>NC_087087.1:9834108-10153298 GCF_036172545.1 Culicoides brevitarsis | reverse complement strand
CTTAAAAAAATATTATAAAAAAATATTAATTATATTTTTAAACCAAATTTTTGATAAAAAATGATTTTTTAAATTTTTATTCGCAGCTCTACCCAGAAGACGAGAAACGTTCAAAGGTAATGGGAATAATTCTCGGCAGCGTAGCGTTAGGAGTTCTCTTCGGCTACCCCTTTGGCGGCTTATTATACGATTTTGCCGGCAAATCTGTCCCATTCTACACCATCGCTGTCGTTCTCTTCCTCAATTTAGTGCTTCAAATCAACTGCATCGAGTTCCACGTTCAAACCGAGTCCGGAATTGGCGGCGAAACATCCAGTTGGTGGCCCCTGTTGTCCGATCAAACAATCACTTTAATCGCTTGCGCCATCTGGATCAGCACGTCGGCGATGGCAATACTCGAACCGTGTCTCCCAATTTGGCTCATGCAGAATTTACATCCAAAAAAGTGGCAAATTGGCACCGTTTTTGTGCCCGATTCGCTGGGTTACTTCCTCGGAACGAACTTTTGCGGGTCCTTTGCTTATCGACACGGACAAATTCGAATTGCCGTGATTTCGTTGCTCATCGTTGGATTGTCGTGCATTTTGATACCGAACGCCTCGTCAATTTCCGGCTTGTTAATTCCCCATTTTGGACTCGGATTGGGCATTGGAGCACTGGATTCGGCGCTCGTTCCGTTGCTGGCATCTGCTGTCGATGCGAAATTCACGGATAACGATTCCATTTCGAGCAATTCGATTTCGAATTATGGCGCTGTTTATGCCATTCAACAGATGGCGGTGAGTTTGGCGTATTCCGTGGCGCCCATGGTTGGCGGCGAGATGGCGAAATTGATTGGATTTCCGTGGCTCATTCGACTTATTGGCGTCATTAATCTCAGCTACGGACCATTTTTCATGTACCAAAGCTTAAAGGTAAAAATTAAAAAAAAAAAATTAAATTTTTAGTAATTTTTTAAACTTTTTTCAGGCACCTTCGATTAAAAAAACAAATCATATTTTGTTGAGATCGTCAGACGGTAGCGAAGACTCGTACAAGCGGTTTTACGATACAATCGACTAATTTTCCACATTTTCGCACAATTTCAGAGATTTATGTTGTGAAAAGTGTGTTATGGAATTAAATTTATGATGCTGTTTGAAACACGTGATTTTTTTTTTATTTTTCAATACGATGGTCTATACGTGAGTTTTTCACACAAGAATGGGCAATTTCTTATCATGCGGTGACAGTCAAGAGCAGTTTTTTAAATAAAAAGTCACATGGTTAAAGAGAAAAATGTGAGAAAACATTTTTTTCTCATGTGAAAAAATTTTTGGAAAAATAATTAAGACAGCTTTTTAAATTAATTTAAACTTAAAAAAAAATCATAAGCAAAAATTCAATTTTAAATCCAAAATAAGCAAAGTTTAGGATATTATTTTTAGCAAAAAATAGATATCACTTTTATATAATTTTTTTTTGTTCATTTTAAAAATAATATTTTTTTAGCTTTTATTTTTTTATTTTATTTTATTATTTTAAATATTTATATTAAATATTCTTTATTTTTTAGCAATATTTTTTTTATTTTTTAATTGTGTGATAATTTTTTTTAATTATTAAACAAAGTTTAAAAAAAATCAAAAAGAACTTAAGTTTTCAAAAAAAAAGATCAATTTTTAAATGTAAGAGATACAAACGAATTTTTCAAATTCATTAAAATGCGGAAAAATTTTATAATTGTTCACTGGGACTATTTATAACCTAAAAATTTCTTTACATTAAATGAAAAATTTAAAAAAGTTGGAAAAAAATTATTTAAAACAGTAAAAAAATATTTTTTAAAATTATAATTACGTGAATTTGAGCGCAATTAATCATAAATTGTTCAAGATTAGAGGAAATTCAAAGAAAAAAAGGTAAAAACTATCAAAACTAATTGGCCGGCGTTTCTTTGTTTACATTTTTTTTCTGTTTAGAAACTTGCGAATAACAATGGATCATCCCAAAAATGTCTTGATTCCAAAAAAATGTGAAAGTAAGAAGTAAATTTAAATTTTTTGTATTAAATTTTAATTTTTAACAAAATTTTTCAGCTTTGATGGACTTTTTCGAACTATTGGAGCTACGCAAATTTTTTCTTCGTCTGGATAATTTACATATCTTACAGACAAATTTTAGAAAAAAATGTAAATCTGAAAAAACTTGAAATACGATCAAGTTACGCACATTTAGGAGATGACTTAATGATTCCTTTGGAGACAAGAGGCAGTGCCCGAAGATGTACGAGATGAGAGCCTTCTTCCCGGGGGTTCCAGACGTTAATTGGAAAGCGCCAACGAATCGTGACATTTCGGCGTGGAAATTCGTAATAAATGTGGATTTGTTATGCAAATTAACCAATTTGAAAGCAATAAATTTGGTTCAAATTCAAAAACTTACAGATGCAGATGTATCAAAGCTACAAAAACTCGAAAATCTTGAATCCATAGACGTTAATTGGTTGGAAAATAGTTCAAATGTTTTTAGTTTTCCTGTAGAAAAATTGAAAACTTTGGAAATTTTCAAAACTTCAATAGGATACGAAGTGCTATACGAACATTTTTTGGATAAGAAATTCAAGGTTTGCTCAATATCTGATGGCAATCGCATCACAAACTCACAAGATGTCAATTTATTTTTGGAAAAATTAAATCAACAGAATCATATTACTCTTGAGAGTCTTGAAATTCATGAATTCACTATAAATATCGGCTTGATTTCAAAACTGCTCAATTTGAGGAAATTAGACTTGAAAGTTCAAAAACTCAAAAAAGATGATTTAATTAAATTGCAAAGCTTGGTAGGCAGCTATTTATATGCGAGTCCAATGTCCACAATAATTATTTCAGGTGTTGAACATGATGAAGTTGCTCTTCTAAGTTTACTCAAAAGCTTGGAAAAACTCATTTATTTTGAATGTGACTTACCGCTTAATACGGATTTTTTTTGATAAATTGGTTCAAAAATTGAATGAAAATCGATCGGAACACCGCCGAAAGCTAAGTGTGTGGATGTCGTGCACCGATATCGATTTCGAAGAAAATATACCAAAATTGAAAAATTGGAGTCAAAAAAATAGAGATTTAATTGAAATTTTTTTTCTTGATGGAGAATAATTTAAATCAATAAAACACAAAAAATTTACTTCTTCAAATACAACATATACTTTTTATTATGGTATTTTTCTCATACTAATCATTAATTTTTTTTTACCAGTATCATCCTAAACTTATTGAATACTTGAATATTTTTTTGTAATTTTTTTTAACCATCCTAAATATTCATTTTTAATACAATTTATTATTAATAATCGAGAATTTTATTTTTTTTTTTTGCATTTTTAAACTCCTAAGTAAGATTCTCAATAAGGTTTGTATTTGAAAAAAAAAAATTAGAACAGACACACACATTTTTTAATGGTATTTTTTTTAAATGTTTAAAGACATTACGACACAGAAAAAACTGCTTTGGGTATAAAAATATTGGTTTCTCTCTTTGTTTTCCTACGAACTATTTTTTATTTGCTTACTCGTGTAATCATTTCTTTTGTTTTTTTAAGGTCATCTCAATCATAAATGCGTCCCTAAAATTTTTATTGACGTTTTTTTTTTGAGTCTTTTAATTTTAATTTTTTTTTAGAACGAGCAAAGATAATCGAAAGTCTCTAAAATGCTATGATATTTAAATTGAGAATCTTTTTTGGCGACAAATCGCGTGTTTATTGTATAATTTCCACTTAAATATATTTTTTTTTTTGTATTTGAAAAATTCTGATCTGATATTAATTAACAAAATTATTCTAATAAAATACTTATTTCCAACATGACACTGCTTGCTTGGAATCTTCCTATCATTAAATTTATTATTTTTTTTTAATTAACTAAATTTACATTTGGAATCAGAAACTTAAAAAACAAAAAAAAAACGAAAGCTGACATCACAAAAAATTATTAAAAATTACATTAAAATTAAAACTTAAATTCTACCCTTTCTGAAAGTGGAGAAATGAAGCCGGAAGAAATTTGTGGGATATTTAAAGCATTTTTTTTAATAATTTTTTTGTTTTGCGTTCAAACAGGATTAAAAACTGCACAGCAACGCGTGTGGCGTCTTAAAATTTAAAAAACAAAAAAACCGAAAATCGACTTATTTCGTATCGATGGTGTGTTTTAGCTTTGCACGTGCATTCAAATATTCGGGACTAATGAAATGGTCGTCCAGCTCATTCTTGTTTTCCTTCTGCGAATTTTCCAATCGTTGAGCTCGTTGCATTATCACCTTTGTTAGTTCATTTTCGATGGTTTTCGGGTTGTGGTCTTCCATTTTCTTCTGTTGCTGCGCCGCAAATTGGCGTTCCTTTTGCTTCTCGAGCGCACGTTGCAACTCACTTTTTTGGTTCAAGACGTTTTTGCCACTAAAAGAGATTTGAAAAATAATTAATTGTTTTTGAAAAATTTTAAAATTAATAAAATTAAAAAAAAATAAAATAATTAAATTAAAATTAAAAAAAAATATATATTTAATTAAATAAATAAATTTAATTGTTAATAAAAAAAACTATTAAACTAAATTAAATTTATGTAAGTAAAATCAAAATAAACTTTTAAAATTTTAAATTTAATTAAAAAAAAAAATAATTAAATAAATTATTATTTTAAATTAATCAATACTAAAAAAATATTTTTAATTAATTAAAAAAATAAATTAAATTATATTTAAATAAAAATTCAAATAATAATTTGATAATTTAATTTTTTATTTATTTATTTTTTTTAAATTAATATTTATTATTAAAATTAAAATAAATTATTTTTTTTAATTCAAATTTATTTTTTTTTTTTAAATTTTATTAATTCAATATAATTCAATAATAATTTTAAAAATTAATTTAGTTTAATAAAATTTTATTTTAAATTAATTGATTTTTTTAATTAATTTTAATTCAAATAAAATTTTAAAATAATAATATTAAATAAAATTTTACCTAATTAAATTTCAAAATAAATTTAATTTTTAGATTCGAAAAAAAAACTTACACTTTTTGGTTAAACATGAGTTCGCGATGCAAACTTTGGCGATCCGTAGACTCCAAGCACGGATTCACGAGCTTCTTTGGCACGATAAGTCCTTGAGCATCGGTAATTACGTGTGGCGGTTGCGGTGAGGACATCATCTTGTTCCGATCACTTTGGTCTAAATATTCGGTAGAACTGCTCGTCGACGACGATTGGTGGTCCAATGAATTATTACTGCGTTTTGTCGATGGATCAAATTCAACTGCAAAAAAAAATAAAAAAAAAAATTAGAAATTATTCACAAAAAAAAAAATTTCCGTACTTTGCTCAAACAATTCAATTTTATCTCTTATCACAGAGCGTGTCGACGACGGCGTTTCCCTTACTGACCGAATGCCATACATTTTTTTCTTTTGTTTTTACTGAGATTCAGGCAAATCGATATCAGGAAACGCAAAATTGCGTCTTAACCCACATCCAACGAACAAAAGAAATGAAAAAATGTTAATTAAATTTGTTTATTTTTTTTTTCAATTGTCGACGAGAGAACAATGGACTCGGATGTAAACACATCGACTTTACATGAAACACTGAATTAATACTTGGCTGGCTTGACTAAATGAATTTGCGACAATGCAAATAATAATACACGGCACATGTATGACGACAATATTTATGTCATTTGTACACCTTTGTTGTTGTTGTTGTTATGATATTATTGGAAAAAATACAAAAAAATTAAATATAAAAGATTTTTGTGGGATTCAAATTTTGAGCGTATTTTTACTTGAATTTGATAAAAAAAAATAAAAAAAAAATTAAAAAAAATTTTAATTTTTTTTTTCGTTTTCAAAGCACTTTTAATTTTTTCTCGAATTAAAAAAAAATATATTAATTTTTTGAGACTCTTGAATTATTTTTTCCCGATTTTTTTTTAAATATAAATTTTTAAATATTTTTCATGAAATATTTTATTTTTTCCCATTTTCAAATTATTTTTAATTTTTTCTAATGTTTTGATTTGTTTTTAATTTTATTTTAATTTTTTATTTAAAAAAAGTTTTTTCACGTTTTTACAGATTTTTAATAATTTTTTTTTTTAAATTAAATTATTTTTTTCGAATTCTTTGTACTTTAGAATATTTTTTTTTAAATTTAATTAAAAAAATTAAAAAAAATTATACACATTTTTAAGATTTTTCAAAAGCCTTCTTCTTTTATTTTTTTTTTATAAAAATAAAATAAATAAAAAATTAAATAAAATATTTTTTTTATCCGTTCAAAATTTATTAATTTATTTATTAATTTAATTATTTTTAATTTAATTTAATAAAAATTATTATTTTTTTTAATTTTCATGATTTTTAATTTTTAATTAAATTAATTTTTTTTCGACAGACACAATTACGGGCAAAAAACTTTTTTTTTCAAAATTCTTTTAAAATCTGAAAAAAAATCTATAAAGCCCCCCTTTGAATGCACAGAATAAATTTTTTTGGACGCTGACAACACTAAATCTGATCTACAGCAATTTTGGCGATTTTATTTTTCAATTAGATTATTTTATGAGACCTTGACAAAGCATCGTGATGCGGCTTTTTTACAACAAAAATAAAAAAAACGAGGGAGATCCCTTCAAATCGTTATTTAGTGACACGTTTTTGCATAAACGACCATTCATTCATCATTATCATGCAGCGTTCAGTAGAAAAAAGAATGTTAATGATGTTAATTGGATAAGTGGATGTTTGTCTTTGCTTTGCCATGCTCGGCACACACCATTCGAGCAGTAAATAAATGAATTAGTAAATGATGAATGTTTCAAAGAGATTACGTTCGTTGGACGCAGAAGGGCCATAAAATGCTCAACTTGCAAAAAGATGTTTTTGGGGGAGACACATGTGTAAATTTGGTAAAGTTAATGCCATTGCCAAAGAAGTGCAAGAGAAGAGAGGATGAGAAGTTTTAATAGATAAAACATGTTTATTTAATTCAATTCATTAAGCACGAGAGACAATTTTTTACGGTTTTGTGTATTCTTGTTGAATGGGGAATTGACTGATTTTTGTTAGAATATTTGCAAATCATGAGCTGTTTTAAGTTAAATGGAAAAATTATTATTGAAAAAATTTTAATTAATTAAATAATTTTATTAATTTAATTTTTTAATTTTTTTTTTATTGAAAATTTTTATTTTTTAGTTAAAAGTTAAGATTTTTTTTCAACATTTACTAATTTTTTAAAAAAATATTTAATGATTTTTTTTTAATTTTCAGACGAAATTTTATTTTATATGGAAAGAAATTTTTTATTTAAATAATTTATTTTGAATTTTGTAGCAAATTATTTTCGAGCATTTATTTAAAAATAAAAAATTATTTTGGATTTGAAAAAAACTTAATTTTTCAAAAAACTTAGTGAAAACATTATTTTAAAAAAATTTAAAAATTAAAAAACAAAAAATTGAAAAATAATTTTAAATTTTTAGATGAAATTTTCACACAATATTTTTTTATCACAACAAACGAAGGATTTTCAAATTTTTATTTAATTTAAAAAAAAATTATTTGAGTTTTTATTAAAATTTAATTTAAATATTTTTTTTATATTTTAATTTTATTATATTTAAAAAAATATTAAAAATTTTAATTTTAAAAAATATATTAATTTTAATGAATTTTTTTATTATTTATTTTTTTTAATTATTAAATAATTATTTAATTAGTTTTAATTAAATTTAATTTTAAAAATGAATGAAAAATATTTTTTAAAAAATTAAAATAATATTTTAATATTTAAATTTTAATTTTTTTTTTTTTGCATTAATTTTAATAATTTTTTAATAAAAAATAAATTCTTGATAAAAATTAAATTTGACAAAATCTTAAATAAAAAAAATTAAAACTCACCTGAATTCTTCCTCAACTTCAATCGATTATGAAAGAAGTCTGCTAGATGTTTCTCAGTCTCTGTTGTCTGCAACGAAAAAACAAAACAAAGGCAAAATTTTTAGTATTTATTACTCATGTGTGAATTAATAAAAAGAAACAGTTCAATGTATTTCTCTAGACTTGTAAATTTTCTTGTATTTTAAAACAAATAATCAAAAAAAAAAATATTCCATAAATTTATCTATTCCCGAGGTTGTTACACCAAACGAACAAGAAGAACAGTAAAAATAACTGCAATTTGTTTATAAATACATAAATTTAATTATTTCTGGAATCTCGTCAAGATGCGACGTTCCTGCAGCGCAAATTAGATTTAGAAGGAGTGTTTGTTGTTTTTATGGTAATTTCATGCTAATTTTGCGAATCAATTGCACTCGTAATGCATGAGAGGCGGGCGTTTGTGTCTGTTTTGATGAAATTGAGTCATGATGCAACATTAAGTTCATTATTTTTTTTTAATTGATTTTTCACACCAAAAAAAGTAAAAAAAATCGTAATTCGTGCATTGCGGCGTTTCCGTCTCTTACGCGATGCTCTTAGCGATAACTGCCTGCCTCGATAATAATTTTAATGAGTTTTCGATCAAATTTGTGTTAAAACTCGATTAAGAGCAAGACAAAATTAGGGAAACAACTTAACATTAAAATCGCTCCATATCGTTACATAATTTTCACATGTCGATCGTTTTTCGAACGAGTTTACATGATTTGAATTACTAAATCGCCATAAATAAAAATTATTATTTAATGAAGAAAAAAAAAATAAAACCGCGTACATAAAATTTGTGTTTTTTTTTTCTATTTTGAAGTGAATATCGAGTGAAAGTGATCTCGTTACCACTTACTATGATTATTTTGTGATACATTTTTTTTCATTATTATTCGCTTGATAACGCATTTTTATCAAAGTGCTGTGAAAAATTTACATTTCGCGGATGATTTTTTTATTGAACAATTTTAAAAAATATTTATTTAATTTTTTAAAAATGTTTTTTTTTAAAAGTTTAATGAAAAGCGAATTTTTTTTAGCGAAAAAATTCATAAAATAATTTTTATGAAAAATTGAAAAATTTTAAATAAAATTTGGATCTATTTTTTATTGTAGAAAATCTTAATTAAATTAGAAAAAATCGAAAAAAATAATTTAATAAATTTATTAGTTTTTAAAAATAAATAAATGAATTAATTTTCATTAATTAAAAATAAAGAAATAAATGATTAAAAAAAATTAATTAATATTAAATACATTTTTACTTAAAATTATTGAATTTTGAAAACATTAAAATTTTATAATTAATTAACAAATTAATTTTATTTAAAAAAAATTAAAAACTCAATTAAATTATTTAGGTATTTAATAATTTTTTTATTTAATTAATAAATAATTTAATTGAGTTTTAAATTCAATTAGCAGTTTGACTTTTTTTTTGTTTTTACGAAAATTGAATTTTTAAAAAAATTCAAGTATAAAATTTATCAATTTATTTAAAAAAAAATGATAAAAAAATTTAATAAAAATAATATAAAAAAAAAATTCAAAATATTTTGAATTAAAAAATAAATAATTAAAAAATTAATTAAAATTAAAAAAAAATAAATAAAAAAAAATAATTTAAAAATTTAATAGTTAAAAAATTTTTAAAATAATTAATTTTAATTTTAAAAAAATATATTTTAATTATTTTAATTAAAAAAATAATTTTATTAATTTTTTTTTAAATTTAAAAATATTTTTAAAAAATTTAAAAATTTTACAATAATATTCTTTAAAATCGAAACAAAAAAAAATAGCAAAAAATGTTTTATAACAAAAAATAAATTTTGCACAGTCCACAGAGTCAAATTAACAACTACCAACTTGAGTGAAAACACACAAAAAAAAAGACGACGACGAGACAGACTAATTTATTTCATTTCGTGACATGAATTGACGAGGAAATGAAATTGATTAACGAACGAATAAAATTGGCGACGAAAAAGTTGACGGAAAAGCAACTGGACACAAAAGTGTGAGAAAGTGGAAAAAGGGGGAGGAGACATGCTAATTTTCCATCCAGGAAGTTGCCGTTAGCTATTAATAAGCATTTTTCGGGCGGCTTTATTAATTTTTTTTATTAATAGAATCGACCTGGATCTTATCACAATCGCATTGTATGGTAATTCTACACCTTTTTTTCGCGTAATTTCTGCGTCGTCGTTCGAACAACAATGCATTCCATTATGTAATGTGCGATAATTATCTGAAAGCGCTATTCAATTGTTGTTGTTGTTGTAATTTGGAGAGAATGAAAAACAAGTGAGTTGGACTAATTACTTCTAACGTTATGCGATACCCATTAACCTTGTCATAAAAACGTCTCTCGTTAACGTGATATGTGAAGAGCGCGCAATAACTGTATCTGATAGTCAATTGAGTGTGATGGTGAGTCAAGCCGAGCCAAGCCAACAATAACTAGCTAAAAGTTGTAAAAAATGTAAGCAATATTAATGAAGTGTATTGCAATGAGGGAATGAGTTACAGAGTGTAATGTTAGTCGGTTACGGTTATGTGACCTTTTGAGGTAATCTAGCATTTCTAGACAACATTGAGGGATTTTTTTTCGTTTCGTTTTTGAAATTTGATAAGAAATCTTGAGATTTTTGCACTTTTAAATTTTTTTCAATGAAATTTTTTTTTACCCACTTTTTAATAAGTTCCAATAAGTTAAATATAAAAATTATTTTATTTTTTTTAAATATTTTTTTTTTGTAAAGTATTTAAATAAATGAAATTATTTTTAAAATTTATTTACATTTTTTTAGTTTTTTCTTCAATTTTTATTTTTTTTAATGAGAAATTTTCTTAATTTTCTAAAAAAAAAATAAACCTTTCAAAGAATTTATTTTATATAATTTTTTTCTTATTTTTAAAAAATAATTCAATAATAATTTAATAGTAAAAAAGATTTTTTTAAATCAAATTTATTTTTATTTTATTAATATTTATTTTTATTTTATTTTATTTTAATTAAATAAAATTAAATATTTAATTAATAATAATTATTTAATAAATAATAATTAATTAATTAATAATTAAATTAATAATTTTTAATTTTATTTTAATAAAATTTATTTTTTTTTTAATTTCAGAATTTCAATGAGTTTTTGTCCATTTTATGGTTTTAAGTTTTATTCTTTTTTTTTATTTCAAAAGCACATTTTTTTCTAATTCAAAGCAAGTAAAAGAATTAAAAAAATTTATTGAAAATTAATTTTTAAAAATCTTTTATCGGTGAGAAATATTTTAAAAATTTAAAAATTTTAAATTTTAATTATAAGTTTTATATAATTTAATTTAAAATAATTTTCTTTAAAAAAGACAACCAATTTTTATTTTTTTAAATTAAATTTGACTCCCTAAAAATTCTCATAAATAATGGAAAATTGATTAAAAATATAAAAAATGATTAAAAATAAAAAAAAAATAAAATTCAAATATTTTAAATAAAATAAAATAAATAATTAAATAATTTTTTAAATAAAAATTTTTTTTTACAAAAAATGCTCCAAAATAGATTCTCCCAATTATGCAATTGTATCAAATTTGCACAAAAACCTCATAAACCACAACCCCTTCATGTTCAGTAAAATTACAATTTACATACCACGCAATAAGTGACATCATCGCCAACCCACAGAAAATCTCTTGTGACGTCATAAAGTTACTTCTTTGTTACTTTTTGTTGCGTCATTTCTTTCTTTTTGCCACCCTTGTCTATTTATTGCGCGCCTTCAAAAAGTTTTGTTTTCCTTCAAGGTCATCGAATTCCTTCTTTTCCGATACAAAAACAAACTTGCACGCGTAAATAATTGCCTTGCTCGATACTTTTTTTTTCATTGCGACGACTCGAGGTCTTCTTTAAATACCGCCATAAATTTGCACAAAAGACAATCATGAATATTTTATTTAATTTACTTTTGTTCACTTTTCGTGTTTAATTTCACGATTCGCTTATCTCCTTCGCTCATCGCCTTTGGAACGTCAACAAAGACGACGCTTATCTTTTGCGAACGAAGAAAGAATGTAAGGAATTCCGTTGAGCAAACAGTTATCTTGGTAGTACACCTGTACATCGAAATTACCGCAAAGCAAGGTCAGTGTCTCCTATATTGCGGATTATCGCAATTTCAGTGGATTTTTCGAGATTATTGCGTGTTTGGGAAACATTTCCTTGAGATTTTCTTGCAAATTGCTTTTTTTCGTCCTTTTAATGCAGAAAGATGCAATTTTCAGTCAAACACGAGCGAGAGAAAAAGAGAAAGAGAGCGACAGGGGAGTGTGGGCGATGCACAGAGTTCAATGTCATCGACAACTGCCGTTGTTTTGTTGAAGTGAAGTGCAAACTCGTGTCATGAAAAAAGCGCACGTGGAGCAACAACAACTGAAAATTGGGTCAAAGCATTCGGACAAAGAAAGTGCAACTCAGTTGCATGTCTCGAGTTGATTTGTCGAACAAAGGTCAACCGCAGATCGATATTTGTTGAATTTTTTACAATGAAAGGTCATTTTAAACAAAAAAACATGAAAAATTGGAGCACTTTTCATGGTGAAATGTTTAGTTTGTCGTGAAAAGCGAGTTCAAATGCATTTTAGAAGAACGCGGATGTAAAAAGTTAAACTTAGAAATGTTTCGAATGTTAGAAATCCACGAATAACAAACAGAAAACAGCAAATGGAAACAATTGCATCTCACATAACAGCGGCAGATGCGGGTTTTCTTTGTAATTTTAACTAATTGTTGGGAAGTGTGTCGGTTTGAAATTGTTTGACGTCGAATGAAGTCTGTCTGTTTTAATATAAATTTTATTTCTGCGAAAAAATTATCAATTTTTTAAAATTTATTAATTTTTTTCAAATTTTCTTAATTTTTTTAAAATAATTTTTTAATTTTAATTAAATTCATAAAATTAAATTAATTTATTTAATATTTATTTTTTAATTTCTGAATTTTATTTTATTTTTTATTAAGATTTATTTTATTTTTAATTATCTATTTTTTATTTTATTATTTTAAATTAATTAATTTCATTAAATTTTCAGTTTTTAAATTAAATATAAAAAAATTAAATATTAAAAATAAAAAAATATTAAATTTAAAAAAATTAAAAATTATATTAAACTTTTTTTTAATATAATTTATTTTAATTTTTTTTAATTTTATTATCTTCATTTAATTTAATTTAATTTTTTTATTAATTTTTTACTTTATTTATTAAATTTAAATTCATGAAAAATTCAGTTTTTTTAATTTTCAAGCAATATTTTATTGTTTTAAAATTTATTAAAAATATTATTGAATTTTTTTCATGATTTTTCATTACCGCATTTCGAAGAAAAAATGCGGTAATATTTATTTTTTTATGAATTTAAATAAAAAAAATTTAAAAATATAAAAAAAATTATTTAATTCTTAAAATATTTTAAAAATGACACAAAATGCGCTATACAATAAAAATAACTACCAACCCACACTTTTAATATTTATTTTTCTTTCTCTTTCATAATGAATCACTCTTCCTTTTGTTGCATTTCTCGTGAAAATGATTCAAAATAAACACAACCAGACATCGGTTCAAGTCAAAAAACCGACAAAAGTCTTGTTAGATAATAAAATGAGTAAATTGAACTTTTCGATTTCAATTATTTTCATTATTGCGGTTCAAATTATTAAAAAAAATTATCGAAAGGTGAAAATCGTCGGAATCAAACCACAAATTGATGTAATTTTTTTCCTATTAAATTGTGGTTTTTTCATTTTTTTTTTCATGTTGCACCGAGAGACGATGACATTGCCTTGCCTCGCCTTGCCTTGAAGGAAATTTACATGCGACGACACGGCATCGATCCATCTTTCATACCCGGCGGAAAATTTTATAATTTTATTAAAAAGCAATTTAATATTCTGACGAAATTTCATCTTCGAAGCAGGTTGCTGACCCAAAACGAAGAAAAAAACGTTCCACGAAGCAATAAATTGCAAATGTTTCCATTAAGAGGTCGATAAACACTCGAAAAAAAATCAAAGCAAACATTTTTTTGGCGATTTCGTTCTTTTATATTTTTTTTTAATGGAATCTATAAACAAAATAAAAAAAAATTACTGAACTGACGCAATTTTCCATGCGATGCGAAATTTTAGGCATTTACAACGAAATATTTATTGAAATATTTTTAATTACAAATCGTAATAATTTATGCGTGTAAGCAATAGTCTCTAAGTTATTGCGCGCATAAAATTACGATTATTGTGAAAGATTTATTCAGAGACATGGTTTCCATTAAATATTTTCGACATTTATAGTTCAGGGTCACCTGAACAAGAAGAACGCACGTCAAAGAAGAACGATGATGTCATTTTTAGTCCAAAAAAATTATGATTGATGGATCGTTCAACCCGAATCGTGCCTCAGGTAAGAGAAAAAAGTGTCGCCATGCGAAAGAAAATTCAATTTGACGCCAAAAATAGGCTAAATGCGTAATAATTGAAAATATTTCCGCACAAGTAAGCATTGATTTTCGATTTAAAATTGCACAACGTCGAGAAGAGGCCTTTTACGTACAAATTGCACACGTTTGGATTGGGTTATAAACATTTTTTTTAATGATTATCTGGAATATGTCGCATGTAAACATCGTTTGCACATACCGAGCATTGTGGTTGCGACACGATAGAAAAACTATTTTCATACAAATAAGGAAATGATAAACATTTTTCCAACTAGTCACCATATTTAGCAATACTACTGGAGGGATTATGGCGAAAAAAAAGTAAAGTTGCACCATGAAGTGAAAAATTTTATGACACTTGGGTAAGTTTTTAATGGATTTTGACGTCTGTCTGACAGCTGTCAAAGTTAAAATTCTACTTTAGATCTTAAGAATTTACTTCAAAATTTAAAAAAATTATTATAAAAAAATTTAAGATAAAAATTTTGACAATAATGGCTTTAAAAAATTTGACAATTGAGGTTTAAAAATTAAAAAAGATGACATTTACTGTCAAATTTTGACGTTTAAAAATTTTTTTTCACTATTTTGACATTATAAAAGTTAAAAAATTATTAAAAAAGGGAAATGTTAATAGAAACTTTACAAAAACTTGAGATTTATTTTTTTTTGACATCTGTCAACTGTCAAAATTATGACAGCTTAAGAAATTTTGTTCAAAAGTGCTTTATTAGAAATAAAATTGTTAAATTTTTATCAAACTGTTGCTCAAAAACCTTTCAATGCTAAAAAATTTTTATAAAAAATCATAAATTTTAATAAATGTCAAAATGACAGCTGTCAAAAATTTAAAAAAATTGACAAGAACTGTCACTTGAATTAAATATTTTGATATTTTTTGATTTGACATTTATTGATTTTTTGATGAATTTATAAAATTCTACTTTAATTAAAAAATTTAAATTCGAAAAAATGTCAAAATTTTGACAGCTATAATTTTTTGACATGATTTTGTCGTTTTTTTTATTTTTTTTATTAAAATTTTATTTTTAGATAAATATTTTTTTTTTTTAAATATTTTTCTCTGTGAACAAAACTTTAGAAAATAATTCAAAAAAATGTTTCAAGCTGTCAAATTTTGTAACTGTCAAAAAATTCAATTCAAATTTTTACCGTTAAATTTCGACAAATTCTCTCAACTTCCAAAGATTTCATAAAAAATGCACTTTTCAATTAAAAATTCTCATCACAGAAACTTTCTACAAAAAATTTCCAATAAAAAAATAATTTTTTAACGTGATTTGTGGCGATAATTGAACAATAACATCAGACACCGGCTCATCGATTGCAGCTGAATTGAAACGTGTTTGGCACAAAAATCACGTAACCCGTTGTTGTTTCGTTCACGGAGCCAGAAGTTTACGGAAAAACTGTTGAATCGACATCGACACGTGGTAAAATGGGGGCGAAAGTAAAAAACACACACGCAGGTGACCGATCGATTTCTTTCTAATCGACGCGTGTTTGCGTGATATTCTGATAACTTTCTTGCTTTTTTTTTTGGCGAACGATGCAATCCAATTACGCGAACATTTTTACTTAGGTGATTAAATGAGGGACCAAGTGAATGACCTACCGCCATCAAAGTTGACATGTGTCGTCGCTTTTTCTATTTTTAGAGCGGTTTTTACTACTTTTACGCGCAAATATTGACTTAGGCGTCGTTATCAGTGGTCAGTTTTCGTTTTTGACGCAAGCCCATCACGGCATGACGAAACAAATGTTTAAGTAATTGAGGAGCAAGTCCGCGCTTCATAACACAAAACGCAATATTTTTTTAATTGTTTATTTAACGCATCGTGTGTTCACTCAACATTAATGGGTTTTGACATATTGCAATTTTTTTTTGCTCACAATATTTTTGTTTACATACTTCTGGTTCGTGAAGCGCGCAATTTTTTCACAATTTTTACAATTAAACAGATGTTTTTTTTGTTTGAGGGATTTCCTGATGTTTTGTTTTGATTTACGAGCGTGTTGTAGGTCTTTGGGTCAGTAATTTGCACGAAAAAAGACAAGAAATGGGCCAAATTTCATGCAATTGTTATGAAAAAAAATCATTAAAAATTGCATAATTTTGTTTTGAAAGGTAAAAATTTGACAGTTTGATAATTTTTTGAATGAAAATTAAATTTTTAAACTGATTTTAAGAAATTTTTTCTTATTAAACTCGAAAAAAAAATTCAAAACTTTTGATTTTCATTTAAAAAAAGTAATTTTTAGAAGAAAATAAACAAATGTCAAATTTTTGACATCTGTCAAATTTTTGACAGATGTCAAAATATTTCTAAAATTGTAGATTTTTAAACAAATTTAATTATTTTTTAAAATATTGATTAAAATTTCTTTTCAAAGATTTTAAGATTTCTAAGATTTTAACAAAAAGTGTCAAAATTTGACAGATGTCAAAGTTTTTGGCAGATGTCAAAATTCTTGCTAATTGAATTCAAAATGTAACTTTTTTAAATAATTTTTAATTAACTTTCTAAAAAATATTTGACATTTGGAAAATAAATCATTTGAAGTCTAGTTTTTGACAGATGTCAAAAATTTTTCTAAAATTTATTTCTAACAAATATTTTTAAAATAACCCTAAGTTAATTTTTAAAAGAATTATGTATTTATGAAATAATTTGTTTTTTTGAAAATATGAAGTAAAACTTTTTGGAAGTTGACTTAAGTCAACTTGAATTAATAAAAATGTCAATTTTTTTTTGAATTTTTTTTTTATTTTTTTTTTATTTAAAAATAATTTTAAGTTGACTTTTGAAACTTATAGAATGTATATTTACTTAAAAAAATTCAAGAAATTATTTTTCGTTAAAACCTTTAAATTTAGGTCTCACAGACCTCCCGTACTTCAAATTTTGCCGCTAAAAATGACGTCAATCTCTTCAATTTTCTCGAGATAAACAAGATAATAACTTTTCATGTAAACGCGCCATTGTGACTCCATTTCTTGTCTCGTCTTGTCTGTTTTGATAATCACTCGCGATGTAAACAATTAAAAAAGATAAACAACACATGCATCACGACTTCATTTCATATTTTTATTTCTCATTTTATTTAAAAACAAAAAATACATTAACAATAAAATTTCCTCATTGCAATATGAAATTCTTCAAAAAAAATTACTTAATCTCTGTTTATCAATAAATTTCACGACCAACAAAACCAGTTCAACTTCGCCGTTAGAACCAGAAATCATAATTATTAATCGGTACGACGAAAAATTGCATGACTCGCGGACATTTAAAGTAACAGTTTTCATCGCAAACTTGAACTATGCATTCAACTTATCATTACACTCTTTTTCCGTTATTATTATTATTTTATTGTCAGTACACGACTTGTATGGAAGCTGTAAATAAACACATACTTTTCAATAAAAAAAAAAGTAATAATAATCTCCGTACTTGCTATTATAACGTAATAACTTGCAAAACTACTTTCATTTCAATGCAATGTGTTTTTTTTCTTCATTTTTGGAAGCTGTTTATTTCGCATTGTGTATCTAATTTGATACTTTTTATTTTATTATTTTTTGATTGTTGGAAGTTGTTTTATGTCTAAATCACATTTCCATGAATGCATAAATTCAAGTTACACAAAAAAAGTGTGAGAATGCCAGATGTTGATGACGACAAAGACGAATGACGATTAATATCGTTGCATTTCTGGTTTGCATTGTTTTTTGTGTAGATAAATTCGGATTTTGGTTCGAATGATTTTGAATAGAAGAGGAAAATAAAAGATAAGCGGTTTTATCTCTTTTTGTTGAGGTGAATTGGAATGAAAAAGCAGGTCGATTTTTCCATAGTGATTTGGAAGAAAAAAGTGAGAAAAAAAGTGAAAATGATATTTTGTACGACCTCCTGCTGGCTTTTCTATCTTTAGATAGTTGACAATAATGAATTTGATTTTGGTGAAGAAAGTTATTGTTTTGAGAAGTAAGTTTGGATTTTGATAAAAAATTTTTTCAAAAGGAGTCGAAGAGATTTCAAGTTTTGGCTTTAAGGCTCAAGTTCTGAAGAGGGATTCTTCAAAAAAGGTCGAGGTAAGTTGAAGTATAATATTTTTTCATTATTTTAAGTTATTTTTTGCCTATTTAAGAGTTCAGAGTTCAAGGACAAAATTATGTATAAAGTCTTAACATTTCATCTTTAGCTTCTTGATGTCTGAGGATCAATAGGTAAGTCTCTTTAAAACAAAAACTGTTAATTTTGATTTTTTTTAAAGCTTTAGATTTCTATGGACCCCAAATTTTGAGGATTCTGAAGAACAAATAACTAAAAGCTCTGAAAGTTCATCTGAAGGAAGAAAATGTTCTTTTATATCATTTGATCGTTCAGCTTTACTTATCAGTACAATATTTATTTAACCAGGACTTAAATTTATACAATAAATGACATCAATTAAAGGGACTTGATTACTAACTAATCATAACATTTTATACATAGAACTTAATAAATAGTAGATTTCTTCTTATTTGACGACAATTATTACATTATTGGACACACTAATAACTACTCAAATACTATAATATCACAGCTCACGGGTCTTCTCTCATTTGGCGGTTTACTCATCAGTACAAAATCTTCCAATAAATTCAGTTTTTTACAAAGGAGCATCACTTTTCAATGAATTGACTACAACTTGTGATACTTATGTATTGGCATTGACTCAACTAAAAAGGAAAACCTCATCGAAAGATTAATCAGGACTCGAAAGATTTTCAATGGACCATAACAAATCTTTGAACTGAAGCAATACCATCTTCAAATTTAACTTAATTTGAAAATTTTGATTTAAACTTCTCTAAAATGTCAACTTGAATTTTAAAACTAACTCTATTTAAGGGATAATTTATTTCCAGTAGAAAAAAAACTATGGGAATATACCTAATAGAATATAAAAGACATGCCATATGTCTACAAAGTATATCTTACACTAACTTGGCTTAGTATACCCTTATAAGAAACTTGACCAACCTTATAAAAAGTAACAATAAAACCGTCTAGAAAACTTTTAAAAGGAGCAGACTAAAAACACAAAAAAACGACCCATACAGTTAACACCCAATTATGTGACAATATTAGCCAATTTTCCAACCTTGTAAAAACAAGACATTCTCGTCACAAAAGTTTCTAGACAACTCTTGGCACGCCAAAACGGAAAACCATCCAGCCAACCAAAAGGAAGAAAACGAAATAAAAAATACGGAAATTAACACTAATTTAATACTCGAGTCTCTTAACTAAGCTACAACATGCCAGACGATGACGACTCGCAGAATGAACCGAGAAAAATAAAATCAATAAAAAATAAACAACAATGCCCTTAACAACCTGCGTCTCAATAGACGAGTTCTACGAAGTACATTCCTACAGGAATTCCTACTGCATTTTTGTGCGTTGTTGTCTCGATTGAATCAACAATTTATTCGATCCATTAAGAGACATAAAAAGATGATGAATGAAATGACAGACTGAAAGAATTCATAAACAACGACAGATGTTGCTCTTACACGAAGCAGAGAAGAAGGAAGAACTAACCTCTCTTTAACCTTGAAAATACTTTTATCCAAGTATCAAAGACGTACTAAACCAACACTGAAACCGCACCTGAACGAATGTTTTATTCATCAAATCGATTTTTTGTTGCTTTTTTTTATTACATTTACGTTAAATTACATTTTCCTCTCACACTGTTTAGGAAATGATGCTGAATGGTACGCAGCCTGCCTTCTTCCTCGTACCCCAGATTTTTCAGTTCCCGCAGACAAAAGGCATTGAACGAACATTAGTAGATGAGAGCGCTGCAGTCAATGAGCGAGTGCGAGATGAAAATTGGGGGAGGCATGTTCGGTTGGCGTATAGAAACAAATTCAAGGTCGTTGTATTGTGAGAGAGAGATTTTTTTTTGGGCAGAAGAGAACGAACGACCTTGATGAAGAGGATGTACTGTACATGCAGCGAAAGGAGTTTAAGGACAATCAACTCATTTTTAATGGATGCGGATTTTCCTCGAATCTACTCATCGTCTCATCGATAATGGATTTCCGTAAGCTTTTCACTTTTTTTTTTCATTAATGTCTTATCTCACGAGACGCATAACCATGTAATAAGAGGATGTACCAAACAAGAGACTTGAATTAAACAAGCCGTTTTGTTTGTTTGTCGTCAGGTTGTCATTATGATAAAAGGTACGAAAAATACATAATTTTAATTCCAACTTTTGAACCGTGTGAGTGAAAGAAGAAACAACAACTTTCGAACGTATTTAACAAACACACAAAAAATGACTAGATATTATTTTAAATTATGATCCGTGTATTGAATATCATATATCTGCTTGGTTGGTTCGACGCTATTATGTTATGTCTTGTCTTGTCTGTTGTTATTTTGTGCTGTATGGAAATTGAAACAATGGAAAAAATGTCGATTTCACAAAAAAAATAACATAGAGACAGTAGTAAGTAAAGTTATTTACTTCCAGAAATACAAGACGTAAGAGAAGAAGACGTTAACTAGTTTTTTACTTCTTTCAGATGCAAAGTTGTTTGTTTATCTCGTGGTTATTGTCAGTGCTTTGTGAGGTATGAAATGATATTTAATTATGATGATGATGAAGATATTGCAGCAATAGCCAGTCATCGAAAGTGCAACTCGTGTAATTGTTTCTATGAAGAAAGTCATTTTAATGGGTTTTGAGACCCAAATTGACTTCCAACGACTTTTGATGAGAATTTTGAGCTTGTGTTTTAGCTCTATTTTATGGCTGATAAAGCCAGCAAATAGTAACACAAACAGGCAGTGCCCAATTTCATGTGTTTTTTTATATGATCAAAAATCGTAGATTAAATAGTAATTGCAAGTGTATGTTACGAAACTTCCGTATCCGTGTGCCGAAATAGTGTCGATCCATTGCTTCTTGAACACACCAGGAGTGCCATCAAAGATGTTACATCCTCCAAAAAGATTGTTGTAAAGGCACATTGTTTGCTTTGATTGAACTTCAAGGAGCTTCAAATATGTGGTAATTTTTTAATTCTTCAAACTTTAATTATTCCTCAAAAACACAAACTTCAAATATTGCTTGAGCATATTGATCATATATTTAATGCTAAAGATGAGCTTCAGATATTAATTCTCTGTTTGGATGAGGGCAAGAGACAATTTCATGTATAAAGATATCATTTACGGATGTTTTATGATCCAAGTTGCAATATGGATCATTTTACTAATGATACAAATCATAGTTACTAATCACCATCAAATTACTCCAAAGCACCTTTAATGGATCAAAAATTACAATTTAACGACATTTCCCATCAACTTCTGTCGCAAAACGCCGCAACTTAGAGACAAATAGAGGAAATCCATTATCTACTTAGAAAGTACTCGTTCCAATTTCAAAGAAACAAAGCACCGACAAAACTCCAAAAATCCACTCATGTGTGTACTTGTTCCTGTTTCGAATTACCATACAACAAAAAAATGATGACCAAATATGTAATTACGACATTATATTCACGAACAAGTATTTCATGCATATGGATATCAGATATCATACCAATTACTCGTTTGTAGTGCCCATCAATTATTGCTCATAAAAACAATTCGGTAGATTTTCTTTTAGAGATTTAATCGTGACTGAAATATCGATTTTACGAGAATTTATTTGTTGATCCGCCATAAAGTCTGTCGCCGCCAGTCAGTCAAGGTTAACAAATTCGCCATTTATTTAATTACCACTCCTAGAGTTCACACCTCGGTTGGTCAAGACCAAAAGCCTCATTCACAGCGTCATTTGAATAAATTGGACTTAAGCAGGTCAGTAGTCTACATAATTATTGTTTGCTGATGATTTTAATTTATGCGATATGCGATGAGGAAAGCAAGTGCGGTAATTAAAATAATCATAATTTAAAACTTGTGAAAAAATGTTGGTTCATGCGTTGCTTGAGCATGAACAAAGACGTGCTTTCTTTGCGAAACCAGTAAGAAATTGAATTTAGTTCAATACGAAGTAAGCTTCATTCATGCAAGTTGTTGTTGTCTCGGGCGAACCCGCGTCAGACTTTAATTGAGTGACATTCAATGAAGATGTCTGTCTATTAAAGTGAATTAATTATGGGAACAGATTCAACACCATCATGCCAGTTCATTATCATGAGAATGTGTGACAATGAAAGAACAAAACGTTGTAATGTAGTGTGGTTTAAATGGATGAACAAAAAAAAAATGATATAAAATTACAGCATCACATGGATAGATTTGTACTTCTCATTAACACGATACGCTCTGAATATGGAAGATAACACGTGTTTTTGTTCGTTTGATCCAATAATGTGACGATCAAATGGTTTCATGTGTGAATGCATAAAAGAATTTTGTGTTTTTTTATCCAGCACCGGATGCATGTTGTTGTTTTTAGTGCAACCAGTTTTATTAAAGTGATAGACGGGAATACATTTATTTGAACTTGACGACCTCTAACATGATACGGGAGCACAGGAGTCTCAGAGGTTAGCTTCACATCACCCGATATCAGCATTTCATCGTAAAAAAATGGCATGAGATTTTTTGATGACTTTGTGTTATTTAGGCCTAAACTAGTCCAAAAAACCTAAATTTAAAATTCTAGAACGAACCAAACGGATTTTAGACATTTTTTAGTGCATTTGGGTATATAAAAGTACCTCTTTGACACACTCGATCTCACTAAAAATGCATAGAAAAACTTTGGTTCGTTCTAGAATTTTAAATTTAGGTTTTTTAGACTACTTTAGGCCTAACTAATGCAAAACCATCAAAAAATCTCATGCCATTTTTTTATGAAATGCTGATATCGGGTGATGTGCTTGAACATCTTTGGCAAGACCCATGTTGAGGATAATTTTCAATATGATGCTTTGAATCTGAAACTTCCAATTGAATGATCTTAGAAATTTCGAAAGTATTTTTAAAAAATTTTAAACTCACGAGCTTCTATTGAGCTCAAACGAAGCATTGATTTCTCAAAACCTTCTTTGCTCAAAGAAACTCAGAAGTTGAATCTAAAATTAACCTCAAACATGAGATTTTTAGATTCATAATACTGAACTCCTTTGGAAATCAAAAGTTTTTAGGAAATAAATGCTTCTGTTTGAGATCAATGGAAGCTCGTGAGTTTTGTTTAATAGTTTAAAAATACTTTTGAGATTTCTAAGATCTTTCAAATGACTTCTGAAGCTTTAGACTCTTTTAGATATTTTTTATGTTTCTTAAATCTATTTATTTAGATGTTATTTAATTGAAGTTAGGACGAAGACTAAATTAAATTTTTACATCTCGAAGACAATTCATGAATGACAAGATTCGTTCAGGTTTCTTAGATTAGTTATTGAAAGCTCATAATAAAGTGTGTGACCTCAGTCACTACAAAAGTCTTTAAAGATCTTAAAGCTCAATGAATCCTTTGAAAGCTCAAATTACGTTTCAGTCAACCATTAATAACCTCGTGTCTCAATAAAAACCTACTTAATCACTTGAAAAAAGCAAACAACCTTATCATTGCACTATAATAAAAAGTCACTTTTTGTTTAAATTAACGTCAAAAAATAACAACTTTATCATGTTTGTACACAAATTTGTTCTGTTCTAGTTTGTTTACCTTTTAAACGGCATAAACTCTTTGAAACTTTTTTTGTCGTCGTTATTTTTTGCCATTATAATTACTATCATCACACACTTTGTAGCAAGTGTAGCTAAAAATCTCATCGCAACCTATTTTTGTACATTAATAAAAGCACATTTCCCCGTCTTTTTTTCCTTCCCATATTTTTCATCTATTTTAAGGCCAATAACCCTCATGTTCATGCAAAAACTGCAAGTGCTGAAGGGACCTACATAGATTATCATCCATCACATTCCAGAATAATAATAAATGAAAGTAATGAGAGGATAAAAGAAAATTTAATGGGAAATCGGGACTGTTAATACTTTTATGAGGAAAGAATAAAAGTGTGTCATATCTTTGTTCGAGCAGATTCCCTTTTATCACCCTTTTGCATAAATAAATAAAATGGAACAGGTTTTCCCCCAATTACTTGAATTTTTCCATTCAAGCACGAAGTTAACAGTTGTGCAGCGTGCAAAATAAATAGGACGAGGATTCTTTATCTCATTTCCGTGCCATCTTCAGGCACGTGTACGATACACATCTTTAGCGCGCCATAAATATGCGGATAAGCGAATTTGAGTTAACCGCATTTTGGTTCATTTCCCTTTTACTTTTGCTCGATTTGTTTGCAAAAAAAAAAACCACAAATTGTTGTAATTTTGTGTTGGAAATTACGAACTACAGGTGAAGTTTCTGAGGACTTTGAACTCTGTCACATTGCTGGAGGCGCAATTCTAAACACAAAAAGTAATCAAGCGTTCTAAGAGCTTCAATGAAGAACGGGTTGTTTGCACTTTGTGTCACAATAGAACCTTTTTGCATTCATTTTTTTGTGAAGAATTAACAGGAAAAAGCAATAAAATTGCACAAAAGACGGGAATTGATGTCAAATCTTCGAAGAAGACTTTTTGAGAAGGTTCGAAAAAACTTTTTACTTGAACTTAAGAAAAAAAGTTTGAAATATTTTGACTTAAAAGCTTAAGTTCAAAAATAAGTCAATGGTCAATTTTTAAGTTTTGACATTTTTTTTTGGAAAAAAATCAATTTTTACGAAAAAATAATTTTATATGTCAAAAAAAAAACATTTTGAGAAAATTTGTTAATTTTAAGATTTTTAAGTTGACTTAATCGACTTTAAATTGAGAAAAATTTAAAATCATTCTTAAGTAAAAGTCAATTAAGTCAACTTAAAAATCTTAAGTTGCAACTTAAAGTTAATTTTTTCGACAAATTAAAATTATTAAAAACAAAATTTATTTTTTTTCCAAAAAAAAGTTTAAAATTTATGAGCTTTTGACTTATTCTTAAACTTAAGCTTAAGGCAAAATATTTCAAATTATTTCGCTTAAGTTTAAGTCAAAAATTTTTTTCAACCCTTCTCGAATTTTCTGAAAAAAAGACGCAATTCCAGTTCACTTTCATTCAAAATCGCAAATTTTTCATGTATTTGGCGCAAATTGGGCGCAAATGTAAACAATCCAGCATCAGCAGCACCAGATGATGTGACGTAGTTATCCTCGTTGAAGGACGCTGCGAAAACCGAGAGAGAGGATTCCCCGTTGCGCATGCTTCCGACTTTGATAAATGGTCCTTTATCGTCTACTTCTACGTCTTATCTGAGCTTTGTTGTCGTTCTCGAAGCACGCTCTCATACTACTGCCTCGAAAACCAAAACACAAAAACGTAAATAAACAAAAAGTTTCATCTGTTTTGGAATTCAAATGTGAAACGAGACACGTTCAAAAAAATTTTTGTTTTTTCATTAATAAGCCAAAGTGTGACGTTGATGAGTAGAATTTCACAATGACTCTCTTTCAAAATCACACCAAGCTGTGACTGAATGTTTTATTGACTTATTTATTGGTTTAGCTCGATAACGATAAGAGCCCGTGACGCTTTTATTTTTAATAAATCATCAGTTTAATGAATGAGTAATTGACGTCTTAATAGAGGAAAGAAGTTATTTTTAAAGCAAATTTATGATGACACGATTTTCGTGTTCAATCCTTTGTTCGGTCCAGAGAAAGACGACAAGTGTTGTTTTGTATTTTTATTAAAATGACTGCTGATGATGACAAATTTTATTTTATTTATTGCAGTTATTATTAATGAAATGTCTTGTTTGGACATGTTTTTGGAATTTTTTAACAAAATATTTTTCTTTTTAATTAAAGTGTGGATTGAAATGTTTTTTAAACTTAAAAAGTAAAATAAAGTTCATAGACCTAAATATTTTTTAAAAGGGATTTTTGATGCCAAATTCAGCTAAAATAAAATTTTTAACATTAAAGCTTTAAATTTGAGCTTTTTGATAGTTTTTAAGCAATTTTTGATAAAATTTTTAGAACTAAATTTTTAAGTTGAGTTTTTTCAAAAAATGTTTTGAAGATCATTTGACTGAAAAAGTAGATGTCGCTGTTGAATTTTTTTTTCATACAAAAATTAAGAAAAAATTCTATTAAAAATATTTTTTATAAATTTAAAATTATTCTCAAACTTAAATCCTTCTTTTACAATTAAAAAAAATGTTTCTTTTTAATTAAATTCAATTAAAAAAGGATTTAAAAAAAATGAAAAAACAAAAATCTATAAAATTTTGATCTATAGAAAAGATCATAAAGATCTTCAGCGTTGCCCCAGTTTACATTTAGCAAATTAAATGTGCATTGGGAATTATTAACCTCAAATAAATTTTAACAAAAATCAATTTTTCAGCTGATTTGAAGCTTTAACTTAAAGAAATTTTCAATTTTCAAATAAAATTTTCAGAATTTCAGGCTAAAACTGATATTTATTTTAGAAATTCATCAAATTTTTAATCTAATTTCATTAAAATTATTCTTTCTGAGAAATTTCTTTATGGAAAGGATCTGAATCTAATTCTAATTGATGAATCATAACAAAAAAAAAAGAATGTTTCATAAATTACAAGTTCTGTCGGAAGTAACCACACCTCCAATTAATAATTTCAAAAGAGAATTTTTTAAAAGATTTTTTTTTAATAAAAAAATTAATATTTTACGTCTTTTGATATTTTTTTTTGAACAAAATTGTTCATCTTTGATTAAAATTCCAACAAAAAAAAATCAAGAGATAAAAAAAATAATTTTTCAAAGCTTTTTATCTCTCGAAACTTCCTGCCAAACACAATTTTAAATCATTTTCTAATAATTGACCGTGAACTGAACCTAAAATCTGAACAAAAAAGCAACAATGTCGACTACTAAACATTTAATTCTTTCAATAAATAAAAAAATAAAATAAAATTTACATTTCGCAAATAATAACCGTTACTAATTATGTTTAGTTCAGTTCAGTTCGTTCAGTTGAAAGACAGAAAAAATTTCCATTTCTTTCGTTTTTTTACTTGGCACGACAGAGACAGAAACTACGAACTAACTATTAATAGTAATGACTTTTGAAATTGCGTCAAGCTTAAAGATAACGTGAAAAAATTGTAATTGTAAGAAAATATTCAAAAATATTAAAAATTTAAATATTTCAAACTCACTTTCAGTGTCAAGACGATGATTTTTTTTATGATGACGTCGATGTGGCTTGAATCACGTTTCTAAAAATATTATTTGCTAATCTCTCTTTTAGCACAAAACTTTTTTTTTTAAATAATCGTGGATTTATTTTGTTTGCAACTTGATTTATTTTTTGAGATAAAATTCTCCGCGTGTCTGATGATGAATTTTTTGATGCACACAACTTGTTTTTTTTTTATTTCTTGATTGTATCTCGTTCTTGCAGGTAGATTTTTTTATTATTTTTTTTTTTTGTAACGAACTTGTTTTTCTGCTTATCTTCGTTTTTTTTTTAAATTTCTTCCTTTTATTAATTTTTGTGGTACACTTTTTTATTTTATTTTTTGGTTACTTTGTTAAAATTCTACGCCGTAGCGCTTCATGCACTAATTTCCGATCAAGAACGTCTGATGAACTGTATTTATGTTAGTCAACTGATTTTTGGATTCCAAAGCAACAACGTTAGAGGCACGGAGAGTGGAATAACAAGTGTGTGTCGATACAGAATTGCGTATAAAAATCTGTACGGCAACGGGTTCTCTCTTGAATTTTAGTTTTCTCTCTTTTTGTTTTGATTTTGAGAGGAGTTGAAAGGCATTTTTTTAGTAGAAAAAATTTTTTGAGCGGATTTTTGTGTCTGTTTGAGTTAGAAAAATGTATAAATTTGTAGATTTTGAATTTAATATTTTTTTAAATTTTTTTTAAGTCAAGTCAAGATAATTTTGTTAAAATTTTTCGAAAATTTATTTTTATTTAAAAATAATTTTTTTTAATTTTTTTTATAAATTTTTTTTACTTTATTTTATTATTATTTTTTTTTTAATAATATTTTTGATGTTTTTTTTAAAAGAAGCATCTTTCTTAAAAAAAACATTTTTTGTAAATTTTATAACTTTATTTTATTTTTTTTTCTTAACAATCCAGTTCTTTTTAATAAAAAAAAAATTAATTTTGATTTTTTTCTAATTAATGTGAATTAATGTTTTTTAAGTTTTGAACAAATTATTTCTAATTATTAATTAATTATAAAAAAAAATTAATGAAAAATATTTTTAAGTTGTTAAAAAAAATTTAAAGAAAAAGAGCTCGAATTTTAACATATTAAATATTAAAAAAAAATAAAAAAATTTTTTCAAGAAAATTGCCAAATTTTTTCTTAAAAAAATCAGAAATATTGTTTAAAAAAACAATTAAATAAAGTAAAAGAAATTTATACAAAAAAAAAGAATAATTGAATAAAAATGCGCTCAAGTCAATTTTTTCTAAAAATATTTTTTTTATAAGTTGATATAAAATTACTCGTCATTAATTTTTATTAAAAAAATACAAGAAAGTCGTTTTAATTCAAATTAAAAATAAAAAAATAAATAATAAATTTAATTAAAATATTAAAATAAAACAAAATAAAAATTATTAAAATTCAAATAATTTTTTTTTTTCATTAATATATTTTAAAAAATGTAAATCTCAAGATTTTTTAAATTAATAATTTAATTAATTTATTTATTTTAATTAAAGAAGCAAAAAAAAAAAAAAATAAATTAAAAATATTTTTATCGAAGAAAAAAATTCTTTATAAATTTTCTAAACTTAAATTTTTAATTTTTTTTTTTTTTTAATTTTTAGAATAATTAAATATTTTAATTTAAATAGTTATCAAAAAAACAAAAAAAAAATATTTTCCATTAAAATCAACACAAAAATCCAACGTCTCTCATAAAATTTTTAATCTCAAATCTGTCCCTCTGTTATCGACAAACGGTACTTTTACCTCACCAACACTACCAAAGCCTCTTTATACGTTCGTTACCACTTTATGCTCACTTGTTTTCATCCGATTTTCATACAAAAAACTTTCAACTCAAGTGAACCCACACTGGTTCCCAACGTATTTCGTGCTCAACAAAATTTTTGTTGTGTTGGTAATGTACATGTCGTCGTAAGTGTAGCGAGCTATAGTTATATGCCACAAACGTCATTATTGATCCAATGAAAAATGTCGGAATAAGAAGTAGCGAAAAAAAAGATACCGGGCTGTCTCACCTAAAATTCGCTGTGAAATCTCGCGTACCAGGCACTTCCATTTGCGAAAAGCACCCAAAGCCACTCGTGAATTTCGGGAAAATCATCAAAAACGCCCCGCGGCACGACAACACGCGAAAATTGTGAATTAGAAAAAAAAAGTGGAGCAGCCATATTCGAGTCACACAAGAAAGCAATTTTTTTGACATTTTTCGGAGACGATGCCGCAAAATGGCATTCAAAACTGAGGTTTGGTACAAGAAGCATCTCGTCAATTATCACGGCGTCGATTTGTCGAATATCGCGCATTTTCTCGCCAACTTGCAGCAAATTGACGCCGAAAATTCCAACAACGATGATCCGAGCAACATTCTAGAGAACTTGGAGTCGGCACTGTTGGAGGATGCCCAAGCGGCGCAGCATCAACAGGCGACGGCAGCAGTAACGGGAGCTCCGTCAGGCGTCATGGATCCGGGAAATTTGCTGTCTCACGTCCCGCCGCCGCCGCCGTCGCATTTGTCCCATCATCATCATTCGTCGCATCCGCATCCAGCAATTCAGGCGATGTCGAGTTATCAGGCGATGGATGCGGGAATGGGTTACGACATGAATTTGCCGTCGCAGCAACAGCAGCAGCAGCAGCAACCGAGAATTAATAACAACAACAACAACAATTGCGAGGATGAAGTAGGACAGTCGAGTCTGGATGTGAGTCAAAGTGTTCAGCAAATGAAGAAATATGGCAAAGATATGGATTTGCTCACGAAAAAAGTGAAAAAGGACAAGGGCGAGAAGAAGCGGAAGGTGTCGGTGTCATCGAAGAACAGCGAGGAAAGTGCTAATGGGAAGAAAAAGAAGAATAAGGTGAGATTTTTTTTAATTTTTGGCAAGTGCAATTATTAAAAATTATTCCGTTTACATTGATTTTCATTAAAAATTATTTTTTTAAATTATTTTTAGTCAAAAAATTATTTTAAATTGTGTAAAAAAATTTCAAAAATAAATTTTTATTTTTTTCATCATTTTTTAGCACATCTTTTGTCTCTAATTAAAAAAAAATTATAAAATATTTTTTTTAATTTTAAAAAAGACATTAAATAATAATTTTAATAATCAAAAAATTTCAAAAGCATTAAAAAAATTAAATTAATTAAAAATTTAAGTTTTTAGTTTTTGACTGAATTTTAATCATTATTTTGAATAATTTTTTATTAAAAATAATTTTAAAAAAATATTTTTTTGAATTAAATTATCTAATTTTTCAAAAAAAAAAAATAATTTTCTTAGCTTTCGAATTTTAAAATGTTTTAATTAATTTATTTAATTCAAGAATAATTTTTATCCAAATTTAATTTTTAAAATTATGTTTAAATAAAATTAATAAATTTATTTATTTATTTTTTTTTAAAATTCTTAAAATTTTAAATTAAATTTTATTAAAAAAAAATAAAAAAAATAAAATTTTTAAATTAAATGATTTATTAAAAAAAATAAAAATTTAGAATTTTCAATAATTCAAATTTTATGATTTTCAATTATTTTTTTTATAAATTTTCATAAATTTGAATATAAATTTAAAAAAAAAATTAATAATTTTATTTTAAATACAAAAATTTAATTAAAGATTTTAAAAGTGAATTTTTAATAATTATAAATAAATTTTGAAAATTATTTTATAAAAGTTTTTAAAATAATAATTTAATTTTAAATAAAATGTTTAATTAAATAATTAACTTTCTTTAAATGATTTTTTAAATAAAATTAATTTAATTTATATTAGTTTTAAATAATTTAAAAATTTTTTATATTTTTTTTTAAATTTTTTAATGATTTTAATCAAATTTAATATTTTTTCTCTTTTTAGGTCGAACGAATTTTCACCGAAAACCACGAAATAAAATTGGAACTTCCCGCATTTTCCGCCGATGACAGCAGTGAAGGTCCCGCTGCCCTCAAAAACCCTTTTCTGATCGAATATTTGGCAAAAGAAAACCAAGAACAGCCCGGCAAATTCGACCAACTTCTCGAACTCTCCAAAAGCATCAAAGAAAACAAGGAACAACAAGACGACTCGACGCTCATCGAATTCCACGAAAGCCAGATCGTGACACTAACCGAGAACGGCGAACAAAAATACGGTTGCGCAATTTGCGGCACGACATTCCCGAAGCGTTTCAGCGTGGCGCCGCACATTTTGCGCGTTCACGTCAAGAAAAAGGACAAAATTTGCCAGTATTGTCAGCGCGGATTTACGGCAACGGGCGACTTGACGCGCCACATTCGCACACATACCGGCTTGAGGCCCTTCAAGTGCTCCTACGACGGTTGCAAGTTCGCCTTTATCTCGTCGGGCGACTTGCACAAGCATTTGCGTCGTCATGCCACGGGCCCCGAAAATATCCCGAAGCCGAATGTGTGCACGGTGTGCTCGAAAGCCTTCGAACGTGCGTTTGACTTGAAGCGACACATGATTCGGCACCAGATGGAACGCGATCCCGAGTTTGGAGGCTCGTTCAAGTGCGAAATTTGCGAAAAACGCTTCGCACGCAAGGATCAATATCGGAACCATACATATCGGCATCTCGGCTACAAGCCGTACAAATGCCCGGAATGCAATAAGACATTTAGTGATGCCAGCAACTACAACAAACACGTCAAAATCCACTCGAACGGCAACAATCCGCTCGTGTGCGACAGTTGCGACAAGGAATTCAAGAATAAAGTTGCCATCTCGAAGCATGTCCTTACGTGCTTCAAGAAACACGGCAGCGCGCCGCAAAACAAAAAATAGAAGCAAAAATGGTTGATATTAAACATTAAATTAAAAAAAGCAATAGCGAATGAAGGGAAACCAATGCGTGATAGAAAAAAGTTTCAAAAACTTTTAGGAATGTAATTTTAATTAAAAAATTATATTTTTTTTACCAAAATTCGACAGTGATGAAAAAACGAGCCGCCAATGAGCGGAAAAGGCACGAAAAAATCAAAAAAATTGGAAGACTTCAGTATCTTATGTTAAATAAAGAAGAAATATGTTAAACTTAGTTCATAAGAAAAGATATCCTAGTAATTGATAAGCATTTAAGCACATTTATAAGAAAGAAGAAGAAGGTCGTTTCGAGAACGATGAAAAAAAAATGAAGTAGAATCAAAAAATTGAAGTAAAAAAAAATATTGGCAAAAAATATCCACTTTGTATAATAAATCTACATTATAAATTGCAGTTTTAACGTTGAGCTCAATAAATTTGATCAAAAAATTAAAAAAAAATTGAAGTTTTATTTTAAAAGTTTAATCAATTTAATTAATTTAGTAGTAAAATAAATTTTAATTAATTAATTAATTTAATTAGATTTTGTCTCAAAAGATTTTTTTTAATACGAAAAAAAAATTGAAAAGGTACTTTTTCACATTTTTATGTGGTAATTATTTAAAATTAATTTTCAATAAATTAATTTTATTTTAATTTATTTATTCAATTAATTTTTTTTTTAATTTTTAAATTTTATTTTATTTTTTTTTTTTAATGTTGGTATTTTTTTGAAATTAGTTATTTTAACCTACATTCTGAAAGTTTCGAAAAAAAAATTCTTTATGTAAAAAAATTTGAAGAGGTAAAAAAATTTGAAGAAAAAATTTATGTAAAATGCTAAATTATTTTGAGGAATTGTTTAACAACAAAAAATTATAAAATAAATAGAAAGGAAAGACAAGAAAAAATCAAAAAAAAAAAATATTTAAAAAAATTGATGAAAATAATGTAAAAAAGTAATAATATTTGATGAAATTTTATTTTTTTTATTTTACCTCAAGAAATTTTTTGAATTTTGAAATTGACAAAAATTTAAAAAAAAAAAAAAAAAAAATTAATTAATTTAAATTAAATTTGATAAAAATCTAAAGCAATTCTAACACTTTTTACTCTCAAAATTAATTTTCTTATTTTTTTTTTAAATAAAATAATTCTCAAAAATAATTAAAAAGTTATTTTTTTTTAAATTTAAATTTAATTTTTAGTTTTTGTTTGAGTTTTTGCTACGTTTTGCCTTTTGTTTTTAATTTTTCTAAATTTCCTTAATTTTTTTTTTAATTTATGAAAAATCATCTGATTCTTCTTGAAAAATATGCATTTGATGAACTTGATGAATTAACATCACATCGATACAAAATTGCGTCATATTTACGAAATTCTATCTATTATCTCGTATAAACTTTGATTTTTTGTTTACTTTACTCTTCATTCGCGAATAAAATACTCTTTCCATTCAAAACTACGCTCAGTATTTATTTGCCTGGCAATCTGTTCAGAAGTTAATTGATCGTAACTTTATCGCCGCGATGACTTTATCGTTGACCTTGTCGATATTTTACGCATTTTCGGTAATTTTTGCACTTTTTGGAGCTCTTTACCTCTACGCGCAATGGAATTACGGCTACTGGAAACGAAAAAATCTTCCATATTTGAAGCCAAAATTCCCATATGGCTCTTTTGTGTTTGGAAACAAGTCGAAACACATCTCAACTTACTTACTCGAGGATTATGAAAAGCACAAATCGCAAAAATGTCTCGGCGGATTCATGTTTTTCACACCAATCGTGATGATTTTTGACGTGGATCTCGCAAAAACTGTCATGGGAAAAGATTTTCAGTATTTTCGAGATCGCGGCGCTTACGTCAATACCCGAGATGATCCCTTGTCGGGCCATTTATTCAATCTCGAAGGCGACAAATGGAAAATAATGCGCGAAAAACTCACCGCTGTCTTCACTTCGGGCAAAATGAAGTACATGATGCCGAATATCGTGAAAATCGGAGAAGAACTCGTCAAAGCAATGACCCAAGAAGCTAAAATCGACGCCACGATGGATGTGAAGGAATATTTTGCGCGTTACACAACTGACGTGATTGGGACCTGTGCTTTTGGTATCGAATGCAACAGTTTCACAAATCCCGAAGCGCAATTCCGACAAATTGGAAGAAAAGTCTTGAAAATCAGTCCGTTTAAGCAAATGTTCACGTTCAAATACAAAAAACTCTCGAGAGCACTTCGATTGCAACTTTTCGCCAAAGATGTCACGGAATTTTTCGTCAGTGCCGTGCAAGAAACTGTGCGATATCGCGAGGCAAATAACGTTCAAAGGAACGATTTTCTCGATTTGATGATAAAATTGAGGAACAAAGAAAAGTCAGATGATCCCAAAGATGAGGAAATGCCGGGATTTTCATTAGCGGAAATTGTTGCGCAATCTTTTGTCTTTTTCCTTGCGGGATTCGAGACTTCGTCGACAAATATGTCCTTTACGTGCTTTGAGTTGGCAATGAATCCAGAAATTCAGGAAAAAGCAAGAAAACACGTTCAAGAAGTACTTCAAAAACACAATAATGAGTTCACTTACGAAGCAATGCAGGAGATGAATTACTTGGAAGCCTGTATTAATGGTAAAAAATTTCAAAAAAATGACTTAAAATGTGACAGATGTCAAGTTTTTTTATGAAATTTCAATTTTTTTTAAAGATTTTTAAGCTTAAAATTCATTCAATCTGTAAAAGTTGTATTAAAAAAATCTTAAAATTCTTTAAAAATCGAAATTTTATGAAAAAATTGACAGCTGTCATATTTGAGTTTTGAAATTGAATTTGAAATTCAAAAAATTATTTCAAAATTTCATTAATAGATAGTTTGAATTAGAAAAAAAGCAATTTACAAATTTTTAACGGCCAATTTTTGAATTGACATTTACGAATTTTTTGTAAAAATTTACCAATTTATATGAAAATTTTAATTTTAAAAAATTTCTATTGACTTTTTATAAAGAAATTATGAAAAATTTAAGATTTTCTGAAAAAATTAGATAAAATTAAAAATTACCTAAAATTGGATTCAAGACTCACAAAAATCTCAAAAATACAGAAAATCTTAAATTTTTGTTAATTTTTTGATGTAAAGTCGATAAAAACATTCTAAAATTAAAATTTTCATGAAAACTTGTCAAATTTTACAAAAAATTCGTAAATGTCAATTCAAAAAATGACCGTTAAAAATTTTTAAACACTTTTTCGTTAATTCAAACTAAAAGTTAAGTAAAATTTTAATTTTTCTCTCAACTAACTCAAAATAAAATCCATAGAATCGCTTCGTAAATACCCTCCCGCTCCATTTGGCTTCCGCAAGTGTTCCAAAGACTACAAAGTGCCTGATTCGAATTTCGAGATAAAAAAGGGAATGACGATATTTTTGCCATTCAATGCTTATCACATGGATCCCGATGTCTTTGAGGAGCCCGAAAAGTTCATTCCCGAAAGATTTTTGCAAGGCGAAGATGGAGCACTGAAAACTCCTTATGGATGGATGCCATTTGCTGATGGACCTCGAATCTGCATTGGAATGCGATTTGGCATGATGCAGTCAAAAATTGGACTTGCTTCGTTGTTAATGAATTTTAAGTTCAGGGTGTCGAAAAAAACGGAAATTCCGCTGAAATTGAACATGAATACGGGAATTTTGCAACCACTTGATTTGTTTTTAGATGTAGAAAAGTTGTAAAAAATTGATTTTGTGAATGAAAAACTGGATAAAATAAATAAAATTGTTTATAAACTGACCAAATTTCAAGGAAAAATTACTAAAATCAATCAAAATTTGTTCAAAAAGTTCAGATTTTGAATGAAAATCGGAATTTTTTGTCTTCTTGTCATAAAAAAATTAACTTTGAAATTTAACAATTTTTAACAAAAACTTGCAAAAATTGAACAAAACCTCAACAATTCGTCATCACTCAATCACACAAAAGCCATTCACCGTCCTTATCATCGTACTTTCCCGTCACAAACACTCCCTTATCGCATCGTACGATGTCATTGATCCTTATTTACTATCCTTTTTACACACCTTCGTACCTCCATCGACACACGCGACACGTTCACACGAAAATTACTAAATAAGGACATGAATGAAGTCCTTTTGTATTGAATCGAAAAAAAAATCACTCACCTTTTTCTCGTCCTTGTCCTCATCGCTCACTATTTTGTTTTTTGGCAGCGTTCCGTAGCCTTTTTTGTTGCGTTCTGCATTCGCGGTGCTCGAAGCCTCGATTTTCTCGAAGATATTTTCCTCACTTTTTGAATTTCGCTTCGTTTGACTCTTCGCGGTGCTCATGGATTCGCTCGGTTCGGAGTCTCGACGAATTTTCTGCTCGAATAATTTGGCGACATTGCGATTCGCGTGAAACGGGAGGACGATTTCTGCTGGATTTTCGATGTCTTTGTCCTTGTTTTGCTTCAAAAATTCAATAAATGCCATTTTCGTTGTTTTTCTTGCTTCTGCGAATTTGTTATGGTTCGAAAGTGTCTCGTTTTTCACTGATTTCTGCGAATTTAAAGGCACAACCGCGTTCGAAATGTAAGTCGAGGGATCAAAAATGGAAAAATTACGGAAAAATGTGCTATTTCATTCACGAAATAATTTATTTTTGCGATTTTTTCGACCGGTTTAAGGGAAAAGGGCGTTTGTTTTGATCCTTTAATGGGAAATGTGAGACGAATGAAAGTGATAAAATGGACTTGCCTTCATGCTAATTCAAAAATATTTTAGAATTTCGCCGCATTTCCGGTTTAGAGGCGCTATACCGGAAGTTTAAACTTCCAAGTTTTCTATTCAAGTTGGATGAGAGGCTTGGATGGAATTTAACATGCGACCCAATTCTCATCAAAGTTGGATGGATCGGATCCAAGTCTCCAATCCAAGTCCCCCGTCCAAGCCTCGGATTCAACTTTGATGAAAATCAGTATTTTATTTTATAAGGGACCCAAATTTAACGTGATTTTTTGAATTTATTACTGAAATCTTAAACAATTCTTATTAAAAATGGTCTTTTACATAAAAAAAAATAAATAATTCAGACGAGAAAAAAATATAATTTATTTTTTTATTCCATTTTTTGACGTTTTTACACGATAACATTGATTTTTCATTATAAAATTTTTAATTTTTGTAAATCAAAATATTAAAAATAATATTTCCCAAAATTAACAAATTTAAAAAAAACTCAATTTTTTTTTGTTTTAAATTTTGAAAGATTTTTTTATTAATTTTACTTTAATTTTAATGTAAACTGCATATTTTTATCATTATTAATTTTTTTCAACTAAAAGTGTAATAATTAGATTTAATTAATTCAATAAAATAATCCTGAAAAATCAAAAAAAATTAACCGTTTTAAAAAAAAATTGACCAATCTTTGTAGATTTTTTTGCTCAAATTTTGATTAGCATTTTTACGTAAAAATTTTGAATTTTAAACGAAATTACGAATTTTTTCAATATTTTTAACAAAATTTTTGAGAATGAATAATTTTAATGAATTTTTATTAATTTATTTTTTAATTTTATGAAAAATTATTTAAAATTTGTTTAGAAAATTGCTACAAATTAATGGAAAATATTGTTCTATTTTTTAATTATTTTTTGAAAAAATTATTTAAAATTTGTTTAATTGTAACGGTTCTATAAATAAATTTTCTTGGAAAAATGATGTTCCATTAATTATTAGCATTTTTTAATTTGTAACGGATTTTTTTCCATAAGGTAATAATTAAAAAATCTCAAAGTTTTAGAAAAAAAAATTAAAAGAAAAAAAAATTCTATGTTTGAATCAGTTCAAAAATTATTTTTTTTTTTAATTTAAAGAAAAATATTTATCCTTCTCAATTTTTATGATTGATATTCAAAACTATAATGCAAAACCTTAGCTTTATTTATGAAAAAATTTTTAACATTTTTTTAAAAAATCTTTGGTTTTTTGAAATTTTTTGTATTTTTTATTCCTATAAAAAAAAATAATTAATACTTATCTGAAAATTTAAATAAAAAATCTTTTAACAAAAACGATTAGCGCCAATTCCAATTCCGTAAAATTCATCAAACCCATTTTCTTACCGTTTCTTAAATGTGATTGACATTACCTAGTTCCACATTCAAGCTATTCTCACTGCAGAAATTATTTATTTTTGTGTCGAGTAAACATAAATAGTAAATGTTTTGATAACGAAAAGAACGGATTTAAAACGCATAAATTGATAAGAAAAATATTCTAAAAATCCCTCCACAGACAATTATTAAGGATCAGTACCAAAAATCTCAAAATCATTATAAATTCAAAAATTTATGAAAAATTATTTTAATCACTATCATCTCTGGACTTTAACCTTCGAAGTACAATTTAGTTTTTTTAGAATATTAATTAAACATTGAAGTTGCAAACAATGCAAGGTGAAGCAATCTTTGAGAATAAAGATATTTTCCCTGATTTCCCGACGACGGGACCGTTAGCGAAATACAGGTGAGTTTTCTGATTTAACATTTTTGCTTAATTTTTTTTATCAAAAATTATTTTTTTACAGATCTTCAGCAACTTTTGATTGGAAAAAGTTAAAACTAATAATTGAAGATGAAGAAGCACTTTTATTTCGACAAAGAATTTTCAACTTTTTTCGAGATCATCCGTATTTCGTGAGGAAATTGGAAGAATCATTAACGATGGATCAACAACGGCACTTGGCCTCGAAACGAATGTTAGTTGGATTTAATGAACATTTTTTTGGGGTCGATCAGTTCATACAAAGGCCAGATTTGTCGTATCATTTTGTTAGTAGCTTAATGGCTTTTTGTCCGAGTTTCGCAATTAAAGGTATGAAAATGTCATAATTTTGTTAACAAATATTTTTAAATAATTTTTTTTAGTAACTTTGACATTTGGAATGTTTGGAAATGTGTTACGAACTTTAGGTAAGTTTGATTTTTTTATTTTTTAAATTTTAAATTAAAAAATAAATAAAAATTAATTAATTTATTAGATAAAATTTTATTTAAAAAAATAATTTATTTAATTTAATTAATTAATTATTAATTTTATTTATGTAATTAAATTTTTAATTAATTAAAAAAAATTAATTAAAATAAAAAATTAATAAAAATCAAAATTTAATTTCAAATTAAATAAAAAAAATTAATTTAATAATTTAAAAATTTATATTTAAATTATTCAATAATTAAATTAAATCAATTATTAAACAATTAAAAATTTATTATTAAAATTAAATAAAAAATTTAAAAATTATTTTTTTTTAAAATTAAAAAAAATAATTAATTAAAAAAATTGTTAATTAATTTAAAAAATTATAAATTAATTTTTAAATTTAAATTTAAAAAAAAATTAATTAATCAACTTAAATTTAAATTTTTCTTAAAAAAATTAAATTAAAGATTTTTTTTTAAATTTTGTTTTTTTTTTTAAATAAAGGTAACGAAAGGCTTTATCAATATGTCGAAGCAAATGAAAACATGGAAATTTACGGTGCCTTTGCTCTAACGGAAATTTCCCATGGAACTAATGCCAGAGGAGTTAGAACCACCGGTAAAACTTTCAATACTAAAAAAAAATTTAAAAAACTTTTTCTTACTTTCCACTTTTAGCAACTTATGACGTCAAATCAAAAGGCTTCATTATGAACACGCCAGATTTCGAGGCAGCCAAATGTTGGGTTGGCAATTTGGGCAAAACTTGCACGCATGCCATCGTTTATGCCCAACTTTACACGCCCGATGGCAAAAATCACGGTTTAAACGCTTTTTTGGTCCCGATCCGCGATCCCAAAACTTTGCTTTGTTTCCCGGGCGTTCGAGCAGGCGACATGGGTGAAAAAATCGGCTTGAACGGCGTTGATAACGGCTTTGTCATGTTCGATAATTACCTGATTTCGAAAGATATGCTGCTAAGTCGAACTGGCGACGTGACAGACGACGGGAAATTCGTCACTCCGTTTAAGGATAAAAGTAAGCGATTGGGAGCGTCGTTGGGAGCTTTGTCCGGAGGTCGTGTTTCGATTTGCGGAATTGCTTCGACATATTGCACGAAAGCAATAACGATCGCAATTCGGTATTCGGCAGCTAGAAGACAATTTGGGGAGGATTCCGAGGGGAATGAGTTGCCAGTGTTGGAATATCAGTCGCAGCAATTTCGGTTGTTGCCGCATCTTGCTTCGACTTTTGCTTTGAATATTTTTTCGCATTGGTTGTCGGTGCAGCATGGAGATATGTTTTTGAGAACGACACTTGGGGAGAAGTTGCCGCATGTCGGGATGGAAATTCATGCCTTGAGTTCGGCGTGTAAACCGTTTTGTACGTGGGCAGCTAGAGATATCATTCAGGAGTGTCGAGAGGTAATTTTCTATTTTTTTTTTCATAAAAAATTAATAATCTTTTTTTTATTTTAAACATTTTTTAGGCTTGTGGAGGACATGGTTATTTAAAAATTAGTCGTTTGGGTGATGTAAGTATAAAATAAAATTATTCAAGCTGCTAAAAATTCATTTTAAAAATTTTTTCTTATTCATTCAAAAATTTATTTTTTTTTTAATTTTAAGAAATTTTTAATGCATTAATTTAATTTTTTTTTAATTTTTGAATTAATATCATTTTTTTTATTAAATTGTCAAATAATTTTTTTTAATCAAAATTAATTAATTTATAAATCCAGAAAACGATCGAATTATTTTTAATTAATTAATTATTTATTTTTTTAAAAATTTATTTTTATTTCATTTTTTATTTTATTTTTTTTTATTAAGAAAAAAATAAAAATTAAAAAAAAAACTAAAAAATATAAATTAAATATATATTTTTCAGATAATGATTTTTATTTATTTTTTTTTTCAATTTTGAACTTAAATTATTCTGAAATTAATTTTTAATTGTAAAATCTTAGGAACAAAAAATAAAAAAAAAATTTCTTAGATTTAAAAAAAATAGCAGATTTTGTTTTGATTTTAATTAGTAAACAAAGCAAAAAATAATAATCTAATTTTATTTAAAATTTTATTTTTTAATTTTTTTTTTATTTTTTTTTTCTTATTAAAAACATTTAAAAAAAATAAACTAAAAAAAAATTAATTAATTAAAAATAATTCGATCGTTTTCTGGAATTAAAAATTGATTAATTTTAAGTAAAAAAAATTTTTTGGCAGTTTAATAAAAAAATTACATTAATTCAAAAATTAAAAAAAAATTAAATAAATTAAATGCATTAAAAATTTCTTAGATTTTTTAAAATTTTAAGTAAAAATTAAAAAAAAATAAAGTAATGTTAATATTCAAAAAAATAATATTTAAATTTAAACTAATTAATTAATTTAAATAATTTTAATTAATTAAATTAAATAATTTTGATTAAAATTAATTTTTATTAATTTTTTAACAAAAAATAAATAATTAATTAGTTTATTTTAATTATAATTATTTTAAATTTATTTTAACAGCTCCGCAACGATGCAGATGCAAATTTAACTTACGAAGGTGAAAACAACGTCCTTGGACAACAAGCATCAAACTGGCTATTAAATGTTGAAAAACGCAATGCTTTCGGCGAGGAATCCCCTCTGAATTCAGCTGATTTCTTACAAAACTACCGCGCAATTTTACAAACAAAATTCCCAACAAATAATTTCTCTGAAGCAACGTCCTCGAAAATTATTTTGGACTCATTAAATTGGTTGTGTGCCTTTACTTTGAACAAAACGATCGAAAAATCAAAAAAAATACAGAAAAAATCATCCGCTTTTGACTTGCGAAACAACATCCAAGTATTTCATGCCAAAACTCTGTCAATTTGTTACGCCCAGAGGAACGTTTATCGCGTTTTTTACGATTTTGTGAACAAACTCCCGAATTCCAGTGAAAAAGAGGCACTTCATGACTTGCTTGTGTTGTTCGGAGCTAATTTAATGCTCCAAAATGCAAGTTTATTCTATCAAGGAGCTTATTTCAACCGTTCTGAGGACATTCAGATTTTTGAAAATTTGATCACCGAGCAGCTTTTGGGAAAAATTAAAAATAATTGCATTGCGCTTACGGATTCCATCGCTTATCCGGATCATGTGATAAACAGTTGTCTCGGGCATAGTGACGGAAATGTTTATAAACACTTGAAAGCGGCGTTTTTTGATAATCCAGCGACGTTTGAGCGTCCCCAATGGTGGGAGACCTTGGTGCACAAAGATAAGACAATTTTGAATGCTAAATTGTAAAAAGTTGTCTTTAAAAGACAATATTTGTTGTTTTTGTTGTGAAAGATTTGTCTTTGAGACAATTTGTTGTTTTTTTATCTTAGGAGAATTTTAGAAAAATATTTTTATTTTTTTAATGGGACATCGTTTATATGGTGAAGTGATAAATTATTATTCCAAAAAAATTAATAAATAAACGAAAATGTTTTAGATTTTATTAAAAATTAAAAAAAAAAAAATTTTGTAGGTAAAATAATTTTTCTAAAATAATTTTTTTTATTGTTAAAATAATTAAATAATAAATTCTTAATTAAATTAATACTCCCAGTGAAAAAAAAATAACTTAAATATTGAATTTAGGTAATTTTAAAATATTAAGATTTATTTAAATTTTTGAAACTTCAATTTAAAAAAATAATTATTTTTTAAAATAGAAAAAAATTATCAAAATATTAATTTTTTAATTATTTAATTTTAAATAATTTTTTTTTAAATTTAACAGTTTTTAAAATTTAAATTTTTTTTTAAATTTAATTTTTGTTTAAATATTTAATTTAATTAAATTTTTTTAATTTATTTTTTTAATCAAATAGTTAAGTAAAATTATTTTTTTTTTAATATTTTGTTTTATAAAAAAATTAAATTTGTTTTAATTAGTTATTTATTTTTTTTATAAAATCTAAAACATTTTCGATTATTATTGTTATCAGCCTTATTAATTATAATTTTTTATACAGCAGCTAAATAAAAAAAAATAAATAAATTTTTTTGTAAAATAATTTTAACTAAATTTGTATTTTTTCAATTTTTTTGCTCATCAACTAATTCAGACTACACGTGATTCTCTTCGATATTTGCACAAATCGATGGCATTTTCCAGAATTTCATAAGTATAAAATACGTGAAAGTCTAGTTCGGCTCCTTCAAACACGTTTGCCACACTTGGTTTTAAATTCAAGAAATAAATTGGTTGATTCCGTGATTCAAAGTCCTGCAGTAACATTTCAATTGCTTTTGCAGCTGTGTAATCTGCGCCATAAATGTGAGTACAATCTGCCAAAATTCGTTGTTTTAATGAATTATTTTTAAAAATAAATTAATTTATTTACCAATAACCACGGGAGTTTGAAGTTTGATGCCTTGTTTGTTAATTAAGTTTCGCACGTAGTCCACAGATGGGAAAATTAGACATCTGTCGGGCGTAATAAGTAAGTATTTGGTGGCTTTTGGAGTCTAAAATTATATAAAAAAAAATATTAATTTTTTTAACTCACAAAAAATAATTAAAAATTAAAATAAATTAATTAATTAATAAATTAAAATTGAAATTAAAGTAAAATAAATATTTTAATTTTAAATTAATAAAATAAAATTTTTTCAATTCAAATAAATTTAATTTTTTTTTATTTTTTTTAATTTAATTTAAATACTTACACATCTCTTTTCCATATGAATTTTCGGTCTTGCAGCATGGTATAGTACAAAAATTACGTTAACTCCGATGCCCAATAAGATACCTTAAAAAATAAAATTACCTCGAAAATTACTATTATTTAAATTAGTTAAAATAAAATTATTTCCTTACCAATTTCCAAAGGTAAAATAAGGCACGCTAGAAAACAAGAAATTCCAGGAATCAGGTCACTTCCTAAAAAATAAAAAATATTTAATTAAAAAAAAAAAAATTGTTTTCCTGTAAAAATTGTCATATTTACTCTTAGATTTCCACATTGGCGTTATGACATTAAATTCTATCATGAATATCACCTGAAAAATTATTTAAAAAAAATTATTTAAAAAATAATTAAATTTTTAATTAAAAATAATTTTTGGCAAATAAAAAAGCCTTCAATATTCACATTGAAATTTAAATTAATTTTAATTTAAATTTAATTTTTAGAAATTATTTTAAAAATTCGACACAAAATAGAATAAAAAATAATCTAAAATTTGCCAACATATTTTTCTAAATTAATCTTTATCAAATTTTAATTTTAATAAAATTAAAAAAAAAATAAATAATAAAATAATTAAAATTAAATACTTAATAAATAAATTAAAAAAAAAATAATTTGCAAAAAATTTTAGTAAAAAAAAAAATTTATGTCAAAATTGTCAAAAATATTTTAATTTTTTCTTATTTTTTATATTTTTTTTCAAATTTTTTTAATTTTGATTAATTAACAAAAGTAAAATTAAATTTAATCACTTTTTTAAAAAATTTTTTTTAAATAATTAATTTTTTAAAAAAAATTAGAAAACTTAAAAAAACTTACCGCTGCTATAATCACTGCTCCCAACGCTGCTTTTGGAATAAAAGTAAAATACGGCGTGAAAAATAGCAATGCCAAAATCACAAGTACTCCTGTATAAAATGACCCGAATGGCGTTCTAACTCCCGATGCATTATTTACTGCTCCACGACTCAATGCTCCATTTCCCGGATAACCCAAACAAAAACTATTTGCGATATTAGCAAGTCCAATAGCGATCAGTTCTTGTGTTGCATCAATTGGTTTCCCATTAGCTGTTTAAAAAAATATTTTTTAGCTTCTCAAATTTGAAAAAAAAATCTTAAAACAACTCACCAAAAGCCTTACAAATTGCCATATTTTCCAACAAAGCAATCAATGGAATAACAATAATACCGGAGCCGAGGAAGGAAATCATATCGAAAAATGACTCATATTCCTGAATTACGTGTCCTGTCTCGTTTTTGACTTCATCAATGCTAAAAGGAGGAGCCTGAAACGTTGGAAGACCACTCGGAATATCGCCGATAATTTTTAAGGAGCCTTTGTAGCCATTTTGAATCAACGCATGCGAAATTAATCCAGTTACAACTACAATAATAGCATTTCTAGCGGTTGCAATAAGCCAAAATATTTTGTTCAGTACTTTATGATACCAAGATTTTTCGTTGTCATCTTCGGGACCGAATTTTATGCTGGAAAATTTCTAAAAAAAAAATTAAAATTATTTGAGTTTTAGAGCTCTGAAATTAAATTTTATACTAATTTTGTTTAAAAAAACAAAAAAAAAATTAAAAGGAATTCAGATAAAAATTTTCTTCTTAAAATTACTCTTTTCAAAAAAATTAAAAAAAATCAAAAAAAAAAAATTAATTAATTTTTTAAAAAATATAATTTTTAAGATTTTATATGAAAACTTTAATATTATTGATTTTAAAATTTAACTTTAGAAAATATATTTTTTTTTAATATTTATTCAACCGAAGTTTAAAGATTTGTTAAGTAATAAATTCTCATAAAAAATTTAGCAAAAAAAAAAATTAAATCAAATATTTGGTCTAGATTTAAGAGATAAAAAAAAATAAATTATAAATTTAAAATAAATTAAAAATAATTAATTATAAATTTTTATAAATTTAAAATAATTAATTGAATTATTTTAATTTTAATTAATTAAAAAAATTAAACTTCTTAATTTATTTTTTTTTAATTAAAAATTTAAAGTCGAAAATGAATGTTGAAAAGAAAAATAATTTCCCATATAATTTGATGAATTAAAAAAAAATAAATTTTCGAAAACATTTTAAGACTTACCCTCATAAGCAACAGAATGACGATACAACTGCACCCCATAACGGTATCTCCAACTCTAATATTGTGAATATCCTTAAAAATTGATATCCATATTTCCACAAAAGTATTTCCCTTTGCTCTTATGCCAAACAAATCCTTAACTTGCGACGTTAAAATAATTAAAGACACCGCACTTGTAAATCCTGAGCCTACCGGTCCACTAACGAAATCAATTAAAAATCCTAATCCTAAAATTCCCATAAAAAGTTCAACGAATCCCGATAAGAAACACAACAAAACAGCTTTTTGCCAACTTCCGCGTGCAATTTGAAACGTTAGAAGAGACGCTATGGCCGTCGGACCCATTGGAATATTTTTGTCGGAACCGAAGATGATGTAGATAAAGGAGCCGAGAAATGAGCCGTAGAGCCCATACTGAAAAAAATATTTTTTAAATGTAAAAAATTGAATTTTAAAAATTTTTAATTTAATTTTAAATTTATTTCGAAGTTTTTGTCCCAAAAGAATTTTTTCAAAAAAAAAAGCTTTAAAATAATTTTTCAAATTAAATTGTAATTAATGAATATTTATAACTTTTTTTTATTTTTTAATGTATTTTTATGTATTCGTTAACTTTAGAATAAATTAAGAACATTTTAAGTGGCAAATTGTTAAAAAAAAATTTTAAAAAAATAATTTTCTTGAAAAAAATTGTTTAAAAAAATTTATTAAAAATTAAAAGATTTTTTTTTTTAAATTATAAGAATATCGAGAAAAATTTAAAAAAAAATATTTTTAAAAAAATTTTGAACTTTTATGTTTTTATAGATCCCTTATTTATATTTTTTTTTATAATTTTTTTAAATATTTTTTTTAAATATTTTTTTTAATTATTTTTTTAATATTTTTTTTTAAAAATTTTTTTTTAAAAATTTTTTTTTTTTTTTTCCTATTATCTATTTTTTCGGGCACCTTTCGGGCATGGAACAAAAACTTCGTAAACATTTAAATTTAAAAAAAAACTTGAAACCTACTTGTGGATCTAATCCAGCAATGCCAGAATAAGCTAAAGCCTGAGGAATAACTAAAAAAAATTTTTTTTTAAATATGATCCGATGACACAATTTCAATCAAAAAAATTTACTTGTCAGTCCAACCGTTAATCCAGCAATTAAATCACCAATTGCATCTTCCATGCTATATTTTGGCAGCCAATTCAAAATCGGCATCCGTTTATACAACATTTTCTTTCTAAAAATTTGTCTGTACTTTCTTTGGCACCAATGTCCCGTGTCTTTTGCGGTATCTATTATGGAAACTCGTCGCGTTTCCGTTACTATTGATAAAAATTTTGAAAAATTTTCTCCTAAACTCTTTGAAAAAATTTCTTACGTATAAAATCATTTGAGCCCCTAAATCCAGGAATTTCCTTGGCAATATTTAATGAAGAGTGTGAGACTCCATGAAGGCTGTACGTTCCCAAATCTGGGACTGATAATGTCTTTTTTGGATCCATGTCTTATTTTTTTTATTAAACTAAACTAAAAAAAAATATTTTTTTTTAATTTTTATTTCATTTAATTTTTTATTATTTTTATTTTTTTTAATTTAATTAATTTTTTTTTAATAAAATTCGTTGCGGTTTCTTTGAAAACTCAACCTTAAATAACTCAATTCATATTTTTTTACAAATATCTTGTTTATTTAAATTTTTATGACTGATTCACGTGCTCTTTGCAGCTCCAAATCTTATCTTTCCGCTAAAATGACATAGAAGCACGTCAATGTTCAAAACTATAATTTTTTTTTTCTTTCAAACACTTAGTTCCGAGATAATCCGTTATCTTCTGATACAAACTACGAGAAAAAAAATAGTAAACAGATGAAAAGTGTCGGAAAGATGGAAATGTACTGCCACAAAGTTCAAATGCGCTCAACTAATGTTTACATATAGTTTTGTCATACAAGGTAGCCAAAGACAATTTTTTTTTTTGCGAAAGTCAAGGGCAAAAAAAATGTAAAATGACTATTTATAATTTCTTTTCTTTTTGGCAAGTCAAGTACCCAACTAGATTGTTCATTCATAGATAAGTTGTCGTCTATTGTTGTTTATTAGACAAATTTTTAGTGCAGGGATTGCGGTACAGTCTATGTTTATATTATTTTTAGGATACATTGATCGTTGATTTTTTGTAGATCATTATTTTTTAAATACTTCCGTTAATTACTTAAGCATTGAGAAATTTCAATTTCACTACTTTTTTATTACTTTCACTATTTTTTTTAATTTTTTAAATTTTTTAATTTTTTTTTATTTTATTTTATTAATTTACCTATTTTTATTTATTTATTTATTTTTTTTTAATTATTAAATTTAATTAAATATTAAAAAATGTCTTTTTTTTCTTTTCCGAGCTCACATAGTACGTCTTATTAGTTCAACCGTTCAACGTAAACTACTGTACTTTTATTTAAAATAGCTCATATCCGACTTGTATGACACTGTCTAAGTAAGATTTTCCGATAGAATCTTTATTAGGCGCAAATATGCACTTTAAAAAATATAATGAGAGCGCGTTACTTTTCACAGAAATGACTGATTGAGATAATTAATAGGTACAAGTTTATGTTTGCCAATATTTTTTTTTAACTTCAAAAATTTTGAAATATTTTTAAAAAAATATTTATTTTATTTTTAATATTTGATTGTTCAAAGAGTGATGTTTGATCACCTGTTTAATGTCTCAAATTCAGTTCGGAATAGTTATTTTTATTATTTTAACAGAACTCTATTTTCGGCTTAAACAAAGGTCGACCTCAGGTATGTGAAAATGACGTATTTTTTAATTTTTCAATATTTTATGAATTTATCTTAATTTTAATCTTTAATTTATAATATTGCTGATCAAAGAGATTTAGCTAACAAAAGGGCCTTCGGGTGTTACAATTATCGAAAAATATTTTGGATTTCATGACCTTAAAACATTAGAAAAGAAAGTTATTGAGTCTCGAGCGATATAAAAATTATATTTTTAACAAAAGTTTTTAAAATTCTAAATTTTTTACTCATCAATTTTGATGATCAATTTTAATAGTTAAATTTTTTACTCACAAAGGTAACTCAAAATTTTAAAACGATACGAAGGAAGAATATTAAAAGCTAAGCTTTCAAAAAAATTTAAAAAAAGCTCTCAGAAAAATAATAGTTTAGAAATTCGGTCTGCAAAAAAATTAAAAATGATTAGAAAAACAAAAAAAAAATTAATCCGAAAATGATAAGAAGGACTAATTTTTTAACAGAAATTTATTTAGCTTTTGTAAAATATTCTGCTAATGTTTTGAAAATTATTTTATTAACAAAATTAAACATTTATGATTAAAAATATGAAAAAGTTAGAAAAATTAGAAAAATTTTTCTTTGTTCAAAATTAATAAAAAAACACTAAAATTATAAATTATATTAGTGAAAAATATCTTGCTTTAATATACTGGATATCCCAAAATAATTTTTTTTAAATAATTTGGATAGAGGATATCCAAAAAAATTTTGCAATTTTTATTAACATCCTTATTTTATTATTTTTTGGCCCTAAAAAAAAAGCGCGGGAACCTCGTTCAAGGGAAATTTACAAAAATCATAAAGGAATTTTAATTTTTTTATGAGTAAAATTGGGAAATTTTACACTTTAAAAATAAAAATTTGTAAAATTACTTAAAAATTTGCTTAGTTTTTCTTTATCTTAAAGTAAAAAATTATAAATTTAATTTTGGGAAAAAAATTTGGATCCCGAAAAAAAATTTTTTCCATGTTCTTTTTAGTACCTTTAAAAATAATTTATTTTTTTTTGTGTAAAGCACTTTTTAAAAACTCACACTTTTTTTTATTTTTATTTAAATTTACGTCAGAGATATGTTGTATTGTTATTAAAATCCGTCTTAGAGAATCCGTTATTTATACGTAACTATCTTAGTATTTTTCTTTTGATAAAACACTTTTTTTTTGATGAAATGGTGGTGAGCAAATATTTTCATGAACAATATTTGGCCAGAGTTTTACGACTGTCGTCTTTGAGATATAACATTGTAAATTTTCATTCTGTTATTGTATCATGTGACCTATTATTATTTACCTTCTTTTGAAAATATGAGTAATCTCAACTCCAGCAATAATTTACGTAAAGGTAATTCAAATATTTGTATTGAATGCGAAACCTCTGCGAAAATAGATTTACAATTCTTATGAACAAAAGAGTTGATGTACTATGGAAACGCCTTGTACTTTTCATGACTTTTCCTCTTCTTTTGAATTTTGGATCACGTTAGCCTTGATTTTTAATTGTCATCAAATTTTTCAACGGTTTTTCATTCGATTTCTCATTTTCGCTCAAAATGGCTGAAAATTCTGTTCTCCCGAAACCGCTTGACTTGCAAGAATCCTTGAAGGATGAAGATATTTCCTTATCCGAATTTATGAGTCCCGCGAACTTCAAATCGCACCAATTGCAGTTCATGCATCGTTACTTGAACGCCATCATGAAGAAGCGGGATCATGAGAAATTTTTGCAGGAGCTTCCAGCGGATATCCATAAAAAGTTGCTGGCACTGAAAAAATTGCAACTCGAGACAATGGACTTGTCTGCCGAGTTTCACATGAAGGTCCATGAGCTGGAAAAGGAATATTTGGCGAAACATGACTCAATTTTCGAGAAACGATCGCAAATTGTGAGTGGCGATCATGTCCCTGAACCTTCCGAATGCGAGCTGAAAGAAGAAATTGCTGGAATCAGTCATCGTTTGAGTCGCGTTGACCTTGAAACGGGCAAAAATGACGCCAAAATCCATGGAATTCCGGATTTTTGGTTGACAATTTTCAAACTTGTACCGCAAATGGATCAAATGGTGCAACCGCATGACGAGCCAATCCTCAAATATTTAAAAGACGTTCGAATTCGCAGCGAAACTGATCCCTGTTTGTCCTTCACGTTGGAATTTCACTTTGCGCCGAACGATTTTTTTGAGAATTCGGTCTTGACGAAGGAATATTTCATGAAATGCGCTCCGGAGGCAACAACTCCCTTTGCTTTTGACGGTCCGGAGATCTTCAAGTCACGCGGAACGGAGATCCTGTGGAAAGAAAAGTCGAAAAATGTAACAATTGGCATGCGAGAAGTCGAAGGAACGGAGACTGAGGTGAAAGTTCAGTCATTTTTTAATTTTTTCTCGCCACCGGAAGTCATCGAGGATCCAAATCATCCGTTTTTCCATGAAGTTAACGTAAGTTTTAAATGAAAAAATTAAAAATAATTTTAAAAATTAAATGAAAAATGGATTTTAGGCAATTTTGGAAGCCGATTTCGAGATTGGATTTTGCTTGAAAGACCGAGTTGTGCCGAGAGCTGTCTTGTATTTCACTGCCGAAGTCAAGGATGATGACGACGCTGCCAGTTCTGACTCGGAAATGTCCAATTTGCAAGTCGTCTATGAACATTCCGAGGACGAGAAGCAAGGCGATGGCGACAAACCTTCTGAAGCCTAAAAAAGCGGAAGAAAAACTATTCGATTACTCAAATAATTCCTCTAAATTTTTATTAAATAGTAGTTAAATCTTGATTTTTCCGTTATTTTGCCATTTTTCACAACAGATTTTCCTCCTCGGCAACGCCAAAGTTCGAAATGACGCGACATTCGGGTTTTTGCAGCTTAAATTTCTCGATGCCGTCTTCCGTGACGTCTGTGCCGATGACATCGAGGAATTTCAAGCGCGGCGCGCAACTCGACAAATGTTGCAGCGCGACATCCGTGACTTTTTTGTAGTCGCGCACCGTAATACTTTCCAGCTGGGTCGTTGGGCTGCGTGGCTCCATGCGAATCCACACCAAACCGCCGCGTGCTCCGTCCTGCGAATGGCCAAAACTGCAAATTCCGCGGTCCGTAATCGCTTCGTTGAGAGGCCCCGGAGACATGTGCAACGGATGACTGCGTTGGAACTGGATGAATCTGTCGTAGAAGTGAAAAGGGTTGGAATGAGCGATACGCGCATACACTTCCGGCGAAATGCCCGGACTGCGTTCGCGTCTGTCACACATTTTGGCACAAAGAGAGAAAAAGCAAAAATTACAATGCAGTTCAAACATTTTTTGGCGTGATTGGCGAAAAAATGGAACATTATAACTTTTTGGTTTTTATCCATCAATGAGAAATGTGCAGATTTGTTTTGTTTTTGTGCTAATTCAAACAGTGACGGATCCAAATTCATGAAAAATTTTAAATTTTGGATGATTTTTGGATTCGTCAAAAATTTCAAGGGACTTACTGTACAATACGCGCTGGATTGACATCATCTCCGTTGTCGTTTTCGGCTCCTTCGCGGATTCCGCGTATCATTATGTAGTGTTGAACGCCTAAAATTAACAAAAATTGAATTTTAATCATATTTAAAAGAGAAAATAATTAACAAAAAATTTTTAAAAATCAGAAAAACTTAGAATTTCATGAAAATTTTCCTAAAAAAAATTATCTAAAAAGTAATTAAATTTAAATATATAAATAAAAATTTATAAAAATTAAAATAAAATGCGGAAAGAATAAAAAATTAAAAATTATTTAGGAAATTTTCAAAATTAATAATAAACATTATTTAATTTTTTTATTTTAACTTTTAAATAAATTTAATTTATTTTTTTTAATTTTAATTTTAAAATAAATTTTTTATTTTTTTTTTTTAATTTTTCTTTAAAAAATTTTTAAAAAGCTATAATTAAATAATTTAATTTAAAAGAGAAGCGAAAATAAAATAAATCAATAAAAAATGAAAGAAAAATTATAAAAAAAATCAACATGTTAAGAATAAAGAAAATATTTTTAAAAAAATTTAAAGAGTAAAATTTCATAGAAAAAAAAAATTAAATTCATGAAAAAATAACAGAAATTTGAAAAATCTTCAAATAAAAAATATTTACATAAAAATTTTAAAAAATGTTTAAAAAAAATTTCGGAAACTGTGAAAAAATCAGTTTTGAAAAAAAAATCCAAATTTGTTTTAAGAAACAAAATTTGGAAAAAAACTAAAAAAAATTCAGAAACATATGAACAATTTTATTTTTTTAAATTTTTTAAAAAAAATTTAAATTTTTTTGTGGAAAATAAAATTAAAAAATATAAAAAATATAAAAAAAAATAAAATAAAAAAACCTCAAAAATTCAAAGTCTTGAATATTTTGAAAAATAAAAAGAAAAATTTAAAAACAAAAAAAAATTGTTAAAAAATCAGAGTTTAAAAAATAAATTATTTAGGTATTTATAATTCAAAAAATTTCTTTATTTTTTTTTTTATCTTTTCTGCATTTTATCTTAATTTTGATAAATTTTTATTTAAATATCAAAATTTAATTCCTTTTTAAAAAAAATTTAGGATATTTTTCATGATATTCTGAGTTTAAGAAATTTGGGTATTAAGATTGAAACTTTTAAAAAATTTTTGAAAATTGTGAAAAAATTAAAAATTCTTGAAAACAGTGAATTTGCATATTACAACTGCAAGAAAGTCGAAAAATAAAATAAAAATTGAGAAAAAATTCAAAATTAAAAGTAATTCTCACAAATTCGCAAAATCTCATAAAATTTAAAAAATTAAAAAATTTATAATTTTTTTTTTTTTTTTTTTTTTAATTAGAAAAATGTTTGAAAAGAAAATTTTAAACGATTAAAAAATTCGAAAAGAAAATTCAGGAAATTAAACAAAAAAAAAAAATTTAAAGAAAATTCTTGAAAATTGAGAACAGTTGGAACAAAATTTTAAAAACTTGAATAATCAATGAAAATAATAATAATAAAAAATCCTATAGGTATGAAAATTTTAAATTTTAAAAACAAATTTAAATCAAAGAAATTTAAAAAAAATTAAAAATCAAGAAAAACTTCTTACCTCCATCTCCTGCTGGCGGATTAGGCGGCTCATTGGCATTCTGTGGAGGAGGATTTTCCGCGTTATTCTCTCCCGCTGGCGCATTTTCCTGTCCTTCCCCTTCTGCCGCCGCCGCCGCTGCTGGTCGATTTCCCTCCTGATTTCCTTCTCCATTATTCTCATTATTGTTGTTCTGATTACACATGTGATTATTTTGCAGCACAATATGAATAACATTTCGTCCCCGAACATTTTGATTCCGAATATTGATCCTAAAATTATCATTTCCCGCATTAAATTCCGCTCCTGCTTCCTGAATTTCCTCATCGTTTTCCGCATTTTCCTGTCTTACTTCCTCTTCTGGCGGCGGAATTTCCACATTTTGTGGCGCCCCGTCGCGAACTGTCTCAATCCTGCCGTTATTGCGACTCGGCCTGAGATGCAAATTGATCACTTGTCGGTCGGTGCGAACATGAACACTTGCGGAAATTGGATTCGTTGAACTCGTCGACGTTGGATTTGTTGCTGGAGGTTTCGGTTCGGTGCCCGACGTGCCCGGACGATCGCCTTCCGAGACATTTTCCGGTTTTTCCTCCTCCTTCGGCGCCGGCACTTGCGGACACTGCAGTCTTAGTTCTCGCAAATTCTTCGAAATGTTGAAGCACTGAATGTCGGAATCGGTGACGGGCGTGTCGCGCACATCCAACACCTCGAGCGCCTGGAAGCCGAAACGCGTCGCAATACTGCCGTAAGGAACAAAGTCTTTGAAGGAGGTGCAGCCGCGCAAACTGAGATACTTCAAATTTGGTATTTTGCTGAAAGCGATCAAATCGTGCGTATCGAACCAATTGCAACGTTCCACAGCCAGCTCCTCCAAATTCGTAAAGTGGAAATTGATTTTGGAGAAGAACGAGGACCGTGGATTGTTGTTACTCGTTGACAAGTGACAATTTCTCAAAGTCAATGATCGCAAGGTTGCCGGAAAATTCACCACCGCCACACGTTTCGAGTCCAAAAATGCATCTTCGACACACAAATTCTCAATTTTGGGGCATTTGGTGCCCAACTGTGCGATAAAATTCTCCGTGACAGTCTGATTTTTCCACTTTTCCTGCGGATAAAGCGTCACTTGGCCCCGAATTTTCAACGAACGGATCTCCGACGCTTGACAAACGTCGCGAAACAGTAATTCAATCAGCTCCGAGCAACTTGCGGGCTCCGCAGAAAAATCCACATCGACCCAGTGTGTGTGATCTTCGGCCAGTGTACGAAGACGCGTGCATGTTCTACAATTAAATTAATTAAAGTAAATTAAATTAAACCTAAAAAGCGGGACAAATACCTGGATAACTTAATTAACGAAGTCGAATCGAGATGCTTCAGTATGGCCAAGAGCATTTCGTCGCTGAAATCGATCAAATTGAATGTTTCGGCATTGATTCGTTTCGCTACTGGCTCCTCCGCATCCTCCAATTTGCGTTTTTTGTTCATAACATCTTCGGGGTTCTCCATTGTTTGGGATTTCTAGAAAGTTCCAAAGTCTTCTCTTGTTTTTATGGGATTTTTTTGTTAAATTGTGCCACGTTAGCACATCGCCTTGGAATGTTTCCAAGCTTTTTATTGGGGGTTTTGACGATTTTTTGAATTGTTTTTGGATTTTTTTTATAAAATTTTTTAAATTCTTAACTTTCACGGCGAAGTAATGTTTTTGATGTTTTCAATGACGTTTATCTGTCAAGCGAAATTAGGGTTGCCAAACGTCAATTTTTTAAGCTTTAATGTCCCCTGATTTTCTTTTTACACATAAAAATAAGAAAAATTTTGAAATTATCTTAAAATTATGATCAGTTTTGGAAATTTTTCTGATTTTTTACCTAATTAATATTGTTAAAATAAAATGTTAAATTATTAGATGAATTAATTTATTATTTTCAGATTTTTTTTACCCCCTCCGATTTTATCAAAAAATTTTTGGGGGAGATACAATGAAAAATTTTACATTTTTGGTTAAAAAAAATTACAGTTTTATTAAAAATCATGCAATGAAAACAAATAAAATCTAAGCAAATTAAACTAATAAGAGACCTTGAAAAAAATTAGATCACGGGATCTAAAGATTTTTTTTTCGAGTTTCTATTTTAGGCAATATGAAGCAACATTCTAGTTTAGTTTAGGTCAAAAAAACACGTTTATGCAAAAATTGGCTGACTTCTTTGTATTACATAAATATGGTATAATATTCAGAAAAGGTGTACATATTTTATACATTCATTATTATTGGGACAGAGAAAATGGAAATAGAGTTTTCTGTTCATTTATTTAACACACGAGGTTAATATGCTGTATATCGAGACTCTTATCTGACTCTTCAGACTTTATGTAGTCCATTGAAGATATATTAAAAGCTTCAAATTTAGAAGAAAATTTCATTATTTATATTATTCATGCTTCAACAAAGCAAGAAAAAGCAAGAGAGACTGAAAAACTCCCTAGAAATTGTTCTCAAGTAGGACTAAAGGAAGAAGAAAATGATGAGGTTTATTATTCTTCTTTAGACGAATCATATTTCCATAGTGAATTTAATGGCCTTGTGATGATCCTGTCTTCCGAACAAAAAATCTAAAAGATAAGAATTTGTATGCAACTATTTATATGCGAGTCCAATATCTTGAAAAATATAGTTAAAGATCATTTTAAAAAATGGGAATACTGCGGGGCATTATAGTTGAAACATGGACAAAGTTTTGCTGTGTAGAAGGGAAATAAAAATAATTGGATATGACTCTAAATATCCTAAATTGTGAAATTCATCTTCTGAAAGCAAGCTTAAAATAACAAATTTTTATTAATTAATTTATTATTATCGATTGTCGAATCTCAAGGTAAGTCAAATCTTCTTGATCAACATTGTATAAACAAGAGTTTACCAACAAAAAATACTAAAATAAGCTAATAAATGTTTTTCCATTGAATTCACTTTTGTGGGTGTACAAAAAGTATAAGTGCTTTTTTTATTCCGTCTTTTAATTATTGTTTAAAAATGTTTCCATAATTTTGATTTATAATTAATTTAAAAAAAAAACGAATTTCGGAAAGTATTATTATTGTGTTTTTGTCCAGACTCTAAGGGTTTATTGAAGTATATTGTGTCATATAATAATGCATAAAATGATCATCTAGTTATCGTTATACAATATACATGGAAACAAATGATAAAATACCATATTAGTAATTACATTCTATCATGTGTTCGATTTCAACTTCTCAAATCAAAGAAAAACTTATCTATTGTTTTTCGAAAGTCGAAATTTTTTAAGAAAAGTAAAATTAAAATTTTTAAATAGCAGATTTAAGACATGAAAAAAATAATTCAAGCAGATTTGGAGAAAACTTTGAAAATTACGAAGGGACAAAAAAAAGAAAATATTTCAAAATAATTTGAAAGTCTTTGAATTTAGATAATTTTTAAGACGTCTTAATTTTCTTTTAGTCGAAATTCTCCGAAAATTTGTTAAGCTCCCCCCTATAAATTTTTCACGCCATTAATCAATGACTCTTTTAGCCTTATTTTATCTTATCTCTTGATATTTGAATACCAAATACTTCAAAATTGAGCAAAAAAATAATTTTCTTTAATTTTAGAAATTTTAAGCCAATTTTGAAATTTTTCCCCGTTGTAAATCATAGCAACCCTATTCAAAAAATGAGACTCCCAAAATTGATAAATTCCAGATGGCGCTTCTCTTTCCCTTTCCAACTCGCCATTTTTGCTAATTCAACTCAACTCACCATACCCGCTAATTCATACGTACTTCCGTACGCTGTACATCTGCACAACGCCACGCTCTGCACGAACATACGCGCTGCACATCCCACACGCTGTACGAATTCTACGCACGCCACAGCCAGCACGCAACACACGAACCTGCTAATTCAACCGATTTTCCCAAATTAAAATCAAAATTCCCACATTAAATCGCAATTTTCCAGATTAATTGTGCAAAAACGGAGACCGCCGCCAGTGAAAAATGTAAATTAACTAGCGGGTAATATAAACTACATGAAATTTGTTGCTAAAATCGACAAAAAGCACGCGAAAACGCAAATTCAGAAAAATTTCGGAAATTCGTGCATGGATGGAGTTGGTGTGCAAATGAAATTTTTTTTGTAGTATTTTGTGTTGTTTTTTGTGGAAGACGAAGAAAACGACGAAGACGAGAATCGTAACCGGGCAAAGAGATTATTATTAATTATCACATCGGTCGCGAATTGAATTTCGACCCGCATAGCCGACGACGGACAGTTTTGCAAAGTGATTCGGGCTACGTAGGGAAAAAAATGTGCAAGAAAAATTTGAGCAAGGTACGAAGTGTGAAAAAAAAATCAACTTAGTGCTTTTTTGGTGTTTCTTTCCGTAGATTTCGAGTCATTTTCACTCATGCACACTCATTAAGCGCCTTTTTCCGCCTAGAATTTCAAGCTGAGGTCATTTCCAGCGTCAAAAATTTTCGTCGACGGAGTGTTGTTGCTGCTGCCGACGACGAAAATGACATCGGGCACGACGAAATGTTGAGTCATTCGCCAAATTTATCTGTTTTTATTGTTGGCGATCTAGTTTTTTTGCCGTGATTTACGATAATTTTACGATTTTACGCCAGTTTGCACGGAGAAAGGTGGCAATTTCTGTGACACACATTCCTCCCATGCTGCCATAGACACACACATCGCATAATAATATGTAATAATTAATAATACATTGATCAGTTATCTGTTGTAACACTCGTTTCGTACGTCGCCAACACATTCATCGTCATCAAACTCTTCATCTATCGCTCGCTTCTTTTTTTTTCGCATGTCGTACAGCAAAAAAATTGAATTTCCGGCCGCAATTTGCAAAAAAATGACTTTAATGCCGTTTTTTATTTCCGTTTTAGGTTCCTGAAAGATGCGAACATCTAGTTGCGAGGAAAATAACGCGGAGGTAAAAGGACACCTTCAAAGTGAATCCCATGAAAATCAACAAGTGAGCTCACAAAACAGCACCTCATCATCGACAACTAACGCAAACAACCACTTGAGTGACTCTAGCTTCGATTACGTCACCGAAACCGACCAGAAAACGTGTCGCGGCTGTCTTTGCCGCCAAAATCACCAAAAGTTCATCTTGCAAAGCAAGCAGGAGCGCCAAAAACTACCGGAAAACTTCCTTTGCGCGTGTGCCCCGGACGAAATTTGTTGTTGTTTGGGCGACGCGCCAGACACGATCTCGCCAATTCTCAATAATCCGCGGTACGAGAGTGCGGAAAATCGCGATATCGCCTTTAATTTGCTGAAAAACGCGAAACCGGTGCGTCCCGTGACGATAAATAAAGACCTGACATCGAAAAGGGTCTGCGATTCCGATTCCGACGTTGAAATTATCGAAGAAACTATCGAAGAACGAGTTTTTTTCAATCCAAAAGCGGTTGCATATAAAAATTTGCTGCTGCGACAAACGAAATTTTCGGCAATCAAGAAAATTGTGACGCAACCGCGTCCGAAACGAGCTCGAAAGGAGATAAATTTGGGTGAATCTGTTGCGTTGCCGGCCTCAACGAAGGGCAGAAAACGCAAAAGTAGCGAATCCGACGAATTTTCCGCGACGAAAATCAGTCGCACCGAATTTGTCGATTGTGGTTCGACGACCGAAAGTCACCGGAAGTACGACGAAGACCCGAAACCGTGTTCCAGCACGACAAACGACACCTTTTTGCAACAAGGCAGCAGCACAAACGACGACAAAACGATGTCGATGTACGATTATCGCTTCACCGATCCGCAATTGCCGTCGTCAACGAGTTATTATTCATCCTCGACAAATGCGACAAAGACTGGCGCCACAGAAGACCAGCAAAATTCATCGAATGCCACGACACAAAATCTGCTGGACTCGAACAAAACCATTGCGACGCTTTGTAACATTGGGAATTCGTGCTATTTGAATTCCGTGGTGTACACGTTGCGATTTGCGCCACTTTTTCTGCATAAATTGCACCATTTGATCGAGGATATGGCGACGATTTATATAAAATTGAATCCGACGAAGCACAAGTCGTCGTCACTTGGGCGGAATGTCTCGTTGTGGCAGGGACACAGCGGCAGGAGTTGGAGCAGCAAGGATTTGGCGTCGCTCGGAAGTATTACAGGGAATGATAGTGTGCCGAAAAATAATCGATTGGTAAGGAAATTTTTAAAATTTTTGAATATTAGCAATTTTGAAAAATATGTTACTTTGAATCGAGTTTGATTTTTTCAAAAAAAAATTAAGAATCGATAATGTCATTTTTGAAAATTGAAAAAAAAAATATTTTGAATCTTTTAAAAATTGAATAATTTTTTTATAAATTTTTACAACTTTTATCATTTTATGTGAAAATTTGAAAAATTTTTTAATTAAAAAAAAGTTTAAAAAAAAATTAAAATTAAGTTTAAAAAAATTAAAAAATCACAAATTTAAATTTGATGAGCTTTAAGTTAAAAAGGCGATTAAATTTATTTTTTTGTAAATATTTTTAATTTTTATGCTATTTTTAACTTTTTTTATTCAGGATTTTTTAACTCAAAATAGAAGAAAAATTAACCAAAAATTTTAAAATTTAAAATTTTTAAAAAGTCACGTGACTTAAACTTTTTGTTATTTAAATTTTAAATTTTTTTTTTAATTTTTTTAAAATATGATTTAAAGGCAATTTCTCTTTTTTGGTTCTTGAATAAAAAAAATGTATTTTTTGTGGATTTTTTGCTATTTTATTTTACTATTTTTCTGAATTTTTCGGAAAACAGTAAAACTGAAAATATAAAATTTAGTTGTAATTTCAAACACTTCAAAAATTAAAAAAAAAATTAGAAAATTTCTAAAAAATTTTAAAATAATATGAAAATTAACTAAAACGTAATGAAGTTAAAATTAATTTTTGACAATATTTCAACATGTTTGTCACAATATTTTCTTATTTTAATTAATTAAATTAATTTTAGTTTAAGTCATTCTTAATTTTGAGCTCAAAACTGAAGGAAAATCTAGTTAAAACTATTCAGAATTAAAATTTTTCATAAAAATTTCAAGAAATTTTTATAATTAAAAATATTCGCTTAAAAATATAAAAAAATATTAATTTAAATAAGTTTTAACAAATAAAATAATTTTTTAAGCTTGAAATTGATCAAAAACTATGGAAAATTTCTTTAGATGTTTTTTGATGGTCCTTAAGCTTGAAAATTTAAAAATTTTGATATTCAAACAAAAAATTGAAAAAAGTGTTTTTTTCTCTTAAAAAATTGAAACTAAAAAAACTTGAGGAAACCTTTTTAATTTCTATTGAAAAATATTTCGATTTGATACCAAAAATCTAAAATTTTTTAATATTCATGAACATTTTTCACCAAAAAAATTTAAAAATTGTTCTTGCCTAAAATTTAAGTTTTTTGATAATTACTTACATTTTTTTTTCTATTCCTTATAGATTGTGACGGAAAAACTGCATGAACTCTATCAAAACTTGCACAAAAACGAGTCCTCCCTGAACACGGAACCATTCCACGCGGGCACCTTTCTGCAAGCCATCCAAGAGGTCTGCTCAATTTTCGAGGGCAATCAACAGCAGGACGCCCACGAGTGTCTCATGTGCATCCTCGACAGCATACGGGAGACTTGCGACACTCTCGCCACCGCAATTATCGAGCAGCCCGAGCAACTTCTTGCCGAATACGGCTTGGGAAGTCTCATCGAGGAGACACGCGCCGCCGACGAATCGCTCCAACAACAATCCACGTTGCAACAGCTGCAGCAACAAGTGTCCAGCGGATCGAGTTCCAGCAAGGGCTTCGGCAAATTCCTCTCTCGCAAGTCCAAACGGAAGAAATCCGATGACGAAACGACGACGACAACAGTGGCAAACACGTCGCCCGTGAATCCCGATAAACCGCCCGAGAGTCCGAGCAAAGACAGAAATGCGGCGGGCGATGCGGCAGAAATTTTGAATAATCACGAGGAAGAGGGATCGTCAACGGCAACGTCGCCAACGACGACAATCGACGCGAAACTAAGTATGAAGAATGCCATATTGAAGGTGTTGGCGGGCGAGCAGGATGTCAACGACAAGCAAAAACTGAAGGAAAATGTCTGCAAGCTGCTCGGGCTGAATTTCTTCTGTGAGGACTTTGAGGGCGTCACGGTGTCGTCCATCAAGTGTCTGACGTGCGAACAGGTGAAAACTCTCAAAGAAAAAATGATTGACATCTCTGTGCCTATTACTGGACATGAAAATCCCGATTCCATGAGTAATCCACAATCTTTCTTTCAAGTAAGTAATTTTTTTTATTTTTTTTTACATTTAAATGACAGCTGTCATAATTTTTTTTTTGTGAAAATGTAAAAACAATTTAAAGATTTTTTATATAAATTTTTTTTTTTAATTTAAAAAAACCCGAAATTGCTTAAAAATTAAAAAATTTTTGACATATGTCAAATTTATAATTGTCAAAAAATTGACAGCTAAAATTATTTTTGAATGAAGACACATTTTTGAACAAATTTAATTTAATTTTTTGGCATTTTTTGTTTAATTATTTTGAATTTAAACCATTCAATGTTAAAATATCAACTAGTTAGTTAAAAAAAATCGAGCTGTCAAATATTTAATTGTCAAAAATGACATTTTTAAGTTTCTTTTGGAAAAACATGAGAAAAAATATCTTAAAACGTAAAATTTTAAATAAAAATTATCTAAAAATAATTAAATTTAATCCAAATATGAGATTTTACCAAAATTTTTGACAGCTGTCAAATGTCAATTTTAACAATTTATGTTGATTTTTTCAACTTTTTAGGTTTGTTAGCTTTTTTAAATTGTAAATTTTCACATTTTTTATTAAAAAAGCCTTCTAAAGTGCTCAGAATTATCTGAAATTCAATTTTTCTGACAGCTGTCAAATTTTCAAATTGTCAAATAATTCCGTCAAATTTGAAGATACTGAATTTTTATCTCTTAGTTTTACTTTTAGATAAAAAGTCAAGAAGAATGAACTAGAATCATCAATAAAATTTTTGAGATTTGATACAAAATTTTGACAGATGTCAGACAAATGCCATTTTCAAGAGTTTTTTAATATAAAACTTAAATTTTTGTTAGCTATTTAGTGATTTTTTTTTCTCAATTTTTGTCTTAATTTCCTTTAATATTCAGAATGATAAAAAATTGAATTTTCTTGTCTTGTCTAAATTTGACATCTATCAATTCGTTTAACTGTCAAAATATAAATTTTTAAGAAAAATAATCGTATGATGTTCGATTTTTTAAAAAATCTCAGAAAATCATTAAAATTGGTCTGAATACAAGAATTCATCAAAAATTTTGACAGGTGTCAAATTAATTTAAATTTTGACAAATGTCAATTCAAATAATTTTTGATAGAATTTTACGTTTATTTCAATTTTATGAGATTTTTTTTTATTTTTTAATTAAAACTTATTTTTAGAACTAAAAATTTGTGGTTTTTTCGTATTTAAATAAAAAATGACAGCTGTCAAAATTTTTAAACTGTCAAAAAAATTTAAAAAATCTAATTTTCTAATTTTTTTTTTGCAGAATTCGTGCATAACCAAAGAATACTTCCGCGGCGAGAACAAATACCGCTGCGAAAACTGCTTTGGCTACACGGAGGCAATTCGTTCAATTACTTATGAGATACTGCCGCGCCTGCTGGTGATCCACCTGAAACGCTTCTCGGGCGGCATGGAGAAAATCAACAGCTACATTCCGACGCCGTTCACGCTGAAATGCTTCTGCAACAGTTGCTTCAATCTGCCGGACGAGGAGAAGCTGCACATCTACAAGCTGTACAGTGTGATAACGCATGTCGGCGCCACGATGTCTGTCGGGCATTACGTCGCCTACACATGTGCCCTCGACATCCACAACGAGTACCGAACTTGCACAAATGACCGATCGAAAATCGCCACGCTCTTCCAGCAGCAGCGAAATGGCGGCGGCAACGGCAGCGGCGACGCATCAAACGACACCGCATCTAGTCAAACGTCGGGCAGCAATTCGTCACTTGCCGCAAACAACGCCGCTGGGACGACACAAAATGGCGCCATCACCGACAAAATTGCGAATAAAACGTTCAAACGGTTCTTTTTCAGCAGCAAGAAAGCCAACAGCAGCAACGACCTCAAATCGAACTCGTTCAAGTCGAACGTGAACGGTCTCGTGAACAAAGTTGTGGCAAACGGCATGGAAAAACTCAACTTGGGCATCAATAATACGACGGGACGCGTACTTGGCAGCAGTAATGGCACAAGTGCCGCCATGTGTCAAGGTCAGAAATGTTGTGGCATCAAAGAAAACAAACTCGTGAGCAATAATAACGGGACATCCTTCGTCAGTTACGTCAACGGAACGAATCACGTGAATGGCAGCAACGGCAGTAACGGTTCGCACACGGAAATGGATACGCTCGCAGCGCCCCCTACAACCAAACCCTCATCGAGTGACTTGTCAATCGCGTCATCCAGCAACTCGTCGACCAATAATCACGTGCCGGATGACGATTCAACAGTTACGAGTACGACAACGGCATCGGCGACAATTTCTCCCGCTGCGGCGACAAAAATGGCGCATGTCTCCAATATCACGCAAGATCACTGGTACATGTGCGACGACGACAAGATCAAGGTGATGCAACAACAACAATTCGAGGAACATCTGTCGCCCACACGGAAGAACATGATAACGCCGTATCTCCTTTTTTATGCCAGGTTCGATGCGCATCCCCTTTAAAATTACTTTTTTTTCGTTTGCACACTTATTAACTGTGAAAAATTAATGCATATAGTAGTTAAGGATATATTTATATGTAATAATGTATGAACCTGAAAGAAATGTTAAAGTATTAAGTATTATCGTTTTTCAGGATAAAATGTAAGAAATTTATGTTTTTGATGAGAAAAAAGAAAATGGCGGGAAACCGTTCGATATTGAATCAAAAAAATCGATGTTTGTTCAATAATAAATTAAAAAAAAAAACTAAAATAATCGCCTTATAAAGGGCCTATCTTTTTTGCAAAAAAACAAAAAAAAACTACTAATTCCAAATTAAACGTCGCATTTTTGATTTTTCTCTTATTTACAATTAATTAAAATTAACCTAAAAATTTTGTACATAAAAAAAATCACATTTTGTAAATGTTTTGTTATTGCATATCCATCAAAATTATTATTATTATTAATTATTAAAAAAATGTATATTTATTATCATAATAATCATTAAAAAAACCTCTAAGGTAACAAAAAAGAGTTAAACGTTATTAAAACATATTTATCATTATAGAAACTGCGACATTCGAGGAGTGTCCCAAAACAAAAATAATTAAATAAGGCCCTGTGTTCAATTTTTTGACAGTTGACAGATGTCAAAAAAAATTTTAAATAATTTTTTTAAACTCAAAATTAATTTTTAATTAAATTTTGTATTAATTTTTAATTAAAAAAATCAATTTTTAGTTTAAAAAAATTTTTTTAAATATTTTTTGATAAAAATTTTGACATCTGTCATCTGTCAAAAAAAAAATTAAAAGAACCGTTAATAAAACAAAAATAATTAATAAAAGAAAGACCTTTTCCTATTTACTTCTCCATCATATAAGTGAAAAAAATGACCTTTGTACCTTTTGATACTTACAACAATAAATAAAAAAAAAACAAACAAAAAACTTAGCGGATATTCTTTAGCTGAAAATAATTAACGGACAAACTCTCTTTCTTTCTTTTTTAATTAAAAAACAAAAAAAAAATATGAAACAAAAAAATGTATTTCTAGAAACTTAAAAACAAAAAGAAATTGGCTGTTTAAAAAAAATGTTAGAAATTAAAAAAGGGTCTTAAAAATAATTAATTGTAGAAAATTGCTTGCAAATAGAATGTGGATTGTACTCAAAAAAAAATTTTAGGGAAAATAAAATTAGAATCATACGTAAAATTTTAAAAAATTGATCGGACCCCAAAAAAATGGTCTAAAAAATTGATAAACAAACAATAGAAGAACAACGGAAAAAAATTATATGAAACTTATAAATAAATATACGAAAGAAAAAATACTGAAACAGAACAAAAAATGAAAGAAATCTTATTATTTGGAAAAAAAATATTTAACAAAAAAAACTGAATTATATAAAAAAAGCATATAAATCTGTATAATACATGTTATAAAATGGTTAGATGAATACATTTAAAAAAGGAAACTTATTAAAAATAATAATAATAATAAAACAATTTAATTGGAGTTTTATTTGAGTTGTCCATGATTTTTGTTAAATCTAGAGTTTTCAATTCTTTACGATTTTTTTAAAGTTTCGATTTTCAAAAAATAAAATCTTGAATTTCCTTGATGAGTTTAGAAATTTTATTTCTAAAAAAAAAATTAACAAATTTCGAAATTAAATTTCTAAAAACATTTTTTATTCAAAGGTAAAAAAAATCTTCACGATTCTTAACAAATTTTATTTTGTTTTTTTTTTAATTTTCTTCTGTGAATTTTTAATTCCGATCTTCGAAACTTCGAACAAGTAATAGGATTTTTTCGAATTTTAAATTTTTGAAATTGTAAAAATCATAAGAGACTCTCATTTCACTTAATTAAAGAGGTTTTATTTAGAATTTTCAAAAATTAATTTAATCTCAATTTCACGATTCCATGAATTTTTTTTTTGAGCCATCGTGAATTTTTCGAAAATCTTCAAATTTTCGAAAAAATAAATCTATAAAGTTTTAAAAATTGATGAAGTAATTTCGAATTTTTAAAATACTTAAACTTTCTTAAGCTTGCATAAAATTCTAGAAATTTCCTAAAATTTTTGAATTTCGAATTGCCAAGTAATCTTGAATTTCTAAAAAGTTTCATTTATTGAGCCTTCATAAATAAAATTTTCGAAAAAAATTTAAAATTTTCGAAAAGGAAAAAAAATCCAATGAATTTATTTCGAATCTCTACATTTTTAAATTTTTTTTAACCTCCGTCGAAAATATTTTTAAAATTAAAGGAAACTTTTTTAAAATTTCAATAATTTAATTTTTTGCCACTAATAATGTTTAAATATTTCAAATTTTCGAAAAAATCAACAAAATTTCGAAAATCGATAAAGTAATTTCGAATATACAAAAACTTTAAAAAAATTTGAGCCTTCATCAATTTTATGAAACACTTTTCAAATTTTCGAAAAAAAAAAGATTTTTGAAATTCGAAAGTTTTCAAATCATCTATTTTTTTTTTAATAAAATGTTTCAAAAGCCTTCATAAAATATTCGAAAAATTTTTCATATTTTCAAAAAAAAAGTCAACAAATTTTCGAAATTAAATTAAATTCCTTAGAATTTACAAAAAGTTTAAATGTTTTGAGCCTTCATAAAATGTTTTCAAACTTTCCAAATAAATAATGAAAAATTTTCGAAAATCGATGAAGGTATTTCAAAATCCGAATTTCCACATTTTTGAGCCTTTAATTAAAAGTTTTCAAATTTTCTAAAATAAAAACTATTTTTCATAATTCGAATAAGTAATTTCGAATACGTTAAATACTTTCAATAGCAATGTTCTTTTAGAATTTGCGAAAAAAAATTTCAATTTCGAAGCTTATCGAAAAATTTTTTGAACATCAAAGAAAATTTCGATAACCTAATTACTTAAAAAAAATAAAATAAAAACAAATCTTTTTGTAGATAATTTATTCACTTATGCTGCTTGCCTTTATTGTTCTAGTTTTATTTCATTTTTTTTTTCTTTTTTTTTAAATTAAATTTTTCATCATTTTCGGGGCAAAGGGGAATTTCTTATAGTTGGGAGTTAGAAACGATACTTTTCTACAATGTTTTTTTTTTAAATGTATAAATACAGCATAATAATGATGCTTTATTCACGTTAATTTTATATGAACCTATAGAGAGAAAATAACTAAAAATGGATGATGAATGTAATGTTCAGGGATCATAAATTAATTAAAGATTTTTTGTGATTTTTTTTTTGTTGTTTTTTTTTAATATTCTATATTTTTTTTTGTTTTTCCTAAATTACGACACCAGAACCTGAACGATTCAAAATCTCTGTTGTAGTAGACTTTTCATTTAATATTGGCACGATCCTTGAACAACAAACATCTTGTTCTTCTTTCCTTGTCATTTCTAATTAATTTTATTATTTTTTTTTTAAGAATACGTTTTTTTTATTAAAATGAATTTTCTTTAATTAAACAGCCTTCGTTCAATGAATTAAAGCTGAGTTGAATGTCTGACTACAATTACAAAAAAAAAAAAATTAAAAATACATTAAAATGTAAAATTTTTTTTTCGCCTGGAAATTTTTTATTTTTTAAATTTCATAAATTTTTCGCCTGATTGCTTCCACGTTTTTTTTTTATTCAGAATTCAACTCAACTTTTGAGACTTTCATCATATATTTAGTATTCTATTAAGTAAGTTTTCAAGTTTTTTTTTTGACAAATCACCACAAATTAATTTTTTTTCTTGCTTTGATTTTTTTTTTTGAAGAAAATTTTTTTTTAAACAAAGTACGGTTCGTACATCGATCGTCACAAAAATGATTTGTTAAAGTTTTCTAATTTTTTTTATTATTATTTTTTAAGAATTATTTAAAACATAAAGGAAAATTTGTTAAATTGGCCGTCAGTCGCAATCTTTTTTCTTCCTAATGTAGTAAGATTTTTTTTTTTTTAAGAAATAAAAAAAATATTTTTTTTTTAAGAAATGCGCTGTCGTAGTTTGGTCGAGCCTTTGTTTTAAATAATATATAAAAAAAATTGTTAAAATTAACATTTTCTGAGATAATTGCGTAACAATTTGATATTACACCTACAATTACGAGCCACACACACACCAAACTCTATTTTTTTTTAATTATTAAATTTTTTTGAAACTTTTTTTTTGTATATTTTTTATTTTTATTTGTGTAAATTGTTGTTTGAACACAAATTTATTGACGGGGGACTCGATGTTGTTGTGTTGTAAAATTAAAAAAAATTAATATTCGGGTTTTTTATAATTTCCAGGCACATTTTGTTTTTTTTTTGTTGCTTCTTAAATATTTGTTTTTACATCATAAACTAGATTAATTTTATTATTTGTTATTTTGTTGTTTTTCTTTAAAAAAGTACATAATAATGTTGTCCTATCTAGCAGTAAAGGGTTAAAAAAATTTTTTCATAATACTTAATTTAATTATTTTTCACACTTTTTTAATTTAATTTTTTATGATGTGCCACAAATTTGCTGTTTGAATGTTTTTTTTGATGATGATTTGAATTTTTTTTTTTATGAGACGTTGTGTAAAAATTTATCATTATATTTAATATTATTTTATTTTATTACTAAGCGCATGATACTTGTTGATGATGATGTGTGGAGAAAAAAATCGTTCGTGTAATATATGAGAGCTAAGCGACTATCTCAGATGTTTTTACGAACAAAGTCTTTTTTTTTGTATTTTTTTCTTGCTTTCTTGGAAGAGTGATTTATTCTATAAAATGATGTCGATTAATTTTTTCTGTTAATTTACGAGGGGAGAAGGAGTAGGAAATATTTTTTTTTTTAATGAATTTTATCCCTAAATTTTAAATTTTCTCCTTGCTTGATTTTTTTTTTCATCTTTTCTACGTTTAAATTTAAATGTAATTTTTTTGTGTGTATGTGTGTGTGTGTGTGTGTGAAATTTGTATGTAATGAGAGAAAAGTTAACTCTATTAGTTACGACGATTATAGGTGTTGTTGCTGTTGCTCGCGTTGCCGGTATTGCGTTGTCCGAGTGGTTGCCTTTCCCGATCCCGATTGAAGGTGCCGCGATTTTGGCCACCGAGATTGCCTCCGGTGCCGCCGCCGCCTGCGTTGTTGTTGTTGCGTGTCTGTGTCGTGTTTCTGTTGAGGCCGGAGCTGTTGCTGGGCCCATTGCGATTCGACTGTCCGTTGTTCAAGCCGTTGTTGAGGGTGCGTTGTGTGTTGCCGCCCAAGCTATTGCTGTAGTTTCCGCCGCCAATGCGACCGCCCGTTTCGCCAGGTGCCCGAGTGCGTGTCTTCTTCTCCTCGACATTCAATTTTTGACCGTCTGGGGCGTTATCGGGGAAATACAATGGCTGTAAAGGGAGAAAAAAATTTAAATAAATTAGTTTTTTATTTTTTAAACAATTGAAATTGAAACAAATTAAAAAATAAAATAAAAACAAAAAAAAAATTAATTAAAACATGAAAGATAATTTTAAAAAATTTTTGCTCGATTTAAACAACTTAAAAAATATTTTTGCAAAAACTTGCATATTTTTAAAAATTTTCAAAACATTTCATCGTCAAATAAGTTGACTTGAAATTATTTTTAGCAAAATTTCAAATATTAAATTTGAAAATTTAAATTCCTTAAAATTCCTCAGTTCCTTAAAAAAGACAATTTTAGTTGCAAAATTTAAAAAAAAATCAAATTAAATTGTAGAAAATCAAAAAAAAATAAGTTTTTATGAAAAATTTGCTAAAATCAGCCTTCTTCAATTAAATTTTTAATTTAAAAAATTTTTTTAATCAAAATATGGTTAATTTTTCAACTTGTTTTTGGCTCTTAAATCTAAATTTCTTTAATAAATAAAAAACGAGAAGAACTAATGGAGAAAAATAAATGAAATTTTTAAAAATTCTTCTGAAAACGATTTTTTGCTTTCAATTTTTCTAGTTTCACATTGAAGAAAAAATTTTTTTTCAAGTATAAAAAAAAAATTATAAAATTTTCAACTAAAAAGGGTCTAAAATTAATGAATTTGACTAAATGAAATTTTGAATAAATGTTTAATTAATTTTTTTTTAAATATTTCTTAGGTAAAATTAAAATATAAAAAGTAAAAAAATCATAAAATTTGAAAAATACTTTTTTTTCCCCATGCTCCATTTGAAAAGTCGAAAATTCAATGGGGCAAAATAAAAAAAAAGTTAAAAATTTCATCAAAATTGACCGTTTTTTTGGTCTTTTTCATATTTTTTCAAGGAATTTCACAAAATTTTTGAAAAAACTTTCAAATTTTAAGAATTTTTGAATTAAAAATCCTACTTTAACATGAATTTCCTTCTTTAAAATTTAAAAAAAAAAATATTTTTTAAAATTATTTGAAAGTTATTCTTACGAATTTTTTTTGTTTAAATTTTTAACTTGAAATATTTTGAGATAAATTTTAAATTATCAAATCTCAAAGTAGAAATTTCATAAAATCAACTAAAATATTGATGAATGACAAAAATCTGTTAAAATTTTGTTATTTTATATGAAAAAGTGTTTCAAATTTTTTTTTATTTTTCTGAAAAAAAGTTTTTGAGACAAAAAGCTCTAAATAAATTCAAAAATTAAATTAAATTAAATTAAAAGAAAAATTAAATTAAATTTTTTATATTTTTTTTTTTTTTGATTTTTAAATATTTAAATAGAGAGACAATAAATTTTTTATAAATTTGGAGCTATAAAAATTTTGAGAAAATTGATGAAAATCAAATTTTGATTTTTTTTTGAAAAAAATTAATTTTTAAATAAAAACTCACCAAATTAGCGAGACATTCTTGCACTGCGGCAGCATCTTCGTACGTGATAAATCCATAATTTGGCGGAGGTCGTTGCCCCGGTACCTTTGGTTGGCCCTGCTTCGACAAGATGCGTAGGTCAACGACAGTTCCGAAGCGACTAAACAACGCCTTGAGCTCCTCATCGCTGGCATGATGCGGAATATTGCCGAGGAAAAGTTGCTGGTTATCGTTAAACTGCTGATTTTGCGGCACGGTATTCGTGTTACTGGTGCGCCGTTCGCGATTCTGCACATTTCCACGTGGCGGCAACGACTGTTTCTGCGACAATCCGGGTCCCGTAGCGCCCAACGGCGGATCAAAACGCGTCGAATCGGGGAATTTGTTGGAAGAAGGAAGGGGCGTTGCTGCTGCTGCTGCAACGTTATTGGCAACTGGCGGCGGAACAACTTTCGACGACATACCGCCCGACTTGACCAAATTGGACCACGTTTTCGGTTCATTCGATGCCGCAACGACAGGTTCGGGCTTTTCCTCGACCGCAGCCGCAGCACTTTCAAAGACATCCGGTTCGGGCGTGGGATCGCGTTGCATTTCCGGCTCGGCAGCGACAATTTCCGCCTCGACAACGACACTTTCTTCGACGACAACGGGCGCCGCAGCAGCTTCCTCGTGCCCGTTAAGTTGTTGCGCGGCGGGACCCGTGGCTTGTTGTTGCCCGTAGTCGGGCAGAACGTTCGGCGCCGACGTCAAAACGTTCGAGGAATAGTAGATGGTTTGCTGGTTGATCAATTGCGTGGCTGAATGATCGTCGTCGGCACGGGGAATTTCATCATCAGCCTCCGAACGACCATTTTCCTCGACATCGTCTTCGGAGTAGAGGTCCTGGTAGCGGAAAATGTCGTTATGCACGTAGTACTTTTTCGGCGATTGCGCTGCCAGCACGAAGGTTTGCGTGAAACGACGCATCGGCATGCCGGAATTCGACAGCTCGCCCGTTACTTGAACGACAACGCCGCCTCCCAATGTCGCCTGCGAGTCCACTTGACTGATTTTCGCATGGCAATCGCGGAAATTCAACTGTTGGATCTTGTTATGGATCTGCTTCTGGCCAACAACAGTCGTCGCGTTGCGATTACTGGCATCCAAGCCGCCATGCACGAAGCTCGAGGAGTTGTTATAGAACCTGCGACGCAGAAAAAAAAACAAAAAGATAATTTTTTGCATTTTTTTGTGATAAGGCGATGACTAATCGCACGGAAAATGCGTCTTACCTGTGCAAGTGATCGGGCGCCTTGTTCAACAGCGTGTAATATTGGCGCACAAACTCGCGGCCGACACATTGGGGAGTGGGGAGATCCATTACCATTTCCTATCGGGTTGTTGAGTGGTTTTTTTCAAACGTTTCCTGCACAAATTCTCCGGTTGCGATAATTTTTTTTATCTGAAACGACACGAAACACACAAAAGTTGAGAAAAAAAATGTCCGCCATCAACAAAAAAAAAATTCCTGTCGCTCGCGAGAGTAAGCCGAGTGCCCTTAAACACGCAAATTGTCGCAAAATGCGTGAAAAAGTGTCGCTGCGACACAAAATGCACGCATTTGCACGAATTACGCGCCTTTTGGAGGCCAAAACGCCAAAAATGGACATGAATTACATGCAAAAAGGCAAAAACACATGTAGAGGTTATACAGTATTTTTGTATATGGCGTCTGCAGTAGCAGCCGAAGCAGCCTTACGACAAAGGGCGTTCTTGCGAACGGGCCTTGCACGCGCCACTGCCGCCATTTTGGGACAACTTGCCTGCGATCGATGCCTTTGATAAAATATTCGGGTAAAATTTGATGCCGAAACTTGCAATTTTCCAGCGAAATAAACGCGTAATAAGCCTTTCTGCACTGCACTGAGCTGTATGTACGCTTCACACACAGAATTTTCTGTCTCTCCTTACCTTATGATTGGGAACCTCGGTACGGCGTGTATGTCTGTGTGTGTGTGTGTAAAATGTTGCGAGTTTCTCGAAAAAAAGGAGCTTTTTGGCGTTCCGCTACGAGTCACACGTCAAAATTCACGATTTTCTGCGTTAAAAGATCACAGTTGCGGTGATTAAAGTTTTTCTGGAGGTGAGTTAAATACAATTTTCGCGTGTTCTTCAGATTTTAAATTGCAAGTGGCGATAACGATTGTTACGTGGGTCGATTTTTGTCCCAATAGGCAATTTTTATCGCTGCGACGCGCGTAGGCTGTATGACGGTCTGTAGTGTGTGAGAACGGATATTTTGTGCAGTGGGACGTCGTAGAGCCGGTAATGCATGAATTAGCGTGGAAGAGAGGTAATTTATCAATTTCATTCGTCTCACGTGAATTGGCATGGGAGAATTGTGAATGGCAACACTGATGAATTGAATTAGTGTGAAGGCGATTTTTTTAAGGCGCGCTATCAGGGATTTTAAAAGACGAACGGCTGGTAGTTTTTTAATTAAAATTGTCTTTAAGTCTGAAGTATTTCCCGAAATTGAAAAATTTATTGAAAATTAAATTTGGTTTATAAAAAAAATTTAATTTCATAAAATGAATAAATATCTATATATTAGAAATTTTTAAAGTTTTTTAAAATAAATTTTAGCTTTTTAAAAATTTTTGTATAAATTAATTTTGAATTGAAGAAAATTCATGAAAAAAATCAAGGATTACCTGCATCGTAAATTTTTAAAGAATTTTCAGAAAATAAACTTTATTTTATTAACCTCAAACTTTGATCCAAAAATTTAAATATTTGTTTGTTAAAAAAGTTTGTTAGATCTTGACTTGAAAAAAATTTCATGACCGTGTTAATTTTTTTTTTTTGAAAAACGGTCAAGGAAAATTTTTTTTTTTATTTCTTGTTTTCGAGTTTTTGTTGGAAATGGGCTTCTCGCGCAAAAATAGGCTTAAAATTGGTCAAAAAATGATTTAAAAAAATCAGAGTTTAAACCTCCAAATAAACTCAATAGTATCGACGCAAAAATTCTAAAAACTCGTATGAATTTACTGGCAAAAGTAATTTTTCAAGTGTATTTGTACAAGTTTGTACTTATTGTAGACAGTCAAATTTACATTCGTTTGAAAGATATGATTCAGAGCTACAAATTACAATAGCTCTCAATGCATTTTGCGCAAAAATAAATTTACAGGAGCACAAAAACAAATTTACGTATTTTTTTACGTATTTTTTACGTATTTTTTACGTATTTTAAAATCTGTCATTTTAGTTACAAAATTATTTTTACGTGTGATATTTCAAAATTTCACAAAATTTGCATTTAGCAGTAGTTACTGCTAGATTAGCAGTAATAAGATCTAAGTTAGGCACTATAAGAGTCAGGCTAACCACTATTAGAGCTAAATCAACATTGTTTTAAGAGGTAAATTGGCATGGTCTACCCTGTGATAGCCCGATACAATGCTAATGTTACTCTATATTTTTCTGGGTGTTGAAAAGGGGGGTATTTTACTAAAAAGTACGTCTTTAAAATCCGAATGTCCCTTTTTATCCGACGCCGTAAATGGATGGCGCCATACCCCTCGAAAATAGGGTTGCCAGAAATTGTCCTTTTTAAGAAATCTGGCAGCCTCATTCTGTTCATTTTGTCAGTCTCTTCATGATTGTCGAACGGGAAGGTTGATTTTTTTGTCCGTCGTCGTTTAAAATTTTGAATTTTTACTGATTTTCGTGCAATTTTAAACAAAAAACACTCTTGAAAACGACGGGACGTGAAATTATCAAAAGAAAATTTAAAAAGATTCATTTAAAAAAAAGGAAAATTCTTGAAAAGAGAAAAATCCCGTTCTTAATTGATGGGAAAAAATCAAAAAATTATACCGAAAAATATGAAAAACCACAAATTTTAAAGGTTTTATGTGATAAAAACGTAAAAATTATCAAACAAGTGCTAAAAAATTCACTTTGCACAAAAAATAAGAAGATAAAAAATAGAAAAAAAATTCTCTCACTGTTTTGATGAATTAAAAAAATTATTTTTTATTAAAAAAAAAATAATAAATCATCTCTCATAAATTATCCGGATTATTTTTAATTTAAAAAAAAATCAGGTGAGTAAATAATTTTTTTATTATTTTATTTTATAAAAAATAATAAAATAAAATTAAAAAAAAAAACAAAATGGTCCATACATCACACACAGAAGTGCATGCTGGAAAAATTATCGATTTTCTTGTGTTTAGAAAATTTTTCATTCAATTTCTTCCATTTTCTCCCATTTTTAAGGCGTTAAAGGAAGTTTTCACTTAAAATTTGAGCGAATTTAGTCGAAAATGAGTCAGAACGTGAGATGTACAGGCAAAAAAACGACAGCGATGAGATAATCAATTGAAAATGTTTGCATGTAACAAGTATATCGTGTCTTAATTGATGACGACGACGATGTCGAATGTAAACAGACATAAAATTTTATGGACTTTATTGAGGGTATTTTGCGATAAATTGGTATTTTTAGGGACTGACTTGAATTTTTTATGATTTTTTTTCTTATCAGACTTTAATTTCTAACAAAAAAACTTAAATTTTTTTCTTGATATAAAACATTCAAAAATGCATCTGCTGCATCTTGATTATCGGAAAAATCTAAATTTTAATTTTTTTTCGAGTCGAAGAGAATTTTGAAGCAGAGCCAAAAACTAAATAATAATAATTTTCTGCCACATATCGCCCGTTGTTCCAATAAGAATTAATTATTCATGGTAAAAGCATTCATTGGAGTTCGTTCCCTTCGCCGCAAAATGTTGCAAAAGGTTCGAGAAATAAACAAAACAAAGCTTCATGGAGCAACAAAAGGGGTCATTGAACGAAATCTCTTCTTTCTCGCTTTGGAAATTTACGAAACGAAAGTTATCGATAATTAAAATTATTTGACGTTATTATTAGCGAGCAGTTTTGTTAATTTGCATATTTTGGATGGCTTTCGAATGTGTAAATAGTGCGAATCATTGAAAATTCGCTAAAAAGATGAATGAATGTTTGATTTGATGTTGAAAGATGCTTTTTTAGTGGAAAAATAAATAAAAAACTGATTTTCTTGAGCAATAAGGTGAAATTTTAGCGAACACAAGAAAAAAACAAGTTTATCGATTAAACAAAAAAATTGCGATGGATGTCAATAAAAGTGTTATTTCACGTGAAATATGGTTAAATTGCGATGCATGAGGAAGAAAAATTGATTTTTTGTAAGAATTTTTAAGCAAAGTTTGGCTCATTGTGAATTTTTTTGTGAATTCAAGGTTTTTTTGAGACAAATTGAAGTTTAATTTAATTATTTTTTTTAATTTTAACTAAATGTTTTGTTTTTGAACCATTAAAAAAAATATTGTATAGAAATTAACCTTTTTTTCATTAAAAACTGTTTGACATTGAAATTTTGACAGATGTCAAGTTGAAATGTCAAATATCATTCTTTCTTTGTCATTAATTTAAAATAATTAAAAGAAAAAAGCAAAAAAATTCTTAAAATTTTAATTTTAAACGAAAAATTTTTTAACTGTCAAAATTTTGACAGTTCAAAATTTGACAAATGTCATAAAATTTTATTAAATTCGAATTTTTATAAAAATTTTGATATTTTTCAGTAGCTTTTAGTCAATAAAAACTTGAAAAGTAGAAATGATTTAAAATTTTTACTGAAAATCAATTTTTGATTAGAAAATTTGACATCTGTCATCTGTCAAAAATTTTCAAATTTTGAAAATTAAAAATTTTTAAAATTAATTTAGAATTATAGTTTAAGATTCTTGATAATTTAAAAGTTTAAAAGTTTTTTTTTTATTTTTAGAAATATGAAATTTTTGAATAGTTTTTATAAAATTTAACAAATTAAGCAATTTTTGAGTAAAATTTGTCCCATTTTAGCCTTAAATTCTTCTAATTTCTCCTTTAAAATCCACAAAACCCAAATCCCTTTTCTTTTTATTGAAACCACTCCTCTTCGATTCCTTCGCTCATACCTAAATTTATCGACTGATGCATTCATAAATTTCGTCTTCAGGCATGCGATAATCCAGTTTCCTTCACAAGATGCAAAGAAACAGGCCGGCGTTGAGCCATCAGCTCGTAAAAGTTATGATAGCTATAAATTTTGCGACTCCGTGTGTCCTTTTTGTGTCATCGTTCATCGAAAGAAATAGTTCTTCTTCTTATTAGTCTTATAGTTTTTCATGCCATGACAATAAATTCCAGCAGCCAGCAAATAAGAAGACGACATTTTGCCAAAAAAACACAAATTTACGATAAAATATTAAATTTTGTCACAAAAGACGTCAGACTCGATGATGATGATCTGTTTTCACGTGAAAAATACTCAGAGGAAAATAAATTGAAACATCTTTTCCTCTTAGAGAGAGCGATAAAGAAACCGAAACATTAGGCGAGATATAAATAAAAAGTAAAAATAAATGCATCTGTCTTGTTGATGATGACTCTTTATTGGATGAATGGTCTCTGATGAACGGCAAAACGACGAAGAAAACGGAAGAAAAGTCGTAAAATTTCTTACAAATAAAAATAAACATTTAATCGACTTTGTAAATGTTAAATGTGGATTTTCTCGTCTTTCTTGTAAACATGTGAGAAAAACAGTGATCTGTCTTGACATCTGGCTTTTTTGATCGTCAAAGAGTAATCGGATGGCGCTAACCTTTATGGGATTGTACAATTATTAAATCTTTTGTAGTAAAATTTGCTTTAGGTGTCATTTGAAGGTCATTCACCTTGAATTGGTATTTAAAATCGCATTTTTGGCTGATCTGGATGAGTTTTAGTGCAGAAATTGATCAGATTTTGATAAATTTTTATAAACTTCAAAATTTTTAGTATTAAAGAATCATTTTAAAGGTGCATTAAGCCATTAAGTAACAAAAACTATTGAAAATTAGTTAGTATTGGTCGGGAGAAGACAAAATAAACATCAAATATATGACTGAGAGATCAATTCCAGATGATTAGTTAAAGTTTAAGAGTTTAAAAATTATCAGTAAAGGAATTGATTTTAAGTAAATTTTGTCAAATTTAAAGAAAAAATTATTTTTTTCAACTTAGGCCGCTCCAAATTTTTTTCTATTTTTTTGTCCCCTGCCCCATTTCAAAAGCCAAAAATCCAATGGGGCAAAATAAAATTACCATTTTTTGTATTTTCCTTACTTTTTCAAGGAATTTTCGAAAATTTTTTAAAATATTTTCAATTTTTAATTTTTTTTTTTGTGCTGAAAATTGTATTTTAACATGAATTTTCTTCTTTAAATTTTTTTTCAAAAAAATTATTTTTCAAAATTTTTTGACAGTTATTTTTATGAAAATTTTTAACTTTGAATAAAGATCAATTTTAAATTGATTAGATACCATAAAAACATATAAAATATTCATTAAAGACCAAAATTTGTTAAAATTTTGTCATTTTGTATGAAACAGTATTTCAAAAATTTTTTTTTTTTGGGACAAAAACATCAGAAAAAATTTGGAACGGCCTTATTGGTAAATTTTGAGGCTAAAAAAATAATTTTTAACTCAAAAAAGTTAAATTTTTCATGAAAATTCAAATTTTAAGTCAAATTTTTGATATTTCTTATGTAAAAATTATTTTTGTAAAAAAATATTTTAATTTTTATTTCAAAAGTATTTTTTCGTAAAAAAAAATAAAATATACAAAAATAATTCTACAATGAAAAAAATATCAAAAATTCAGCTCAGAAATAAAATTTTTATGAAAATTTTAAAAATTTAAGCTAAAAGTCTTTTCAATTTATTCCTCAAAATTTAGCAAAAAGCCCAAAATTAATTTTTCTTTAATTTATGGATAAAATTTCGTTAAAATCAGCCCCTTTTCTGATAACAACTCTCGTTTTGAATTTCATCTAATCATCTGGAACTGCTCTCCCAATCGTACATTTAATGTTTATTTTATCGTCTGCCGGCCAACAATAACATTGTTCTAAAAAAGCATATTTATCTCGCAACAATTTTTAAATAAATAATTTTATTTTATGAATATTCTCTCCGTAGTTTTGCTGCAGATAAACTATAAAAATACACCGACAACAACAAAGTGATGATGCCTATGAATGAAAGTGGGTCAAATTAAAATAATATTTGCTACAATTTCTCGTTCCAGCGATGATTCGGCGAGGAACAGACTCAAAAAAAAAAAGTAGCAAAAAATCATTAACAAGAGAACAAAATTCCATCAAAACGCCCACTTTGGCTATTAAAATTTTTATCATCATTTATTATTACAGCGTACTTTTCAAATGTGTTTTTGTGTTCTGGACAAAATCTAATCTCTAAATTGCGTTGCATAACGCGTTGCATGCATTTGCTCGCATGTTAACTTGCGAAATATTATGCAGAAAATTAGAACAAAAACAATGAAATTCAATGATTTAACCTTGATAAGCATTGCTTCTTCACTCTAATTATCTCTCGTGAAACTCTATATTTTCACTTAGTTTTCTTTACATTTCAGTACGAGTGACGCCAGATGACACATGACACGATGTTTGTTCGATCAAATTGACAAAAAAAAAAGCAAAAATGTCATCTCAATCGGTCGGAGGTTTAGAATTTCATGCCATTATCTCTATTTTTGCCATTATTTTCGTATTTTTTTACGATGAGAAATCAATTTTGGTCTCTTTTGTAATGGAAATTGCAGAGTTATCTTCGGCAGCAGCATGACATGAGAAATGGACGAAAAATTACCATATTCTATTGTTTGGAGTTGGAAAAAAAATGTGGAGAAATGATGACGACACTCATGTTTGCCTCTCATGTGTCGCGTGTGAAGCATGTTATTTGCACATATTTGAAAAGCATTTCAGAGAATTCATCGAAAAAAGTGGTTTTACGAGATTCTGAGTGTCAGTCTGTTTGGATTTGGATTGAATTAACTACTACCAACTACAAAAGAAGTTAAATTACCAAAATACTGAGGATTCAAAGCAATCTAATGGATTTAATCAAAGAAATCTTGAACTATAGTCAATAAACTCATCATTTAAACCAGATAAACTATTCATGAAACGATTAAGAACTTACTAAAAATATTCGAGATCAATCCAGATTCAATCAAAATGTAATTAAGAAACATCAATCCAAGGCAAGGGTCACACACTTCGTCGCGACGCCGACCACATTAGCAGAAGAGCTCTTTTCTGGAATCCTCAAGGTTCAAGGCGACGCGGAGCTCCTCGCAAAACCTGGAGACGAAGTATGGAGGCCGAAATTCGAACTATTGATCGCAATTTCACCATGCGATCCATCGCTACGTTGGCAACGAACCGCCAAAACTGGGGGGAAATCACCGCGACCCTATGCCTCTGAAAAGGGGCGAAAAGGAATTAAGTCAAAGTAAGTCAATCCAAGGCAATTAGTTCTAAGAAATTGGGAAAAATTGTTCGACAAAGCATTGTTTAAAGGAATTAGACAAAATTCTACAATTTTACTTCAAAAATAAAAACAACTAAGGATCTAGATTGCTAATTTATACGCAGAACTCTTTGGTAAAGCCAACATTGGTTATAAGCAATTCTAAGAAAATTCAGAATTAACAAGAATTTCTGAATTGATTGAAAACAATTAGAAGCCGATTTTACATTTCTATCATCGATAATGAACTTTCGTAGAACATTTTTTGTAAAAGCCAAACACTTTTTATAACCAAAGATGAAAAGACCCAAAAGTCATTTAAAGAAGATACTCCTAGAAGAATCCTGAAAATTATAGAAGATCGTGAGATTCGAAAATTCACAAATTTATCCAAAAAATACGCCCAAGCTATGTATTTTACGACAACTTTCATATCCCATATATTTTTTCCTGTTCCATGTTCTAACCCATCGTACAAAGTCTCATGAGATTAATAACATAATGAACGAGAGAAATTTATAGAAGAAAAAAGCACATAATGATATCATTGTTAGCAAAAAAACAAAAAAAAAATAAAAGTTCTGCTCATTAGCAACGACAATTTATTTAATAGAGAAGAAGACATGGCAAGACGGATCGAGGTGTGATAGTTTAGAGACACGAAAATTATCGTGGAAATGGGGACACGAACTGCAGGTGACAACTTTTCACTTCCATTCAATGCTACTTCACGTCACTCAAGACCTATTTCTACCAAGTCGTCAAACGATCATTGGACAGATGATTGATGGAGGAGTTTTTCAATTAACCTAATGAATATTGATTTTCTATAAAAATTATACAAGGAAAAAAATCATGGGAAAGGCAAAAAATCAACTAATTAAGCCATTAATCTTCCTCATTCTTAAATAGTTCTTGAATGTTGTAAGAATCGAAAGGGAAATTAGGTCATTTTCTTAAAATATAACGCGCGCCTATTTTTTGATGTTCTTTCTTTGATTGAATAATTTTCTATAACATGCTAGATAGCATGGCACCGAAGAAAAATATGAATTTAGTTATGAACGAGTCTAACATAAAATGTTTGCCATTTCTTTACGATTATTTGAACCTCGCCTAAATTCCTCAAGTTTTTTTTTAAATTAAAAAAAATCACTTTAATGTGACATTATCTCATAAAAAAGTCATTTTCTCATCACTCAAATGTCAAATTTTTAAATTAGATCAAACAATATCGAAAAAAAAACTGTGTGAAAGAATGAGAAAGTTACACCTGTTTCTAGCGAAAAGCGACGTAATATTTATTAACGACACTAATGTGAGTTTACCGGTAGCGTGCTAACAAAAAATTAACCGTAAATAACAACAACAACTACGAAAACTGTACTCTAACCACAATAGCGAAAAAAAAGTGAACGAGACCTACAATAAAAATTCAAGAGAACAGCGAATTAATATTATATGGTTCGCTTGCGGTTGTTCAGCTTCAGGTTGAATTATCATGTCACACCTTAGTCTTTTTTTTTTGTCTCAGTCTCTTGAACTATTTCAAGACAGATTTGCGTAATTGACCTTTGCAGAAATATTTTGGAAATATTGCATAAACCGTAAAGGAGAAATTTAGACCTTTTTTTTTTGGTTTGGAATCGAAGGTTGAACAATCGAATAATGATTGAAAACGCCCTGCGGCAATAAAGGAATGTAACAGCGCAACATTTAACCTCCGGAACAGCACATCAAATATTTATCGCGCATCATGAAGTCACGAATATGTGGCGAATGGATTGTGGATAAATTGTGTTTCGAAGATTGAAAATTGATGGATTTGAAAATACGTAAAAAATACGTAAATTTTATTTTGAAAGCCCATTTGATGATTTTTAAGCTTGAAATTGATCAAAAATCATACAAAAGTGCTTTAGATGCCTTTCTGATGGTTCTTAAGCTTGAAAATTGAAAAATAAAAATACGTAAAAAATACGTAATTTTTATTTTGAAAGCTCATTTGATGATTTTTAAGCTTGAAATTGATCAAAAATCATACAAAAGTGCTTTAGATGCCTTTCTGATGGTTCTTAAGCTTGAAAATTGAAAAATAAAAATACGTAAAAAATACGTAATTTTTATTTTGAGAGCTCATTTGATGATTATTAAGCCTGAAATTGATAAAAAATAATGGAAAATTTCTTTGGAAGTCTTTTTGATTTTTCTTAAAGAATTGTCCAGACACGAAAGTTTTATGATAAAAGCTTTAAGATCGTGAAAACATCATTCTTTGAGAAAAAAGATCTTGAAGCTTAAGTTTAAAGCTAAATAAGTTGCGAAACATCAACTTCTCACAACGAATAATGTGCGATATGGGTCCATTTTAATTCCATTACGATTGACTGAACTCTTGATGAAAGGCAAAAATTGACGTACTTGAAAAGTTCTGAGTAATCGCCTCAGTGATTGATGGAATGAACACAACTTGTTTAAATGCCTTCAAAAAACTCAAAGAAAGCCGCTCATTTCTATCGCAGATTTCTGTTTTTCATTTCAAATCACTTCCATTGAAATCATAGAAGAGAGACCAAGAAATATGGTAGATAGATTAATTTTCAAACACAAGTCAGCATTCAATTGATTCGTATCTCTCTCGTATTTATCTCAACGTACTTGTTAGTCACTTGCGGCAACAATGTGGCGCATAAAAGTTAATTGATCTACTTACACACGCAAAAAAAAAAGTTAACCATAGAAAATCTTTGTTAACAAGGTCGTGTCGTTCGCGAAGAGAGGAGAACCCACGAAGCATAACTTTAATGTCAAAGATTTTTTTCTTATCATCTATTTTTTTTTTGTTTCTTGTGTGGCGAGACGACAAGTACGGGCGAGCGATTAAACTTAATTAAAGTGGATGGAGTTTATTGCGTTATAGTTGATTATAGCTGGATTGGATTAAAGACTTCTCGCGTTCGCGTTCAGAAGAGAGTATGTACTATAAAACGATGTTTGCTCATGCATACAAATTATTTATAGATTAAATTAGCTCGATGTTTATATGGCAAGAGAACGCAGAAAAAAAGGAAATTAAATCGTTTATGCACTAGTTGGTGGTTTGATTAAAAAAGTTTTGCACCTTCTTCGTGTGGATTTTTGTTTTTTATTATTGATGAGCGTGTGTTTGGTACTTTTTTAATGAGAAGATAATTTGATCAGAAAGTAATTTGGGTGATCAGAAAATGACTTTTTTGGGTTTGAAAGATTTTTTGTTGGGCTTATGAGGCTTTAGAAGGCATTTTTCGAGGTCTTGCTTTGATTTTTTAGATTTTCAGAAAAAAATTTTAAGTTTTGAGTCGATTTTCGATTTTTTTAGGCTGTTTTCGGTATTTTATAGAGATGAATTCAAGTTTAGGCTGTTTTCGGTATTTTAATTAGCTGATATTAATTTTGTGACTCTTAGTTAGGTCTCAATTTCTAGAATTTTGGGCTGAAATATTATAAAGAAGTTAAAAATTATCAATATTTGCTTTAAAAAATTGTTTTTGAAAAACTAAAAATTTACTTACCATCCTTTAAAAATAAATTTGAGAAATTCAGAACCAAATTTGAAGCTTCACAGGCGAGTTTAAAGCATATTTTTTCTCCTCATTTTATTCCAACTTCTTTAAAAATTTTCAAGTCTTCTCAGCTATTTTAAAATTTACATTTCATCGAAGCAGTTACGAAAACCAACCAATCTCCATATTTGCGGCAATTAAAGACGCAGCAAAAGATTTACAAAAAAATGTATAAAAATTAAAAATTGCTCCATTTTCTGAAGATCATTCAAAGATCTGATCATATAATAGATCAGTCCAAATTCTAACCTCAATTTTTTTCTTTCTACTCTTTTAGTTAAAAATACTCGAAAAATTATAATTTTGACGATAATATTTGTATATTAAAATAAATATTTTCGAATTTAAATGAAAATTATCGATTTTTTTTATGAACTAAACATTTTTATTAACTTTTAAAATTTTGGCGCCTTTTTTGTGATATGGCTTCTTTTTTAGGGATGTCAAAAGCGATTCATAAAAAAAATCTTAACCTAAAAATATTTGCTTCAAAAAATGTCTTTGAAAAACTAAAAATTTACTTACCATCCTTTAAAAAAATTTAAAAGAAGTTCAGAACCAAATTTGAACCTTCACTGAAGAGTTTTAAGCATATTTTTTCTCCTCATTTCCTTCCAACTGCTTGAAAAATTTTCAAGTCTCCTCTTCACTTCACTCAAAGTCAGCTATCTTAAAATTTACATTTCATCGAAGCAGTTACGAAAACCAACCGATCCCCATATTTGCGGAGCACTTCATGTACATATTCAACTAAACCAGACAATAACAAACAACTTTTTTTGTTGCCATTCAATTTATGGAAATAGTAGAAATGTTGCAACAATTCGCAAGCAGCAAATAACAAAAAAAAAATCCAGTCTTCTCATATTTTTCATTATTATTCCATTATTTTTGCACCACTAAATGTTCGTTTCCTACATCGTTTTACAAATTGTTATAAATCCATTTCAAATCTGTTGGTTTATCAGGCAAAACGTAACAAAGATGCCTTGAATGGAATGCCATTAAAAAAATACAGTAATAGAGTCCAAAGAGAGAGAGAGAAAAAAAATAATTACGATAATTTTCCATTATTACGGTACACTGCGATTCTCTTTGTACGACGACGAATTACGTTGGTAACTTTCGTACTATTTTTGGTCTACAATCGTGTGTGCGGTATCGACAATAAATTTTACAGAAACTTGTAATGTTGAAAAATGTTATTGAACTCTTCGCTCTTCTGTTATTGTGTCGTGATGTTTGAAATTCAATTCAGAGTTTCGTGCGTGTCTGTACTGCTTTTGTGTGTCATTGCAATATTTAATAAATAAATAAATAAAAAAATACAAACAAATAATAATGACGAGTGATTTTAATGTAAATTTGACATATTTGGATAATTTTTTTGTCTTTGAGAATAAATTAGGGACGGTTATGGTTTCGTGACGCGAAAAAAATACCAGGCAGTGACATTTGTTTGGCGCATGGTTTATCAAAGGTTTGATAACCTGACAAGAATTTTACTTTTTTTTTATCATGAAAAATGAAAAAAAAAAAAAATTTTTTTAATTTAAAAGTTCTTCAAATTTGAAAAAATTAAGAGATTTGACTAAATTAAAAAGTTCGGAGTTTATCTTTAAACATTTTTGTTAAATTAGTGAAAATTCTTAACAAAAACTTCTTAACTTTATAATACCTCAACAAAAATTAAAGATAAAAAAAAATATAAAAAATATATATAAAAAATTCCTCCATTTTGAAGATCAGTCAGAGATCAGATCATAATAGATCAGTCAAAATTCTAACCTCAAAATTTTTCTTTTTACTCTTTTTGTAATAAATACTCGAAAAATATATTTTTCACCATAATATTTGAATATAAAAATAGATATTTTCGAATTTTAATGAAAATTATCAATTTTTCTTGATAAATTTAACATTTTTATTAACTTTTATGATTTTGGCGCCTTTTTTGTGATATGGCGTCTTTTTTAGGGATGTCAAAAGCGATTCATAAAAAAATCTTAACCTCAAAAATAATTTACGATTAAAAAGTGTTCACTTACCACATCCATCAACATTTAAAGTTAACATTAAAATACACCTCTCGTCCCGCCAACACTTCTAATTTTTAATTCATGCGAGTTGTCGCGACCTTATTTGTAAATCTCTTTGTCTGACGCGCAACTCTTCACAAATTCAAACAATTCTCGCGAACTGCTTAGCATTTCCGAAAGGCTCGTGTCTTTGAACTAAATTTTCCTTCAACAAAAAAAAAAATGTGCAACAAATCAATTCTAGGTGACAAAATTTTAATTTCAAAAATCTTGTCTTCTCCAAAAAAGCGCCATCTTGAACAGCGGCTCACTTTCGCGTATGGGAAGTTGTCGACCTTGCTGCGCGCCTTGTTTGGCGTGTCTTTGCATGTTTGTTACTTTTCTGACGTGAGACAAACACACATTACTTGACCAACGGTGCAAAGTGCTCCTACATGCACAAAAGTCGTGAGAATTCCGTCGACGACTCGTGTGAATGTTGTAAACATCGAAAGAGATGCGTTTCCAGTCAAGAAAGTCAAACAATAGACTTTTTTATTATAAAATTAAATTATTCAACAATCCAGATCCAACAAAAAAAAATTATTTTATTACAAGTTGTTGGTGCACACCTCCATACATTTTGTGCTCTCGCGACTTTGAACAATTAGAATTCAACATTTTTCTTTTGTGTTTGGGAATTTTTTTTCAGCAGAGACAGTTGTTGGATTCATGTTTTGATGCCTGTTCCAAGGTTGTTGCTTGTCTTGTCACTTTTAATGGTGACGATGAAGTCATTACTACTATTTTAAATATGATAGATGTCGTACAAGTGTACTGTACTGCGATGCAAATGTCTCTTCATTGTTAATATTTATTATTTGGAGACAGAGGATTTAGCGTTAAATTTTGTTTGAAAGAAGAAAACATTAAAAGATTTAATTTTTTTGTTAATCTTGAGAAAAATGAAGGCCAAAAAAAATATTTTTGAGGTTAAAATTTTTTATGAATCGCTTTTGACATCCCTAAGAGAGACGCTATCACAAAAAAGGCGCCAAATTGAAAAAAATAAAAAAAATTTAATTCATCTAAAAAAAATGGTAAATTCAAATTCGAGAAAATCTATTAAATTAAAATTTTAAATAATTTAGTAAAAATATACTTTTTTTATGTATATTTTACAGAAAAAGTAAAAATAAAAATTTTGAGGTTAGAATCGACTGATCTTACAAAATTTATTTTGAAAAATGGCGGGATTTTTTAATTTTTTTCTGAAATGCATAAGTTTTGGATCCCATTTATAAAATTTTGACGAAAATTAAAAATTATTAAAATTTTTCTAAAATAAATAAAATTAAATAAATAAATAAACTTAATTAATTTTAACGTGAATAAAAAAAATAAATAAAAATGTCAAAAATTTTTCAAATATTTTAATAAATTCTTTGATTTTTAGTTAAAATATAATTTTATTACATTAAATTTTGGCTAAAAATCAAAATTTTATTGAAAATATTTAAAAAAAAATTTTTTCTAATTTTTTTTTCAAGAAAAAAACCTTGATTTGCTCTATAACTCGATTTTTTTCACTCCGCCGCTCGTAATTTCTCATTCAAATCAGTTGTAAATGCGATTTTTTCATCTCATTAACCAGCCTCTTTTACATTCAAAATCCAGAAACAGAATCATACTTTTATATGTAACGACAAAAAAATGGTCTACTGCACGTTCATTGTCACAGCCTCTGAATTATTCGACATCCTAAGCCGGAAATATGGAAATGTATATGCAGTGTCACGTCTGCCACCTATTCAATTGTAATGTAGAATCGACGCGGTGCCATTTCTGCTAAAATAAATAAAAAATTATTACTTTTTTTCTCTTTCTGCCAGTTGAGACGATAAATTATTTTAAATACACGCTTCTCGCATAAAATTTCAATTTTTTTTTTCGTCGCAGTTGCAAAACGAAAGAAAAGTCCCGTTATCATCGATATTTATTGACAAAACCTAAAAATAAAAAAAAATGTTACTTTTGCTAATTATGAGGCGTTGTCGCTCGTCGTCGTCTTTTGTTTGTAGTTCATCAATGTTTGTCAATTAATTTTTATAATTTGTTTGTTTTTTTTTCGTACAAAATATCGCATTACTTCCATGTTATTGCTTTTTTAATCGGACAATAATAATAAAAAAAAATTTAAAAAATTAAAATATTTATTATTTAAAAAAAATAAATTTTTGCGACGCATCATAAAAAAATTTAACACCTTATCTTTGCTAATTTTTTGTTTATTTATCGAAAAAAAAATGACGCACAAAAAAATTCATTCAAGAAAAAAATTTACAAAGAAAGCTTTTCAAAACAAATTATTAAGGTCATTTTTCCGAATGGATGCCCCAAATAACGCTAAAAACGTCTATTATTACGACACATAATCGAGAGTTATTAAAGCGAATCATGAAAAACAAAAAAAAAAAATGAAGAAAAATATCATGCTAGTAAATGGGCATGTGAAAACAATTAACAATTAAATATTATTAAATGCGTATTTCAGGAAATAAAAGACAGAAGAAAATTCACACGTTTTGTTGCAAAAACAAAAATAAAAAATAAACTCTTGTTTGAAGAAGAATTTTACATTTTTTTTTCGTTTATTTATTTTTTTTTAGAAAAAATAAAGTATTAAAAGAGTATAAAAATGTTATTTATAACGATGTTGTAATAAAATAGTCGTCATAAATTTCATGGAGAGATGTTTTTAGGTGAACTGTAATAATAAATAAAAGTTTGTTGGAAAATATAGTTTCGGGTTTTGATGTTTTGTTTTATGAGGGAAAATTGATCATAAATATATTTTTTTAAATTATGAGTTAAGAAAATGATTTTTGTAGCAATAAAATATTTAAAAAAAAATTAAATAAAAAAAATAAATTAAAATAAAAATTTTAAGCTCCTAAATTTTTTTAAAAAGTTAAATAATAAATTTTTTATAATTTTTTAATTAATTTTTAATTAATTAATTATTATTTTAATTGCCTATTCTATTATTTTTTTATTAATTTTTTTAACAAATTTAATCTAATTTAATTTAATTTAAAATTCCAAATAAATAATAAATTTTTTAAATAAATTTTTACAAATAAATATCTAAAATATTTCAAGTGTAAAAAGCTTTGCAAGAATTTTTTTTGAATCAATTGTCAAATAATAACTTAAAAAACTTTTTAAAAAACTAAAAAATTTATTAAAATTAATTTTTTTGAACATGTTTGATTTTATTAAATTAATATAAAAAAATAAATCAATATTTAAATTATTAATTTTTCTTTGAGAAATATTTTTTATTAATTTTTTTTCGATTTTTTATAAAATAATATCTTAAAAATTAATAAATTTAATTTAATTAAATTAATTTATAAAATAATCTATTTAAATAAAATTTATTTGATAAAAAATTAAATAAAATAAAAAAATTTTTGAAAAAAAAAAAAATTTAAAAAAAATTATTAAAATTTAATTTTACAGCTTAATTAGCTGACAAAATTATTTGATAAAATTATATTTCAACAATATTTAAGGAATTTTTCAAGCAACAATTTATTTTTAATCTCCTTAACAGCGCAAAAAATCGTTCATCATGATTTATATCGAAATTTTCAAACGATTTCTTGAAGATACCTTTCTAAAAATGCCAAATATTGGCTTTAAGCTATTCGAGATTTTGTCTCACGAATACTTTTTAATAATTTGACAACCAAATTTAACTCTACTAATGATTAAAAAAATATTGTTAGTCACTCAAATTAAGATATTTTAACAAATCTGAAGAATTTTATCTCAAAATTTACTTTTTTATATAAAAATTTGATATAAATCTTCTAAAATATAACATAATAAAAAAATTACAGATAAATTCAAGTCAATAAAAAAATATAAAAATGAAAAATTGACCCATTTTCCCTTGAAATCGTAATTTCCCAGCAATATCTCTTGTGTTTTGCCATAAATTCCAACTTAAACCATAAATTTTTATTTATTTTTTTATTTTTTCTCTCTCTTTTCAGGAAAAGTTTTTCAACCACTTCGGAAGCACTTTCGACAAATCGATATAACTTCACCTGGAAACATGTAATTAAAGTTTTGACGACTGTAATTGCCGGCTGTCGAGCACAAAAAAGCACCAAACACGAATTTTGCAGTATTAGTTTTTTTTAAAGCACAATCTAATTAAATTTCTTCTTCGCATGTGACCGCAACGAAGAAACTACAACAAAAAAAAGTGATTTATGTGCAATTCTTTTATCATTTCCCAACAACAAAAATAAAAGAAAAAGGAAAAAATCTCGGCAAAAGAGAAAAATTTTCATCATTCATCATCAAAACGACAATTGAGGAAATCCTGGCAGCAAAATGACTCTCTCGACATCGGAATCGGACAACAACAACGTGCGAAATATGGAAAATGAGTCGATACCAACGGCAGAGTTGCAGTTGCTGGCAAAACTCGAGGCTGCCAATAAACTCATCGAAAGTGACTCGAAAAGCTTGAATTCGTTGCAGAGTTCGGCGCACAGCAGAAAAAGCTCCGACACGAGTCAAATTAGTTTGAATTCTGGTGAGTAAGCGACTTTTTTTTTGTTTTTTTTTTTTTTTTTTTTTGATTGGAGATTGTTGAAATGTATTCACATGAGCGCGATGTGTGTGCAGTCACTTTACTTTCTTTTTTGAAAGTAGAAAGAAATTTGAATCTTTGTTATCGAGCGAGCGTTGTTGCCTTTTTTTGTTTGTTTTATTCGAGAAATGCATTATTTCTCGTCTTTCAATCGTGACGTGTGACAAAATGTTGCATTTTATCTTCTTCAATTGAGAAAATTGCTTTTATGAATAACTATGAATTCATAATTTTTAAGAAATTTTACTTTACTTTAAGATATTTTCTGCTTAAAAGACGCTTTAAGTTCAAAAAAAAAATTTTCAAATTAAAAAAATTAATAATTTTAATGGAAATTTTCAAACGTCATATTCGTAACTGTCAAAATTTTGAATTTATAAAATTTTGAAATAATATTTTTTTTCATGATAAAAATGTCAATTTTGCTTCAATTGTCAGAAAATAACCTTCAAATTCATTTTAAAAAAATATAATTTCGTGAAAATATCAAAAAATAATTATTTCAATGACAGCTGTCAAAATTTTTTGTCAAAGTTTTAATTTTTTAAAAATTATTTTTAAGTTAAATTATTCAAATTTTTAAATTTCTTAAATAAATAATAAAAATTTCTAAATAAGCAATTTTAAAATTTAAAAAAAATTAACGATCTGTCAAAAAATTTAAATGTCAAATTCTTAAAATTTTGACAGTTTTTTTTAAATAAAATTTTAATTTTTTTAAACACTTTTTAACAATTAATTCTTTAGATTATAAAAAACTATCCAAATTTGCTAAAAATTTCAGATGTCAAAATAATTTAAATGTCAAAATATTAAAATGTCAAAATTTGACATCAAAATTTGACATTTTATAATTTTTAATATTTTTTTTTCCTTTAAATAAAATAATAAAATTTCAAATTGTCGTAAAATCTCAAATCGTAATGCATTAAAAATTAATATTTTGGACTTAAAAGTCAATTAAAAATTTCTTTGACAGATGACAGCTGTCACAAATTTTAATAATATTTCATATTTTTAAAGAGTTTTATCAAAAATTAATAAAGTTAGTTAAAAAATTTTAAGTTTTTATTTTTTTTTAAGTTTTGAATAAAATTTACTTGAAATTTCTTAATTTAAAAAAAATTTGACACCTGTCATCTGTCAAAATTTTGACAGGTAAATTTTATTTTATTGAAACTTAATTTTTAATTTTTAACAATTTTATATCACTATCTAATAAAATAATTAATTTCTGGCCTTATTGATAAAAAAAAATTAAATTGCAAAAAATTTTGACATCTGTCATCTGTCAAATTTTTGACAGCTAAAAATTTTTTTTTATTAAAATTTAATTTTTTTACAACTTTTTAACAATTTTCTATCACTATTTAATAATTCATTTCTGGCCTTCTTGATAAAAAAACTTGACATTGCAAAAAATTTTGACTCGTGTCAATTTTTCTACTCATTAACCCATTTAGCAACAATTTTCTCTCAAACGGAGACAACAGCTGGCAAAGACAAACACTTCTTATTAAATATTTACCGAATTGAATATTTTTCGCAATGTTTACCGTTTTCTTGTTTTTTATTTTTTATGAACCGACATGAATTTAACAAAACCTGTTTGTGACTCATTCCGTGCATTCCTTCAAATTATGCAAGAAACAGAACACTTGAGCATTGAAAAAATCTACCTGTGTCCATCTCTCGTCAATAATTTTGTCTTTTTTAGTCCAAAACATTGACCTACAATCAATAAAAAAAAGTTTTTGGTCACCCTCACTTCGTCAATTCTCTCTCAAAATGCCACAAAGCTCTCTGGAATTACATCAACAAGTAAATTTCATTCATTTAACGTGCTTGTGTGTGTTGTTATTTACGAAAAAAAATAATAAAACAATAAACAAACACCATGAAAAACGGACAAAAAGCGAGAGAAACGAGAGAATTTCGTCACAAACACAACGAAACGCGTCGATATTTACTTTTTAGAGTCAGCAACTTTCGTAATAATATCACTTTTGAAGTTATGTGGCTCTCGGTGTGTGTTTGTGGAAACAGATAAACCTGATTTTGTTTTGTTATTTCACGTACGTGTCGTCGTCGCTCGTTGCTCGTCGTTGAGTTGCATGAATGAGCAATGCGAGAATTTTTCTAGTGTGTGTCGTGTTATTGTTAAAAGTTGACGTGAAAATTTAATTTTTTTTTGCGAAGTTACTTGAATTTTGAGTGAAATCCAGTCGAGGAACGAGATTTTCTTCGATGGACAGCTGGAAGGAGAACGAAAACGAGGATTTCTGGGAGAGATTGGTCGATGGTAGGTCGATGAAAACACGTTTTAGTGCGTTTTGTTACACGTTTCGATAATTAATCGGGTGTTTTGTGTGCATTCACGCGACTCGCGATGATGCGATGAACATTTGGGAAGTGACACACATTTCGAGATATCAATGAGATTATTCATTTAAAATTCGAAAATAATTAATTTAGATTTTTTTGAGGTTTTAAAAGAAAAAAAATTAAAAATTTTAGAAGAAAAATTATGAAAAAAAATATTTGTCAATTTTTTTAGCATTAAAAGGAGGAAAATATTACAAGAAATAATTTAAAAAAATTGGATTAAAAAATTTAATTAGTTGCATAATTTAATTAATTTATAAAAAAATTATTTAATTTAAAAAAATTAATTTAAATTTAATTAAAAAAAATTTGAGCTCAAAAAAATTTTTTAATTATTTTAAACTTATTTAATTATTATTTCATAAATGTTTATTTTTTTTAATTTTTTTTTTTAAGAAAAAATTAAATAAAAAATAATTAAATTAAAATTTTATCTTTAAAATAATTAAAATTTTAATTATTTTAATTTAAAAAAAAATTTGGAACTAAAAAATAATTTTATATCTGTTTTTAATTGTTGAAATTATTTATTTTTATTTTGAAGCAAATTTAGAATGATAAAAAAATTGAAAATATTACGAGAAAAAAAATAAAAAAAAATAATTAAAATTTAATTTTATTTTTAAAAAATAATTTTCGTAACTTAAAAATTATTTTTAAAATATTTCAAATTTTTTATTTAACTGTTTAATTTTTTTTTTTTTTTTTTGAAGAAAATTAAAAAAAAAAAATAATTTAATATTTTTTGTGTTTTAAATTTAAAAATATTTTATTTTTTTTTGACAAATTTTGAATTTTTAAAGAAAAAAAAATTAAATTTGAAGAAAATTATTTTTTTTTATTTTTTTTTAATTAATTTTTCAAGCTTTTCAAAGAAAATATTAAATTTAGAAGATTATTTAGAAGAAAAATTATTTAAAAAAAATAATTTTAATTTAAATTAATTTATTTTTTTTTATCATTTCAGGTGCTTCCTCCGCCGGCGAAGAAGACGTTTGGTCCGCATGGGGCTCCATCGTTGGCGATTGGGAAGCTGCCCAGAAGCGCAAAAACCCTTCCGTGAAGGATTTGATACGTCGCGGGATCCCGCATCACTTTCGTGCAATAGTCTGGCAATTGTTATGCAACGCCGCCGACACCGACAAAAAACAATATGCGGAATATATCAAAGCTACTTCGGCCTGCGAGAAGGTTATTCGACGCGATGTCGCCCGCACCTACCCCGAACACGAATTCTTCAAAGAAAAAGAGGGACAAGTAATACATTTTAGGGACTTTGCTCAAATTTGCTTGAACTCCGTTCTTTTTTTGCTTTTTTTCCCCTGCAGGAGGCCCTTTTTAACGTCATCAAAGCGTATTCGTTGCACGATCGCGAAGTCGGTTATTGCCAAGGTTCCGGTTTTATCGTCGGACTGTTGCTGATGCAGATGCCGGAAGAGGATGCGTTCGCTGTGACGGTGCAAATTATGCAGGAACACAAGATGCGTGACATGTTCAAGCCTTCGATGATCTATTTGGGACTTTGCATGTATCAATTGGAGAATTTGGTGCAGGAGCAGATGCCGGATTTGCATGTTCATTTTCAATCTCAAGTAATTTTTCAACTTTTTCATTCAAAAAAATTATTTTTTAACAAAAACTTCAATTTTAGGGTTTCCAAACGACAATGTACGCATCAAGTTGGTTCCTCACGTTGTACACAACTGCCCTAAATCTGAGCATAAGTTGTCGTATTATGGATATTTTCCTCAGCGAAGGCATCGAATTCATCTTTAAAATGGCTCTGGGACTTTTAACCATTGGAAAAGAGACGCTTCTCTCCTTGGACATGGAAGCGATGCTGAAATTCTTCCAAAAAGAGCTTCCGTTGAAGGTTGAAGCTGACGTTGATGGTCTCTTCAATCTCGCGTTCCAGCAGAAAATTAATCAGAAGAAAATGAAAAAGATGGAAAAGGAATATGCGGACTTACGGAAGAAAGAACAAGAAGAAATGGTCGAGCTGAGACGATTAAGGAGCGAAAATCGACTTTTGAAGAAGCGAAATGAGCTGTTGGAGGGCGAGAGTGCCGAACTTGCAGCACGTAAGTCGAGATTTTTGTAAATCAACGAAATTTTAGGAAAATTCTTCATTAAAATTTTTAAAATGTGCATTGGGATAAAAAATTAAAATGTTTATTAAAGAAAAAAAATTAAATATTTGCATTGGGATAAAAAAATTTAAAAGTTTATTTAGGAAAATAATAATAAAATTTTGCATTGGGATAAAAAATTTTAAATGTTTATTGAGGAAAATAATTAAAAATTTGCATTGGGATAAAAAATTTTAAATGTTTATTGAGGAAAAAAATTAAAAATTTGCATTGGGATAAAAAATTTAAATGTTTATTGAGGAAAAAAATTAAAAATTTGCATTGGGATAAAAAATTTTAAATGTTTATTGAGGAAAAAAATTAAAAATTTGCATTGGGATAAAAAATTTAAATGTTTATTGAAGAAAAAAAATTAAAAATTTGCATTGGGATAAAAAATTTAAATTTTTATTGAGGAAAAAAATTAAAAATTTGCATTGGGATAAAAAATTAAAATTTTAAATGAGGAAAAAAATTAAAAATTTGCATTGGGATAAACAATTAAAATTTTAAATGAGAAAAAAAAATTAAAAATTTGCATTGGGATAAAATATTTAAATTTTTATTGAGGAAAACAATTAAAAATTTGCATTGGGATCGAAAAATTTTAAATGTTTATTGAGGAAAAAAAATAAAAATTTGCATTGGGAGAAAGTTTAAAATGTGCATTGGGACGAAAATTAATAATTTTTACATGGAAAAAAATAAAAATACGAAATTTTTAAATATTTTCATGAAATTTCTTAACAAAATCTCATAAAATTCAATTTTTTTCAGGGCTGGTCCGTGGTCAAGTATCCCGTGCCGAGGAAGAAGAAACAAGTTATGCCATTTCATCCGAATTACATCTCCTGAAACGTTCGCATTTGGAGATTTCGCACCAATTGGAGGTCGCTAACGAAGAAATTCGTGCTCTAAGTTTGCGACTACAGGAAAATGTAAGTATTTTATTTAAATTTTTAAAAAAATTTATTCGAAAAAAAATCGTGGGTGTTTCAAATTTACCAAATTTTTATAATAACCGGCGATTATTATTCACTTTTTCAAGCAACAACCGGAAAGTAGAGATAATTCTCTCGAATCTGTAAGATTTTTGTCTAGTTTTGCACAAATTTTGTCTTTTTTTAGCCAAAAATATTAAAATTTATCTTTTTTTTTAGAACAATTCACGTCAAAACTCCATCGACGAATTATGCATGAAGGAGGAGGCGTTGAAGCAACGCGACGAAATGGTGTCATGCCTGCTGGAGGAACTAGTCAAAGTGCGTCAGAGTCTCGCCGAGAGCGAAGATACCGTACGCAGTCTCCGTTCGAAGATGCAAGAGCTCGAGGAGGACAAAAAACGTTTGCGCGAAACGACAACCGACAATTCCGTGGCGCATTTGCAAGACGAGCTCATTGCCAGCAAGTTGCGTGAAGCGGAAGCAAGTTTATCGTTGAAAGATTTAAAACAACGCGTGCAGGAGCTAAGTACGCAGTGGCAACGTCAATTACACGAACACAAGAACGAAAACGCGCCGGCGCCCGATTCGACGCCCAAAAAGTTGGGAATCCCGTTTTGGGGCGATGCGGGCAAATCGCAAGAACATGCCGCGAAATTGGAAGAGGAACTCATGACAACGCGAATTCGTGAGATGGAAACGCTCACGGAACTGAAGGAGCTGCGACTTAAGGTGATGGAGTTGGAGACACAGGTGCAAGTTTCGACGAATCAGTTGCGTCGGCAGGACGAGGAACACAAACGCGTCAAGGAGGAACTCGAGGAAGCCATTCAGCGGGAACGTGACTTGGCGAATAAGGCACGCGAGCAGCAGCATAGGTGAGAATTTTGCGATTTTTGTGTGAAAAAATGTCGTTTTTGACGCGTTTCGATGGAAAATTTTCGTTATTTAGACGAAAAATTTCTGAAAAATTTTTTTTTTTGCTTGATTTGGATTAATTGAATTAGATTTTGTGCCTTTTGAAGAAAAATTTTAATTTTTTTGACTAAAAATTATTTTTATTTTGCTTGTTTTGGATTAATTGATGCCATTTTTGTGCCTTTTGAAGAAAATTTTTAATTATTTTGACGAAAAATTTTTAAAAATTATTTTTATTTTGCTTGATTTGGATTAATTGAAGTAGATTTTGTGCCTTTTGAAGAAAATTTTTAATTATTTTGACGAAAAATTTTTAAAAATTATTTTTATTTTGCTTGATTTGGATTAATTGAAGTAAATTTTGTGCCTTTTGAAGAAAATTTTTAATTTTTTTGACTAAAAATTTTTAAAAATTATTTTTATTTTGCTTGATTTGGATTAATTGAAGTAGATTTTGTGCCTTTTGAAGAAAATTTTTAATTTTTTTGACTAAAAATTTTTAAAAATTATTTTTATTTTGCTTGATTTGGATTAATTGAAGTAAATTTTGTGCCTTTTGAAGAAAATTTTTAATTTTTTTTGACTAAAAATTTTTAAAAATTATTTTTATTTTGCTTGATTTGGATTAATTGAAGTAAATTTTGTGCCTTTAGAAGAAAATATTTAATTATTTTGACGAAAATTTTTTGAAAATTAATTTTTTTTTTGCTTGATTTGGATTAATTGAATTAGATTTTGTGCAATTTTTAATAAATTTAATGATTTTTCAGGTACTCTGACTTGGAGTCCCGCATGAAAGACGAACTCATGAATGCCAAAATTAAGTTTACCGAACAGAGTCAGCACGTAGCAGAGCTAAAACAGGAGATTTCGAGGCTAGAAACGAAGGTAAATCCCTCAATTTCTCATTTTTCGATAAAATTTCCTTAAATTTCATCAAAAAATTCTTTTTTAGAACTCCGAAATCCTCGCTGAAGGCGAACTCCGGTCAAATAATCTCGACGAATCGGATCGCGTACGCGATTTACAAGACAAAGTTGCCGATCTGCGAGCTGAGGTATGCATCCAACGGTCGTTTTTCACACCATCTGTAAATATCTAACACCACATTTGACACGACACTTGCCTTTTGTTGTGCAAAAATTAACATATTCACAACAATCGTCTTTTTGTTTAAAAAACTATTTTTTTCTCACACTAACACTCACAAAATTTAACGAAAAATCGATGCTTTTACTAACAAAATCACAAAATTGTACTAAATTTTTTATGTAGTTTCCGACGCCAATCACGAGTCCCGAGACTGAGCCGTGGAAGTGGATAAGCTAAGCGTCTTAAAATCACATAAAATTAAATTTTCGCAAAATTTTTTTCGCACTCACGTCGTTTTTCAGGTCATTAAATTTTTCTTGTAAATTTTTTAAAAAAATATTTTTTTTTGTGCATGAAACCTCTTTGAATCACTTTTAAAAAAATTTTTTTTTGTTTAAAATTTTGCATGCTTTATATCAATTTTTTTCTGTGTGTCACTTGCATGTCTCCCATTTTTTTATAATTTTTTTTTTAATCCGTAAAAAATCAAAATTAATAATTTTTTAAAAATTTTTTCACAGTTGGCAGCAATAAAATCTCGCGGTACGACGATAAATCTGAAGAAAATGAAGAGCAACTCCATCAACAGCATCGACTCGAACGAAATTGACTTTAGTGAGATCCAGTTATCGACTTCGACAACGACTCCCGTGCGCAAAGATAGTGTCGCGCCCCTGCCAACGACTGCTGCTTCATGATTCTTTGGAATTACTGATACTCCTAAATTGATTGTAAAAGTATAAAAAATAACGTTTGTAGCATTAAAATGTAGAAAATCGTAGAAATTTAAGACGTTCAAAGGAAAAAATTACTTCTATTGTTTGAATATCGTGACAATTTTATATTTAAAAAAAAAAATAAGAAAATGCAATCTAAACACAGGTAGAAAATTTTTGAATTTAAAAAAAAAAACAAAATATTTTTTATTGGAAAGTCAAATTTTTGACTCCATAAGTTGCCAAATTTTAACTTTTTATTTAAAAAAAAATTCAAAAAATTACGAATTTTGTTTTAAAAAAATATTAAAAATTATTCAAGTACTTATAAAATTAAAAAAAAAATATTTATAAAAATTAAATATATGATAGACCAAAATTCTAGACCACACACAGATACACACCACATATCTAGATAAGAAAAAAAATTTGATGGGAACGTCCTCAGGTTAAATTGACGCTTCCTTTGGTGTTTTTTTTGCGTTAAACATTCCATTTCTAATCATCTATCCTGTATTATTTTTTTTCTATTTTTAATTTTTTTTTATATTTTTAAGATTTTACGTACTTTTTGTATTATAAAGAAAAAAATCCTAGTCTTTGTATCTTCCATTAATTAATTAATTAATAATTTAAATAAAAATAAAAAATAATTAAAAAAATAATTCTTTGTTAAAAAAAAAATTACGAAAAACCTCATAAACACACAAATTTTTATAATAAATATTAATAAAAAAAATAATTAAAAATTGAAGGAGAAGAACGAAATTTTTTACATGAAAACCACACGTGGGACAGACTAATAAAAATAAATTAAAAATTAATAAAAATATCAAAATTTTTAGCGTTAAAAAGGCAAACGTACACTATTTACTACTAAATAATTAATATTAAAAATATTAACGATACACACAAAAATAAAAATAACGTTTATGTTGCATGTTGCATTAAAAAAAAATATGATTCTAAATATATTAAAATTTTAAATAATATATGAGGAAGTAAAATTAATAATTATTATTACACATTTTGACGAAGATAAGAGAGATAAAAAATAAATAAATAATTGTATTGTGATAGAAAATTAAAAAAAAAGTAATGAAGATAAGATTTTACTCCGTATGATAAATTATTGAATACTATAAAAATTAAAGAGTATTTGTGTTAGATTGATTGAATAAAAGTAAATAAACAATAAAAAAAATATTGATTAATAAAAATTTATGATGATGAGTTTTTTTATTATTATTTTTTTGGACATGGAAGATCTTTTATTGTTGTCAATAAAATGATAATAAGGTAATTTGGAGATATATTTTGGCACGAAATATGATGAAAATTCGATTGAAAAAGGTAATTTTAGTAAAAAATTGTCGTTTTATGATTATATTTTACAAGATATAGGTTTAAAAATATTAACATTTTTGAGGTTAGATTTCGCAACTTGTGATTTTTTTGTAACTTTAGACTTATAAAACATTTTTCTTTCAGTTTTTTATATTTTTCAACACTTTTTTCTCCTTTAAGAATTACATTAAATTTTTATATTAAATTTAAAAATTTTTTGAGGTTAATTTTTACAAAGTTTTTGAGGTTAAACTATTTTCATGTGAATAGCTGAAAATTTCTCAAAATATTTAAAATCCAAAAAATTTTTTTATTATTTTTCTATTTTTCAACTTATTTGACTTGAAAACCTTTTTTTTAAACATTTTTTTTAATATTTGAGGTTATATTTTAAAGATCGTGATTTAGTGCTTTGAAATGATTTTAATTTTTCAATTTTGTTATTTCAATCAAATGTTATTTTTTTTTGTTTAAAATATTTGTTTTGTTTTTCAATAATTTGTCTTAAAAATATTTAAAAAAAATTAAGATAATTTTTGAGGTTAGATTTTTAAAATTATAATTTTATTTTTCACGTTTCTTCAAAAAAAAAAAATAAAATAACTAAAACAGAAATTTTCTTCCAAATTTTTCAAATTTTAATTTTCGTATCTTTTAACTGTCAAACCTTTTTTTCTAATAATTTTCTTTGAAAAATTTGAGGTTATATTTATTGGATCGTGATAATCTTTAATAAAATTTAAATTGTAATTTTATGCTCAAAAATTAAAAATTTTTTGTTTTAAAATATTTTTAAAAATAATTAGTCTTAAAAATATTTTGAAAATATATAAAAAATATTTTTTGAGGTTAGATTTCAAAATAAAATTTTAAGGTTAAGTTTTTCAAATATTAATTTTAATCCTCATAATTTAAAAACAAAATCAAAATAAAATTTTCTTTTTAAATTTCAATGTTCGTCAAAATTTTTTAATTAAATGTAAATAAAAACACTTAAAATTCCTAAATTTAAAGATTTTAACAGATTTATCACAAATTTTCAAAAGATCATTCCTACTGTACAATTCAAAATTTTTACATTTTCGCATAGGGCCTTTAAAAAATTCCAAAATGCGTATTGGGTTCCCTTGACGTTTATCACTTTCATTCGTCTCCGAAATTAAATCCGAACGAAAAAGAAGAAAAAAAAATTGCAAGGAAAAAATAGCTGCATTTCCCGAGTCTCGTCTGCCTATCTCTGTTAATTAGCTGTTAAGGACTGCCGCGACAATGTTTGCGTTAATCAATAGAATACTGGACTGGTTCAAAAGTCTCTTCTGGAAGGAGGAAATGGAGCTAACACTCGTCGGGCTGCAATATTCTGGCAAAACAACTTTCGTCAACGTAATTGCTGTAAGTCTTTCTTGCCTTTGCTGCCGTGTTTCGCGTAATACGAGACTTTGTGACGCGCCTTTTGCTGAGCTAACAGATTCCAACGAAATCCGGTTGCGGGTTGTGACTCATCCGATTTTTTTTTATCAACCTTTGGATTTCTTTCTTCGTCGTTCGTCATGCAGCTATGGGCGTATATGGGGAATTTATTATTATTTATGCATCAGCAGAGATTTCTTTGACCCCCATAAAGCTCAATTACGAGAGCAACGCAACAAATTGCATAAAAAGTGAAGATAATCGCGGATTTTTATTGTTACACGTCACACAGACCCACAATGCTCGTGTCGATGCTTGGATTATCATCATTAACCTTGATATTGATTTTGCCGAAAAAAATGACATTTTTTTTCTTTTCTTTTGTAGTCGGGGCAGTTCAGTGAGGACATGATACCGACAGTGGGTTTCAACATGCGAAAAGTGACGAAAGGCAATGTCACAATCAAAGTCTGGGATATCGGGGGTCAGCCGAGATTTAGATCGATGTGGGAGAGATATTGTCGGGGTGTGAATGCGATTGTGTAAGTTTCCATAAAAAATTCGAAAAATTATTTTTTTAATGAAATTTTTGATTTTTTGTAGGTATATGGTAGACGCAGCTGATTTAGAGAAAATGGAAGCATCAAGGAATGAATTGCACTCGTTGCTGGACAAGCCACAGCTGGCTGGCATTCCTGTGCTTGTGTTGGGTAACAAACGTGATCTTCCTGGTGCCCTTGATGAAACTGGTTTAATTGAAAGAATGTAAGATTTTTCTTCTCTTTTAAAGGGTGCTTTAAGTTTTTTTTTTTTTTTTGTGTGGTTGAAAATTTTAAAAAGTCGAAAATTTTACCAAAAATTCATGTAAACATTGAAATTTCATCAAAGTTTGTCGTTTTTCGACGATAATATTTTTTTCCAAATTTTTCGATGTCTTAGAATCAACCTTCAGGAAGCAAATTTTTATTTTGCGAAATATAAATTTTTATATTTTCAGCTTAATTTTATATTTTTATAATTTTTATTAATTTAGACCTTTTTTAACACAAAAAAAAAATATTCCCAAAATATTTTAATTAAAAATTTTTCAAACAATTTTATAAGTAACTTTTCATTAAAAAAAAATCTAATTTTTTATTATTTTTAAAAAAATTAACGAAAATATGATAAAAATATTTTCAATTAAATAAAATTATAGAAAATCAAATTTTTTAAATAATTTTTTGAAATTACGAGAAAATTATTTTAAGACACAAATTAACACAGTAACATTATTTTTAAGTATTTGTGTATTTTTTTTAATTTTTTAAAAATATTTTTTGGTTTTAATTAAATTTTTTTTCATTAAAAAATATCCAAAAATTAGAAAAATGAAAATATTTTGAAAAGTTTCATCTTAAAATTTAAAAAAAATCATGAAAAATATAAAAATTGTTAAAAAATTATAAAAATTATTTACCTTTATTGAGAAATTTTGTGAAAAATATTTTTCAATGAAATTAAAAATTATGAAATATATTTTTTAGTTAAAAAAATAATTATAATAAACCGAAAACGACGAATTCTGAACTTCTTTTTCCTTGCCTTTATTAATAATAATTTTTTCTACAATTAAAATTTTCTACAACGACAAATTCTGAACAAATTTTTAAACATTTAAAAAAAAATTAAAAAATTATTTTAATTATTAATTTTTCTCTATAGTTTTTCGACTTTTTAAACAGAAAAAATAAAAAAAAAACTTAAAAATATTTTTTAAACAATTTCTAACCCTCAAAATTTTTCATTTTAGGAATTTATCTAGTATACAAGATCGTGAAATTTGTTGCTACAGTATTTCATGTAAGGAAAAGGATAACATTGACATCACATTACAGTGGTTGATTGCTCACTCCAAGAGCCAAAGTCGTTGAATTACCGTTAAAAGTTGTTCCCCGCCATTTCTCCCGCCATCCCCATTTCACACAATTTCAACCTCATACCATCAAGCCATCAAGTACTGTGTCCAAAATCTGTCTATCACACATCTAAAAAAATTACTATAAAATTATCCGTATGTTAGAAATTTTCCGATATTATTTTTTTTTTCGTTCAATTTCGAGCAAAAATAGTGCAATGCTGTGCAGAAAATAATCGTAATAAGTGCTATTTTTATCGACGTGACTGTCAAATTGCCTAAAAAAATTTTTGTTCTTTTTTTTTTACTAAATCGAATCAAGCTAATAAATAAAAAAAGTAATATGTCTAAGTCAAAAAAATGCTAAAAGAACACAAAAAATTTCTTTTGTATAAAAAATTGTTAGTTACACATTAAAAATGCATATTTTATAAAAATAAACAAAAAATAAAAATAAATGAACGACAAGTGTTATAAATGAATATCAAATCAAATAAAAAAATATATATAAAAAAAAATTAAAGACGGAATTCGAAAAGAAAGGAAAGAACTTTTAAGACAAAAAAAACGAAGACTTACTTTTTATTCTGGAATTAAAATGGAACAAAAACTAGGATTAATCTTGTAAGACTCTTTGATTAACTTAACAAAAAAAAAATCGCCATCGACAAGCGTCTTTGGAAATATAAAAAAATCTCTTTAAAAAATAAAATATTAATAAATTTAAAAATAAATACAAAAAAAACTGATTATCTTATAAATAAAAAAAAATATAAAACTAAAATGTTTGTGACAAAAAAGATTTAAAAACGCTTTATTATTATGTTATACTTTTCCTTAAAATTAAAAAAAAAATTATTAAAAAATCATTTTTTGGACTGGTTCTCATTTAAAATTTATTCGAGAAAAAAACTTATTTTGTAATTAATTTTTGTAACAAAGCATACCATAAACTGTAATTATTTTACTATTATTATAAGTTTAAGCCAAAATAAAAATTAACGAATTATCGAAAAATTTATTTTTTTATTTTTTTTTATTATTATTCCACAGTTGTTAAATAATATCTTAGTAAAAAAAATATATTTTATTTGCGATGAACATATAATATGACGAGTTACCTACAATTGTAACTTTTTGTATTCAACAGAAAAAAATAGATCTACAAATTATTGTCATCACACACTGTTTTATATATGAATGAATAAATAATATAATAATAAAAATTGCAAAAAAAAAAACAACAAAAAATAAATCAATATTCTCAGTAAGTGAACATAATAAATATATCAAATAATAAAAAAAATGAAAACAAACATTTGGAAGCTGAAACAATAAATTATATATCTTTGTTTTATTTCAAATTGGAAGCTCTCACATATTATTATTAGTACTTTTATATTGGGAAGGTGAGTTATTTATGATGTTTAATATTCTTTTATCGTATTTAAATATTAAATTTATTGTTGACTACTGGAATTACGTTTTAATATTCGTGGCTATGTGTGTAAGAGTCATATTTGTGGTTAATGATTAATTTGTGAGTTTTTATGTTTAATGTTGGGTGGGATATTATTTTAAAATATTCTTATAATATACATAACTTATTAAATAAATAATTAAAAATATTAATATTAGAAACAATAATTATTATTAATAATATGAATTTTAATTTCCTTATAAAAAAATATTATTATTATTAATTTTGAATTAAAAATATACATACAAGTTTAATATTTTCAAGAATTTTTATTATTTTATTTTTTTATGTTATATTTATTTATTTTTATGTTATATTACTATCATATTACTTCAAAAAAGTCAAAATTAAATAAGAAAAAAAAATTTTAAATAAAATTTAATACTTTTTTTTTATTTAAAAGACTTGAGTAATCTCAACTGACAAATATTTTTTTTTAATTTATTTTACCTAATTTAAAAAACAAATTAAAAGAATTATCAAAAATGCAAAAAAAATAATTAAATTTTTGATGATTTATAATTAATTATAATTAATTAATAATTAATTTATTTATTTAATTAAATTAATTTAATTAGTATTTATATATTTATTATATTTATTTTTAATTATTATTAAATTTTAATTTTTTTTAAATTTATTTGATTTATTTTTTAATAAAAATTGAATTTAATTAAAATTAAAAAAAAATTGTTGAAGAAATTTTGTTAAAATTCATTTAATTGTTAAAATTTATTTTGTTTTTAATTTAGTTGAAAGCAAAGGAGATAAATTAAAAATTCAGAAAATTTTCTTTGTAAACTTTTTAAAATTGAAAAAAAATTATTGACCTTTAACTTAGAAAAAAATATAATTTTTATCTCATCTCATTAAAACTTTACGAATCTTCAGAAGTTCTTTTCACCTCAAAAAGGCGTAATAATTAATAAACTTCAAACAAACGCATGAGAACTTTTTAGGACTTAATGACTCTTTGCCACCTTTTAATAACACAGCACTTGAAGGCACGCTCAAAATGATGAGCTTCGCACTTCTGACACGAAAAAAAGCCTCAACTCGATGATTAATGATCCCGCGCTTCATTCGTACACAAATTCAATCAATCAATAGAACGGAAACGAATATGATAAATTATAATTTTTATTTTTTGAGTTAATTGTCGAGCGTGACTTTAGTCTTTTTATTTTTTTTTTTAGATAACAATCGCTATTCACATGAAAATTAGTTCTTTCGAAAAAAGGATGTTTTTAAATGGAAACAAAGGAAAGTCAAAGATGCTGTCAGATCATATCTGGTTTACTTCCTTCCATCAAAAGCATCATTTAGCACCTCATCCAGGAAATAATTTCCGATAATTCACTCCATAATTGAATAATTGACGTGCAATAATTCGAGTGAATGGCAAAAAAAATAATTTTTTCACACCTCTTCTCCTGTGTGCGAAAAGACAGAAAATTACAAAAACGTGGAATTTTTGCGCGATCGAACATCATTATTAGCGATATCGAATCGAATCAAGCTCTTCATCATATTTTTCAACTTTCCAAGAACGACTCGAATCATGTCTTGAATACAATTAAAATAATTTTATTTCATTAAAAGAAACACAAATATTGCTGTTATTTTATTCCGAGTAAATATCCGAAAAAAAAAATAAATTATGTAGTTAATCATGAAACGAGAGAGAAAAAACATAAAACTGTTAAAAGTGAACACATTTATCTTTTCAAAAGGCTCGATGTCGATTGAATACTAATCGCGGAGCTCAAATCATTGCGGGTGGCTCGAAACGACACACGAAATAGTAAAGATGCAGTCAGAATGCAAGTGAATGAATTTGTTGTACGGTTTGCATAAATTAAACTCATAAATAATGCTTAATTATATAAAAATTCGTTTTTGATGCTCGGCGATGACGAACGATGCATTTTTAGGTGTTTTTTCGAATGCAGAAGAGGTGATTTGATTTTTGAATGAGTCGATGTCTGATTCGTTTCCGATCTTTGAAAATATTTTCGAGTGTAGTTTTTTGGATGAGTTGTGAATTCGTTAGAAGTTTTTTTTTGTGTGATGTATGGCGATTGTTACAAATCACTTCCTTTAAAATTATTTTTGATGAAAATATTTTCATAATTAATTTAAAATACGTTTAAAAATTTGCTTCAGTTTAATTTTTAAAAGATTTATTTTTTTAAAATAAATTTATATTTTTTTTAAATTTAATTAAAATTTTTATTTTATATAACTTTAATATTTTTTTTTTAATTTTTTAGAATTTAATATTTTATTTATTAAAAAAAAAAATTTAGTATTTTTCTATTCGATTTGAATTAATTAATATTTTTTTAAATAATTTTATTTTTATTTATTACCGTATAAAACTTGAATTTTTGACAAAATTAATTAAAATAATAATCCTTTAAAAAATTTAATTTAATTTTAAATTTTAATTTAAAAATTAAATTTACTAAATTTTTTATGTCCTTTTTAAGGCCCTTTTAAACAAGAATTTATTTTTAAAAAGTTCCACGAATTTTTTCTTGTCAATTCAAAATTTAAAAATTTTTAGTTAAAGATATTTTGAAATAAAGGAATTTTATTAACTGAAAATTTTTAAATATTGAAGAAAATCTGAAGAAAAAAATGCTTTTAAAATTTTTAAGAGGGTCATTTTGGTGGAAACTTAATTTATTTTTTTATTTTATTTAATTTAATTTTATTTTATTTTATTTTACTTTATTTTATTTTACTTTACTTCATTTTTTTCATTTTATTTTTTTTTTATTTTTTTTATTTAATTTATTTTATTATAAATTATATATTTTATTGTAGTACATTGAAATTAAACTTTTTTAAATTTTGTTTAAAAAAAATTTAAAATTTTTTATATTTCAAATTTTTAATTGAAAAATTCCTTATTTTTATTCTATCAAATGTAATTTCCTTTAATTAAACTTAAAGTTAATTTTCTGTTAAAACACTGAACCTCTTGGCGATAAACCATCAACGGAGTAGAAAATCATCCAATTAGCTAATAATAAGTCTCTCATAAGTCTACTAACGCAGCAAAATGTGTGCGAACAAATCCAATGTCAATCACTACTTTACGTCTTGCGACTGAATGAATGATCAAAAAGTAATTGCAATCATTTATTGCCATTTGACCATCAAGCGATGCGATTGCAAGCGAACAACCATCAGTCACTCTGTGTGTGTGTGTCACTTGCGGAATATTTATTGTAATGCCAAGCATGTTCCACGGTTTTTACTTTTCATTACAACGTTTTTTTTTCGTCTGTTTTGCCGCGCTTTTAACACTCCGTTCCCGCAACAACGCAAAAAAATTTTTTTTTTTCAAAATTAATATTCAAATTATGTTTTTTTATACGATTTTTTCCTTATTACGAGGCATTTTATTATTCACTAGAACAATATTTGCATCAAACGCACCGCAATGCATTTTTCGTTGTGCGCGAAACGTCTTCTAATAATGTTGTTGCTTTTTTATTGCTACAAATACTTTAAAGGTAACAGTTAACAATAAAAGTATAATAAAACTTTTTTTTTCATAAATAAACGATGAATAGATAATAATTTCGCATAAAAACGATTAGTAATGCTTTTCTTTTGTAAAATATCAAAACGATCAAATATTAAGTTGTTTATGCAAAATAACAACAACAACAGCAAACAAACGGGAAAGGAAGGGAAGTGCATAAATCTTGATATGTTTATAAATGTAAAATAAGTTGTAAATGATTGTGTGTGATAAATTTACAAAAAAATTCATAGATTTTATATGATTAACTTTTTTTTCTGTATTTAATTTTATTGTGCGCTTCCATTACGTTACATTTTAAATTTATTATGGGTGGTAAGGTAGTTTATTATGTGTGAGCAATGTTTGTTTGCTAAGTAGAGAAAGCAATTGCGGTGCGGAGATAATAAACTATAAAAATATACGTTATCAAAGGAAATCTATTTCTTTAGTTCAGACTTGGTTTTAACGGTTTTTGAACTTCCTTTAGTCGTAAAAATATTTATTTTAATTGAATAAAATTTTTTAAAGTATGATTTCGTATAAAATTTTTATTCAATTTATTTAGTAATAGTTTTTATTTAAAATAATTATTTTTATTTAAAAAACAATTTTTTAATTTTAATAAAAATTTTAATTATTTTTCATAAAAAAATACAATTTTAATTCTATATATTTTGAGATATATTTTTTGCTTAATTGATTTAAGATTTATTATTCAAAGTAATTATTATAAATATATTTAAAAAAAAATTAAAATAAAAAATAAAATTTTAATTATTTTTTTTAAATTTTCATGCAATGAATTTTGATACAATAAAAAATATTAATTTTATATATTTACTTTGAGAAATAAATATTAAAAATATGAATAAATGAAAATATTTTAAAAAAATTAAAGTATATATTAATATTATTATATTTATCATTAAAAAATAATTTTGTTTTTTATAATATTATAAATAATTAATATTAAAAATTAAATGAAATTATTAAAAGAAAATTTATAACGAATAATATATTATAGTATATAATTCATTAATTGATTTATATATATTTATTTATTATATATTTAGTTAAAAAAAATAAAAAAAAATAATTTGTCTTTTATATCCCTATAAGAAAAAACCATGTATATAGATATATCTAATTTTGTGTATAAAGCTATACTAAAAGTATGTATATTTATTGTGCGCCTAACGTGAATTTTAAATTTATTATGGGTGGTAAGTTAAATGTGTGAGCAATATGAAGAAAAAAAGGAATTAGATATATCTTTATACATGATTTCATACATGGATTCATAGCTATGGTTTTATACATGGTTAATGGTTTTGTCTGGATAATTTGGGCTCCTTTTGCAGGTTTTTTAGGTTTTCATGCAATTTAAATTCGTTTTTCACTTTACTTAAGTTCATTTATTTATACAAAATTTTTTTCGAACAATTTTTTGAATTATCTGTTGCTGAAATCCTTTCTGTAGATTGGGCTGACTCGTCGTTACAATACAATTCATCCTAAGTGATGCCGGCAACTATATTTGTCTAAAAATACCTAAATTTGCAAAAAAAGAAAAAAAAAATAAAAATTTCGAATATATAAAAGTTTACTTACCATACGAGAGCCCGAAGTTTTTCCATCTCAAGTTACCATGTAGAACAGGATCTAATAGAGAAAAAATTTTTTATATCAAACCAAAATATTGCAATTTTTATAAAATCTTACCTTTTATGTTTGTCCTACAAGACAGGAAATTTCATGATCAGGGACAATTTTTTTAATATTTTCTTTTAAATTTTTTTTTTCAAAAGTAGGTACATACCTATTCTTACATTTTTAAGGTTTTTTTAAAAACTTTTAAACTCACATTTTTTATATTTTTTTAATTTCACATTTTTTTAAATTTTTGTTTCAAAAAAAGCTTGTCCTCTCCCTTTGAAAGTTTCCCAAAGACTGCCGGCAATTTGAACAACTCTATGTATATTACTATGTATATAACTATAGTAATATACATGGATATATTATACACATTGTTGCAGTTTTCTAAGTTTAAATATCCCCGTGTATAAAACTATATCTAAAATATGTATTTATACACCTCGATATACACGATTACTTTTGGCTCAAAATTACCATGTATAAAACCATATATAAAACCATATTTTAATACATGACACAATTGAACTATAGATATATCAATGGATTTATACATATATTTATACATGAATAGCGCCTATAGTCACTTATACATGTATTTATACATAGTCCATATTTCCGATAGGGATTATTTTAATTGATTATTAATAACAATTAAATTAATTAATTAATCATTTTTTAAAAATTAGAAAATTATTTGTGAATTATAAAAATTTAAAGAATTAAAAAAAATTAAATTTAAAATAAAAATGAAACTTTTTTTTAAAATAATTATATGATGAAATTAAAATATAAATGGTATAATGATTACAAATAATTTTGAATTAATTTTTTTAACAAATAGCAGAATATATTTTTAATATATTTATAAAATTTACACAAATTTAAATATAATTTCGGTTCGTTTTAATTTTCTTATGAATTTATTATATATATATAATTTTTTCTGATACATAATAATTAATATACAAATTTTACAATTTTTAAAACTTCATAAAAAATATAATTAAAAAATTGCAAAGTTAAAAAATATTATTTTATTAAAGTTATGTATTTTAAATTATTTTTTAAATAATTATTAATTAATAAATAGTTTTACTTTTTTTTAAAAATTAAGTTATTATACAGCAAATTATTATTAAAATTAAATAAAATTTTTAATTTTAATTAAGATTAATATAAAAATAAATTAAAATCAAAATTTTATAAAAAAAATCATTATAATATTTTTATTAATTATATTAATTAATTGATTATTAATCTTTATAATAAAATTTAAAAAAAAATATTAAATTTACAAATTATAAAAAAATTATTTTATTTTTACATAAATTAAACATTATTGAAACAAAACATAGTACCAACTATAACTTAAACTAATCAAGCGACAAACCACACACAAATGGCAATATCACTTAAAAACAACTTGTTAACGTCTCGTCATTTGAATTTATTCCGTTTGCGAGACAATTGAATTGGATTGCGTCAAAAAGGAAGAAATAAAGTAGAAAAACGTATAGAAAGAAGAAAAAGACTAAAAAAAAGTATCACCCAAGAGTTGTGCTGTTGTCAACAGAAATTGATTGTATTTTTTCAATATTCCATTATCTTGTACGCGACACAAATTGAATTGAATTTGATTAACTTTTATTTCGTATTCCCCTGCAATTATCGTGAATGAATGTGAAATAAAAAAAGAAACTTGAAAAAAACTTTGCTCTTTTTTTTATTTATTGTAAAATTGGTGGCGCATGCATTTGTCCATTTTTAGTCATATCTTTCGTGTTCTATGATGATAAATTTAAAAATAAGAAAAAAAGTGCAAGATCATAACAAAAAAAAGCAAGAAACAAATATTTATACGTGAAAAAAGTCAATAAAACAAATATATATACGCTCCGCCTTAACCAATCATTTCACTTTATCATTTATTTATTTATATTTTTTTATACATATGTGTGTTCGCGTATACAATATGAGTAACATACAAGCTCGATCATCATACATTTGTACATTTATACATAAAAATAAATATAACATATGCATAGATAATATATATAGATGGCATTTGTACATTTATTATTATTATTTTTATTGTTGTTTCCACCTACACACGATTTACTTCTGCTTTTTTTGCTTCATTTCTTCGATTTTTTGTATTGTTTGTATGCAATTGGGCTCAGGTAAGTACAAAACAAACATAAACAAGAGCGAGATACAAAATTAAATTGAGACTATTATCATCATCGGGAATGTTGTACCAACATATATAATATATATTATAACTAGAGCAGATACTATTTTTTTCCTTGTACATGTTGAGTTGATTGTTTTGTATTATTTTTAACTATTGTTATTTTTTTTCATCATATATGTTTGTACTTGAATATTTAAATTGATATTTAAAATTAAATTTTTATTACACACATATTGCTTTTGTTATTATTATTTTTGTATTTTGAAAAAAATAAATGTTTTACATTGCCTCTGCTTGTTTGAAAAATACTCTACACTACACCACACAGATAAATGGTTGTAAATGGAAATGATGATGATGATTGTTTTTAATTTTATGTTATTTTTATAAACATTTTATATATTTATTTATTCATTTGTAAAAGGTAGCTGCATGATATCAAATTATACATGTATATGTAGCAAGTATTAAAAATGGATGGAAAAACAACAACAACAATAAAATAATAATAAGAGGTACAAAAATAACGATTATTTTAATAATAATAAAAACTATTGTTTACGAGTAAAATTCTAACCTTAATGTTGTTGTTTGTAATGATGTTGATTTCCGAGAAAAATAATATAAAAAAAATAATAATGTTTAATTTTATTATATGAAAACAGTTTTCAAGTTCAATGTTTTAGTGTTGAATAATTAAGTTTATTTTTTGTTAAATAATTTAATTATTTTTTATTTAACAATTTTATAAAATTAAATTGAATAATATAATTTATAAAAATAATTTATATAAAAATAATGGTAATTTTTTTTTAAATTTTTTTAATTTAATTTTAATTATTAAAATTTATATTTATAAAAATATATTTTTATTAATGTTTTATTTAATATAAATAATAATAATAAATAATTAATATATAATTAAATAATAAATATTAATTAACTTAAAATTTAGTAATAGTAATTATATTTTATTTAATTATTTTCTATATTTTTAATTTGGTTTGGAAAATTAATTAACAAATTAATTTATATCTTTTTCATAATATATATTTTTCTTTTAATTTTTATAATAATTAATTTATTTATTTAGTTTATTATTTAATGTATTATATTACATAAGCTAAAGTTAAATTTAGAAATTTTATACTTTCATGATTTTTTTCTGATAAATTCTTTAAGTTTATTTCTTGGTTTGGATTAATTGGAAAATATTAAAATGTTTTATTTTTAATTCACTTTTTTTCAATAATAATAAATAAATTTATTTATTCATAATTTTTTTTATATATTTACAAAAATTAATTACAAAAATAAAAAAAATATTAATAAATACTATAATAATAAATTTTTAAAAAATCTTAATTTTCTAATAAAATATTTTTAATGTTTAATAAAAATCTTAATTTTTTAAATGAAATTCTTAAACTGATTTATTTTTATCATTTATAAAAATTTAACACATATTTTTAAAACAATAATAATATTTAACAGAAAAAACCAACGAGACCATAAAATATATTCAATATATACATTTCTTTTTCCTTCAGTAATTTGTAGAACATAATTGTTGTACAATGTACCGTAAAAATTAAACCAGGCCCAGTCGAATCTCATTATGTCAGTATCACATAAAATTTCTATTAATACCGGGAATTTTAACGTCATGTATTATTTTGACAATTGAAAAAAAAATAACATAATGAAAAAAAAAAAATTAGTAAATCGGGAGGAAAATAATTTCATACAAGACTAACTTTTGTATTATATTTTTTTTGTGGAAGTAGTATTAAATTAAGTAGCGACATATCTTGTATGAATTTTAATTAATTGACCGGTGTTATTAAATGCACGCTGATTTTTTTCCTTTTGTTTTCTATTATTTCGTTTTTTTCGTTATTAATGATTTTTTTTGAAAAATAGAAATAAAGTGTGTTAGAAGTAGCCAAAAATAATTATTGCGGTAGCGTGTTATAATAATGTTCATGTGATACGAGGAAAGAAACTAAAAATTATTTTTAATTAAATGTTTCTTATCTTTATGATGACAATTGTGTGTCAGAACGTTAATTTTAATGTTTTTCTTTAATTTTTGGACTGTTTCTGTATCTCCTTAATTGTGCCTCGTCAATTTTGAAACCCTAATTTATTGCATGGCGCTCGTTAGTTCATTATTTCTTGTATAATAAATTCCCGTTTCGACTGACGACGACATAGAATCGATAAAAATTTTTCCTCTTTTTTTTAATGAACGTAAATTATGAGAATGTGAATGACTTGCCAATATATGTTTGATTGAGTTATGTTTGATGGTTTGTTTGGTTTGAGATGAAATTCAAAAAAATAAAAGTCAAGTCATTCCAACAAACCAGCAAAATGGTAAATCACCTTCGCGATAGAAGAATCGATTGCAATATTATGTTTTCAATATCATTTAAATACATTAGCAGAGCAAAAAGTTGGTAGCCAAGTTGACCGTTGTCGTCGACGAAGAAGTCGACAATAACAGCAAAAAACGACGACATCGACGACACAATTCAAGTTACGAGAGTTGCACAGCAATGCACACCAAAGAGATGCAGATTATGTCTTATCGTAATCAGATCTAAAAGATGTAAATCTCTATCTTTCTGTGTAAGTAGAATGTGAGGCATTTAAGTGATATTATTGCCTGGTGGTAAGTAAGTAAGCGAGCAAAGGAAGACGGAAGACACAAAAAAAACGGAGTAAAAACGACGAAATAACAAAAGAAAGATAAGTTTAATCTTTAATTGTTGTTTGTTTGTTTGTTGTCTGTTTACAAGATATTATTGTTATTAAAATTTGCATGCTAAACACACACATACAGATACACACACGGAAGGATTGATTGATTATTAAATGAGAATAATTGGTTTATACATCATTCGTCTCTCTCGTATAATGTTTATTATTATTAGCGAAGACGACATGCTTGTAAGTAATCTGCAATAAGCAAAAAATTATATTTAAATACTGGGTGTTCAGTTAATTTTTCACACTATTTTTTATGTTTACTAATTTTTGAAACTATTTAATCAAATTTCATACATATTCTTTCTCATTTGCTGAAGCTTAGCTTGCTGAAGATAGAATGGAGGTTTTTTTTAATGTTAGAAAAGTTTAAGACTTTATTTTTATCAAACATGAGAAATTATTGAAAAATATGATTTTTACCCTCATTAGTATCCTTTGATACTCTGTAAGCATTCACTTTCAATATGAACAGTTTTAAATAAAACTTTTATATTTATTCCGAAATATATGAACAGTTTCATTTGGATAACAGATCGAAGGTATGTCGAACTTATCTTTTTCTCGAGAGAAATTGCGTTTGCATGCAAATTATTTCAGGAGTGTATTCGGTTAAGTTCAGAGTAACATTAAATGCTGTTGAAATTTGTTAGATGTCCTTTTGCGATGTAAAAAAAACGCAAGTGTGTCAAAACAAATTATTTTTTTTGCACATTTTGAGTAACTTTTTAAATGTTTGTCTTACTTCACCCTTAAATTGAAAGTTATTGAAATGAATATTCTATGGAGATATTAATCAGTTGAAAAGCTCAATTTAATTTTGATAATTTGTTCTGCTGATAATTTGCTGTCAAACATTAAACTAATATATGCCGACTAAAAAATGTAGTAATATATGCCGACTACAAAATCTCCATCTATAATGTTCGAGTTGATGGATTTGAAGCTTACTGAACTTTTGATCTCGAGTCATATTTTGTAATGAAAAACTCCTTTCTTAAACAAATTTTTTCACATTATTTATCGCAGTTTCGATCATTTGAAAAGCTTATTTTAATTTCGATAAATAGTAATGCTTTGTGTTCCCTACAAAATTTCTATAGTGTCTTCATATCTGTAATATTGATCTCCATGGAATGTTCTTCTCTGAATGCTGCAGTTTAGTTTTGACATCCTCGAGTAATATTTTGTATTATTGAAGAACTTCTTTACTTCTGCATTTATCATCAAATAAATTTTTCAAGTTTTTCATCCCAGTTCTCATAACAAACAAAGACTTCATTGCAGGAAAGTTCGATCCCAAAAATTGAAAATCTGTAAATAAAAATTGTAAATTTTCAAATTAGTGAAAATTCTTTGAACGCACTGTACAACATATAATTATTTGTACAAAAGTATATCTGGTTTTCTCGTTAAAAAAAATATATAACTTAAAATAAGAAGCGAGGAGTCTGTGTATGCAAATATTTTACAAATGAATGCATCATTGTTGTCTGTCGCATTAACGTATGTTTTGCAAATTGAAAATTGTTCAATAATATGTCAAGAATATTTCTAAGCTAATTAGCTCACTCTCTTCTTATGTATATTTATTATATTATTTTTTTTACAGAAGTTGTTCCTTCATTCAGTAGCATATTTGCCATTTTTGCTTTAATACCGCGCCGGACACCCTACAACATATTTTAAACTTGAAGACCACATGGAATAAATACAGTAGAGGATCAATTGACTGAAAGATCACCCTTTATGTTTTCATCTTTATTTTATTTTTATTTTACTTTTTTTTCGTGTGTATATGTAAACAATTGTTAGTTTATTATTAGTTTATAATGATGCCATTTGCGTACCTATAGCAGCAAATTTAATAACCACAACAACAAAAAATGGCTGATAGGTAGCCATTAAATGCCTGCTACTGTCGATGTCGTTGCTGTGCACAAAATAAACAAATAACATGCATAAATGAAGGTAAATTACAGTGCATCATCATTATTAAACGTATATTCTTGAAAAAAAAAGAATGGATTGACAACAATTAAAGGAATGGACTCATCATCATGCAACTAAACCGGAAACAGGATGTTGTAACAGGTTTTTTGCAACTTTTACGTGCTAACACAAGTTGTTATTAAAGCTGGTTTTTGTCGTTTAATTAGATTTTTCGTTTGTTTAAGAGATGCAATTATATCATATATGAATTATATTATTGTAGAAATCTGTGTGACTTTTTTTTTGAGTTGCAAGTTTTACAATGGCAATAATAATGCAATAATATAATTTAATTATAAGCTACGATAAGACCGGTGTAATGTTTACGAGGAGTTAAAGTTATTAATGATATGGTAGTTGTATAGTAGTACACGGTAGAGATGTTTATTTTATAAATAGTGTCATATTACATGAACAACAGCCATCATGATGATAGCGTGATGATGATTGGATTCGCTTTTGTTTCATACACTTTTATATATGTTGTACAATTGTAATAAGAAAAAAAGATTTATTATTTTAATTAGACACGTAAATAATTGATAAAACTAGAAAAATTCTAGAAAAAAATAATTAATTAATTAATTTTCTCGATATAATTTCCTTTTCCATTTTTTTATTGTTAAAATAACGGAAAAATAATATATACATACCTTCTATTGAATTGAATGATTTTTTTTTTACTTTGACACACATTTTGATATAATACTTTACATACCAACAATAACAATAAAAAATATGCGTGTGATAAGAATCACTGATGTATGAATCAAGATAAGGAAATTTTGTATCTGCCGAATGAGACCAACTGCTTGTCTTGTCGCGGTCAAAATAAAAGTATTTTTTATTATTATATGTTGTATAATAATAAAAGTAAGTTGTATTTTTTTTAAATGAAGGTTATATATTGTGAGAAACTATACAATAAATACAAATAATAAGTGAAATTAATTTTCTTTCATAAACACTATAAATTAATAAAATTTTTGTTTTTGTTATTATTAAATTGTAATTAAATTTTCGCAGGAACATGACTTTAAGACACGTGTAAACTAATATAATAATTACTTTTTATTATTAATGTTTTTATTTATTATTAAATATTTTAACGAAAATTATTTGAACAAAAATGTTGTAAGATAACATTTTTCTTAACAATGTGTAAAAATATTTATGAAAGAAAAAGTTCATGTTTGGTCTTAATGAGAGTTTCATGCTTCACCTAATTAGCGCATGACCATTATTTCTCATTTTGCAATTAGACTCAACACTGATATCCGCTACCACCCTTACATTAAATAAAAAACGGTTCAAGTGCAATTCTATGAAAGACGCAAAAAAATGCAAATGCAAATGAGTGCATGTGTATAATTCATTAAATATTATTTTTTTCTATTATTATTATTATTTATTTACTACAATTATATTGTTTAATAACAATTAATGAACTTTTAATTATAATTTACGTAAATTTTTTTCCTCTCTCGTTTAAGAATAATGATAATAATTTTTTTTTATAATAATTACACATTATAATGTAATCATAATATATAATGATATAACATATAGGTTTCAATGTAAATGTATATAATGACGCGTATTTCCTCTTACAAAATACACGATAATAATTATTGAACTTTTTTTTCATATAAAAATATTATTAATATGTCACATGATTCTAAAATTACGCAAAATTTTTCCGTAGAAGTTTTTTCAATAAATTTCAAAGTTAATTGTCCCAACATAATTAAGCAACAAAATTGTCATCATAATATATATGTATAACATATACAAAAATTAAGTATAAGGTCATCACCCCAATTTTTCAGAACAAAAAAAAATTTCTCATAAGAAATATTTTCGGAAATGTTTTTACTTTTAATGTCACATATATATGTTTATTATTACTAATAATAATAAGATGGGAGACAAAAGTTATATTTATAAAGAAGTTTAACTTCATCGAAGATAACGTACAAAAAAGTATACTTTATTATTATTTAAAAGTCGTAACCCAGCTCGTCGCGCGATGCATTGTACACATAAATAAAATTCTTTTGTGTGTATGCATTGGAATCTATGGTAATTAAAATATATGTGAACATATACGCACATATATATAGTATATATATTAGAGTTAGCCAAGTATAAAGATTTAGATAAGAAAAATATGTCTGATTCCTATTTTTTCTTTCCTATATAAATTTTTAATGCACATTGGAATTAAAAATGTGAATGAAAGATATTTCATTTTTATTTAGACTTGCATGCATTTTATTATATATTTTTTTTTCATTAATTACATTAGACTCTCTTTTGCTTATCATGCATGTTACTTTTTTTTTTTATATTTTTAGGAAAAGTTTCGGGGGAAGGAAGTAATTATCCTGTCTGCTCTGGAAATGTTTGCGCAACGACTGAATAAGCAACGATGACAACGCATCAAACATCTGGAGGAGCCTGCCAGTAAAAAAAAATGTGAGAGAGAAAGAAAAATTTTCTTGTCTGACTGACGTCTGCTAAAATTGTCGATCTAGATAACTTAGCAACGTTGTGTTCAATGAACTCGTGCTCAAATGGCTGATTATGATCTTTCTGTATTTTTAATAAACATTATTAACTTCATACTACATAAATCACATGAATTGTGATAAATTAACGATCATTTTAGGATTCATTGTGTCTTATCACAGCAAAAACCGGTGTTTGCGTCAAAAAAAGAGAAGAAGCTGCGAAGTTGTCAACGCAACTCGTCAAGAAACAACAAATAATCATAATTTAAAATTATAAATACCGCCGAACCACACACATGCTATCAACGATCAAGGCACTTCTGTCTCAATACAGGCAGCACACACACATACACAGAGTGAAAGATGCTAGATTAGAGCGCGGAGACAAGTGTGCTGTAGATCATGTTTAACATAAGTTGTTTTAACATCAACAACCAAATCTGGATCGCGAATCAGATGTATAAATGTTCGTTATATAGTGAAAAAACACGCGTTTGATTAAATTCTGTAAATTCCTTTTATATTCAATTCAGTAATTTTTATAAAAAAAAGCGACATACGACTTGAGAGAGATGAGAAATAATACAATAATATATTGTCTCGCACTGTCTTTCTATATAATAATAACAATAATAATAAAATTAAATAAAAAAAAACGACGAATTTTGGCATTATATTGCACGAATTCTGTGTGTTCCTTTGTTTTTTTTTTATTTTATTAATATTATATTATATACAGGGCGTTTTTACAAATTTTAATTAATCTTTTAAACTCTTTTGAAAATCTTTTTAGAAGGCATAGATGAGATGAAAAGGACTTGACATAAGGGATCGATGGAACATTTCAGGTAATATTGGTTTTTTTTCAGCTGAATCAAACTTTTGGATATAAAGCCAGCTAAGCAAGTAAGTTTTTTGTTTTGATATTTTAACAATTTTCCTTTATGATATTCACAAAAACCTTTCTTTGAATCCTCTGAACCTGATATATCTGTCATACAGCTGCCTGAAATCCATCAGATGTTAGACTGCTTTCGTAATAAAACATTCATCGGCTTTCACTCTGAGGCTTAACTCAAAGCAAAAATTTTAAATGGCAAAATATTCGAAAATGTCAAAACTAAACGATTTGATCTTATTAAACGACGATTTAAATTAAAACATGTTTAAATTAATCTGGAAAATGGCATCAAATCGATCCTTCAAATAAATATCGCAGAGGAATATCTGAAGTATGTCCCATTCCGCGAAGAGCAAATACGTCTCTCTTCCTACTTTTCAGTGCAAAGAGGAGATCATATTGACCGAAATGCAACTTCAGCTCGTTTATACTAAACAAATTTAATAGCACTTGAAAAGTCAGTGAAAAGTAAAACCTCAAAAAAATTCTTGCATTTGCTGCCGATATTTAAACATCGTAGAACGAACGGAAGTGTTAATGATACTCTTTTAGTAATAAACGCCTGAATTAGAATCATCATCAACGAAGCGAAAACAAAGATCATAATGACAAGGAATCCATGAGACTGACCTATTTGGAAAAATAAAATTAGAGAACTCGAGTATAGCTTCAGAATTATGAATTGATGAAAACTTTCAACAACCACACTGTACATTTTAAAAATGCTACATTTTCGGGAACAAAAAATTATCATATAGCAGTAGCATCGAACGCAACAACCAACTGCAGAACAATGGATCAGTTATCTGCTTTTATTCTGATTCAGCGAATTGAATTGAATCTTGGATAATAATAAAACAGTTAAGAGAGGAACAAAGCGAACTGGCGCTATTTAAATATGCGCGAGTGCAATCAAGAAGTGAAACAAAACAATGAACACACGGATGCTGATAAGTTTTTTTAAATGTTATATTTTTTATTTGTACAGAAAAAAATCTAGATTTTGGGTGAGCTCTGTTGGTCCATCTCTGAACAATATTTTTTTTTTCATCACTTTTAATATAAAATAATAAAAATAAAACCTTGCAGCGAATGACGTGAATGCATATTCATCATAACGTACTTCATTATTTTATTATTTGCACAAATTGTCAGAAACAATAGTAACTTTTGTCTCTCGCTTCGTAATACAAATTAAATGTTTCATTCAGTCTTTCATTCATTTAGCCATTCAGTTATTCGGAAAAATCTCTATTTATTATTTAATTAAAAACTCCGCGCGAAAAGAGCTTATAAAGTATATTTTAATAACATAAAATAACAGAGCAGCAATTTTAATGTAAATTGATGATAAACTATTCTTTTTATTTTATTATTTTAAAATTTTGTATACGTTTGTATGGACAACATACATTGAAAGAAGAGGCAGGACATGCAAATAGCCTTCTATTGTATATTTTTTTGTTGTTATTTTGTTATTCGACAAAAACAATACATTCACTTGTGTATTAATTTTATTACTCTAGTATTTGTGTTTAACAATTGATTTGGCAAATATTTGAATGCCATCTCCATATTCGTAAAAATACAAAACAATGGACTCCGTTTTTTTTTTCAATTTATTTCCCCATATCTTTCCTTAATTGAAAAAGAATGGAACTGTAACATATTGCTGTGTTACTTGACGCGAACGAACATTTTTTTATTACTTCCATTAAAGGTAACATTATTTCAAGTTTATTATTATTATTATGATTGGATCATAAATAGTGTAAAACAGTCTTTTTTTCTTCATCATAATAATAACAATTTTTTTGAAGATCAATCTAAACATATATACAATTGTATTCGCATTCCCATTTCGAGTCCGGAATGTGTGAGTGAGTGTTGTATATTCAATTAGTTCACACTATTCCTCATATTTTTAAACATACAATTTTTTCTCTTTTTTTTAGAAGGAAATTCAAGAGATACATATCCTAAAAAATATATGTATGAAAACACTTCCATTTATGAATTTATGCAACATTGTCTATATTATAATAAATAATAATAAAATAAAATACAATACATTTATCATCATCTCACATATTTTTGTTGTTGTTGTTGTTGTATATATGTTTAAAAATAATAATATTATTATTAAAATATTCCACATTATAAATGGCACCTTTAACAGCAAGAGACACTTCTATATGGAAAGATGATATTTAATGTGGCAAAAAATGTGTGTTATGTGTTAGCCAGTCACCATATATAATATAAAAATGAGAAGAGAAATGCAAAATATAACGAACCTTTTCCCAATATTATTATACCAATATATGTATGGAGCATCGCACGGACACACATCATAAATAAATATAAAATAAAATAAAATATGGCTCATCATATGAAATGTGAACGTGAAAAAAAAACAACAGTTTTTAACAATAATAATGATTCGCTAATATTTGTGTCGATATCTGGCTATCCAATCAGTTCTGTGCGAGTGTTTGCCGTTTTTGTCATAAATAACATATTGAATAGCTTTTTTTGTTGTATGTTTTAGGTGAATATGAATAATTGTTTATGATTAATGTTATAGGAATATAATGATAATGTTAAAATGTAAAACATTATTTGTTAATGTTAAAATGTTTTATTTTGTATTTTTACAACTTTAAAATTAATTTACTGTTCTTTAATTAAAATATTATTTTTTTTGTATTCTTTTAATTACTTTTTTGTTAAATAATTGGAAAGTTATATCTTTTTTCCATTAATTTAATTAAAAAGTTACTTTTTAATATCATCTTATAATGTTAATATTATTAAAATTATATATTAAACATTAAATAATTAAAATATATAATAATTTTAATTATTTAATGTTTAATATATAATTTAATATATAAAATATATTTAATATATAATATATATAATTTTTAATTATTTAATGTTTAATTTTAATATTATTATAATTTTTAATTTTTTTATTTATTTTTATTTTTTAATAAATTTTTTGAAATAATTATTAAATAATTTTTCCGAATAAAGAAAAAAGTTATATATTTAATAAAACCTTATAATATTAAAAATAATAAATATGTTTATTATACATTTTATTAAAATTTTAATTTGTTTATTTAATTTATAATTTTAATATTATTAAAAATCATAATATTTAATAACTATTTAAATTAAAATTAAATATAAGTTTTTTGAAAATTCGAATATTTTATCATCTAATTGACAATATAAGGTTAATATAATAATAATTTAATATTATTTAAATATTATTAATAATTAAATTATTATAATTAAAATATTAATTGAATTATAATAATTTTTAATAAATATTTAAATTTAAACTAATTGTTTGCTATAATTTTTCTATTTTTCATTAAATCATTAAACCTAAGTATAAATTATACTAAAATTTCCACAGAAATTTGTTTCCTTTCCAATTTTGGTAACTCACCATTTGTTCGATTCCTGTTATTTTGCGTGTAATTTTGGTGTTCAACAAGAAGAAGTACCAAACTAAAGAAGATGCAGCCATATTAAAAACATATTCTCCTTCTTATTCATTTATTTATTATTAAAATACAAGTTCTACCAACTGTTAAACACACAACTGGCTAACACATCCACAAAAAAAAAAAAATAAAAATAAAGCAAAAATAAACAGAGTCACGAAGCAATCGCTTTTAATGGAAGACATCTTTAATACAATTCTCTCAAATTAAGCAAAAATAAAGACAAAATTAAAAGGAAAATTGTTTTTATCTGCTGCTATGTTAATGTTTTGCATATACACTCTTCGTTGCGTCTTTTTATGCTGAAATTCCTGGTATTACGTTTTTGTATTTTTCAGAGGTACGAACGTGCAGATAAGCCAACTAGAGAGCATAAATATTGTTTTTAAATTAATTGAATTCTAGGAATCGTCATCTTTTTCTAGAAAAAGAGATTCTGAATACTTTTTTCTTCTCTTTACTTCTGAACTAAAAGTTTTGTATCTAACATGTTTGAAACATTTGTAACCTACACACAACATTTTTCTTTCACGTTCGCTCTGTAAATAATAATAATAATAATCATATGAAGAATTCTTGCAGACAGCTTGGGGTCTAAGCACAGCAAGAAAGTATGGAAAAGGAGTTACGAAGGTAGAATAATAATAATATGAACGAATAACATACACAAAAAATATGAAATAAAATATAAATAAATATGAAATAATCATAAAAAGGCATCATGCAAAATAATCATATTTAAAAAAAAATGTTTGAATAAAAAATGCGAGTGAAATAATATTTGGAAATGCGAAAAAATTCAGTTAATTTAATAGAAAACAATTCATTTAAAAAAATTTGATAAACATGCTTGATAATGTTAAGTGTCATTTTTCTCTTTTTTTGTTACTTTTTTATTATTTTTATTTATTACTAAAAATATATATTTTTTTTTTATTTTCAGTGACGGATTCATCCTGAAGAAATAAAAAAAATTTTCCAAGTCTAAAAATATTTCATTTTAATTTTAATTTTAATTTTACCAATTTAGCAAAATTTATTAATTTTAATTTAATTTTAATTTTAAATTTTAATTTTTAATTTTTTTTAATTTATTTATTTAAATTTAATTTAAATTTTAATTTAAATTTTAATTTAAATTTTTATTTAAATTTTAATTTAAATTTTAATTTTTTAATTTTAATTTTAATTTTAATTTTAATTTATTAATTTTAATTTATTAATTTTAATTTTAATTTTAATTTATTAATTTTAATTTATTAATTTTAAAATTTTAATTTTAATTTATTAATTTTAATTTATTAATTTTATTTTTTTTTTAATTTTAATTTATTAATTTTAATTTATTAATTTTTTTTAATTTATTAATTTTAATTTTAATTTTAATTTATTAATTTTAATTTTAATTTTTAATTTTAATTTTAATTTTAATTTATTAATTTTAATTTTAATTTTAATTTTAATTTTAAATTTATTAATTTTAATTTATTAATTTTAATTTAAATTTTAATTTTATTTTTTTTTTTATTTTTAATTTTAATTTTAATTTATTAATTTAATTTTAATTTTAATTTATTAATTTTAATTTATTAATTTTAATTTTTAATTTTAATTTTTAATTTTAATTTATTAATTTTAATTTTAATTTTAATTTTTAATTTTAATTTTTAATTTTAATTTATAATTTTAATTTAATTTTTAATTTTAATTTTAATTTATAATTTTAATTTTAATTTTAATTTTAATTTAATTTTAATTTTTAATTTTAATTTTTAATTTTAATTTATTAATTTTAATTTATTAATTTTAATTTTAATTTTAATTTATTAATTTTAATTTATTAATTTTAATTTATTAATTTTAATTTATTAATTTTAATTTTAATTTTAATTTTAATTTTAATTTTAAATTTAATTAATTTAATTTTAATTTTAATTTTAATTTTAATTTTAATTTTAATTTTAATTTTATTTTTAATTTTAATTTTAATTTTAATTTTAATTTTAATTTTTAATTTTAATTTTAATTTTAATTTTAATTTTAATTTTAATTTTAATTTTAATTTTAATTTTTAATTTTAATTTTAATTTTAATTTTAATTTTAATTTTAATTTTAATTTTAATTTTAATTTTAATTTTAATTTTAATTTTAATTTTAATTTTAATTTTAATTAATTTTAATTTTAATTTTAATTTTAATTTTAATTTTAAAAAAAAAAAAAAAATTTAACCCATCACTGAAAAGACCTCACAACAGTACAAAAGAAAGTTTAATTAATTTTTTTTCAAAATTAACAAATTTCTTGATAAGCATTTCCCTTATCATCATCTTTAAGCGAAAAACATGCCAACAACCAAGATCAAATCACCACTTATTACTTCTTTTGTTTCGCATACTCTTTTATTCAATTTTCAGTTAAATTTCTTCCGTATCTCCTTGCATCTCGCACTTTAGACACGCAAACATCATCAATCATTCATAATTCTCTACTTTTCGTTCGTAACGTTCGAATACAGAAAAAAAAGTAAAACAAAAATTTAGCCACAAATTAATGAATGCAATAATTGCTAGCTGGCTCGTGCCACGAATACCTTTCCGTCGTAATTATTTTGTGAATTTTTACGAAACGAAAAGAAGACGTTTTACGATAAAGGAATAATTATCAAACCACGAGACGAAAGAAGAAGGATAATCACTCACATTAGGACCACATTAAAGCGCAATTTATAAAAATGTAAAGTTATAATTTCGATTGGTTTTGCTCTGATAGTCTAGCATTAATTTATATGAAAAAGTTATTGAACCTTACCTGCGTCGAATACCAAAAATCCCTTGATAATTGTTGCACCTTGCGTCTATAAATTATAATCACCTCCTTATTTCGTTTTTTTTCCTTGTATTTTATTAATCAAGCTGTTCGGATATCAGAATCGCGCTCTTTTGTTTCGTTTTTTGTTTAATTTTCGTTGCACTTGTTTCAATAACTGACATTACTCAATTTAGCGTATTATTTATATTTATTATTATTTTGCACATTTACTTTTACAAAGTAACAAGATATATATTTAAATTAATTTTTAATGTAATTGCAATTGAATGTTTATGTGCTGTTAATGGATGTCCGGTAATTTTTTATGTAAATTCGCGGTAAAACAAAAATCTTACTTTTTAATGATATAAAATTAAATTTTATTGAAAAATATCTTCATTGCATTTTTTTGTTTGTTACTCGAGTTTATAAAAAAAATAATTGAAAGGCGGAATTTCAAAGAAATTTTCTAAAAAAAAATTCAGTTGAACTTTAACAAAACTAACAAACCAAAAAATGACACAAAAAGTGCAGCTGTGAGCTTTAATGATGTCGTTAAAATAATGGCATTTAAAGGTGCTGAACATAGTAATTGTAGTAAAAACAATAAAATTTTTACAAGAATTTAACGACAAAAAAAGTAACATATATTTAAAAATTATTTTTTAAACATGATTTTATGCGATTTTTCATAAAAATAAAAATATTTGTCATTTAAGTATTAAAAAAATCATTTAAACAGGTGCTTTTAACATAACTCAAGTGCATTTTATAATTACTTACAAATATTTTAATGTCCAGATATGAAATGTATTTTTTTTTTTTTGCAAAAAGAAAAGTATTTAAGACATTAAGTTGTAATGTACAGTATAACATTAATAATAATTATAACATAAAGTTACAACGAAAATGTGTCTGAGTAAGTTTTGCCCCCATGTTTATACTTTTGCATGTCTATCTTTATTTTTGACATTTATTTCTTAAACAAAAAAAAAAAAAACTTGAACAACAACAAAATTAATAATTATAAATAGCTTAATTTATATGCTTTACATGACATGCACCTTCTGCCAGCTTGTCGTCCGTATTCCTGCAATGTGACATGACGACGACGACGACGTGTGCTAAAGTCATTATGATAAAATACGCGTTCTGTTTCAGCAATTAAGTAGCTTTGTCCTAGTAGAACTTTATTTAGCATATTGAATGACTTTACTTACTAACCTATATACTAACAATGTGCGCGATGATGTTATGTATAACTAATAAAATATTTCATAGAAGGAATATTTTATTTATTATTATAAAAATTAATATTAAACAATCATCCATCAAACATTTTTTCGATAGAAGAATGTTTAGCTACTTATTGTGTGTGTGTTTTTAACGTTCAAGGTGGTTTTTTCTTCATATATTTCTGTTTGAGATATGTGTGTAATAAAAAGTTTTTGGTAGAGGTGCTTAATGTTATAAAAAAAAGTTTCAGCTGTCTTTTAATCAAACTATATTTCTTATAGTTCAAGTTGGATAACCTTATAATAACACATATTTTTTTAAAGGTTGTTACAAATTTCAAAGTTGTTACTGAGTTTGAAGTTTTACTTAAAGCTTATTGAAATAAAATAATTAATAATTAAATAATTAAAAAAATTAATAAAAAATGATCAAAATGAAAAAAAAAATTAAGACTGATATTTACTTATTACCTAACCTATTTTCATTCAAATGATGTGGAAAGTTTTTGAGAAAAAAATACGTTAAGCATATATTTACTTATTTGTTCACGAAAAAAATTTGAAGAAATTTGAAAAAAAATTTACTTAGATCATATTACCATTTACGCTATTTTTCAGTCTGTTTAAGACATTAAATGTGATTGAAATCATTGGAAAAATAAAGCAGAGTAGAAAGACTTGATCAAATTTATTTGGACTTCTGCTTATGTTGACTTTATATTTCAGCAGGAATACGTTGCCTTTTCTTAGGCCTCTAAAGCAGGGCATTTCAGGTTTATTGTACTTTATTAAAATGTTGACGAAGATTTGCACGAATGTTTGCACAATATATAACTGGTCGTTTGAATCTTCTTCAATATTGTTTGGGCAATTGATAAAAGGATTGATCACGTAACGATTTTCATTACAAAATTTTTTCGAATCGGCTGTGTAAGCTTTTTGACTAACTTTGCCTTTTTGACAAGCACTTTTTGGTTAAGCTGATATGAGAAGCGCAACGAGTTACATCTTCGCTCAACCAAACATGAAGCGGGTAGTTGTTTCGCTATAAAAAATTCTTTTAGTTCATCAAAATAGATTTGTCCCTCTTCAATATTTTCTAAGCTTGAAAATATGATAGATAAGAGCTTAACCAGCTTGAGAGTTGTTAGACTTAATTGCCAGAGGTTTGTTAGTCAGATCTCTTCCTATTACCATCATCTTCATCGGAATTTCCAAAATCTTAAGATATTATCCGATTCTCATTATCCTGTTAATAAAAAGAAATTAAATATTTTTATTAAAATAAAACACCAACTTACCCCAAAATATTAACAGGACAAAACTCAAACCATCTCCAATATTTGTAAAGTCCTTAAAAATAATGTATGCCATAATCCAGCATGAAACATGAAAAAATTTGTAAATTATTATTACCTTACCTATAGAGTTCAACGGTATGTCTAATGTTTATTATTATTATTCACATATTCATACATTTTTAACATTATTAGCCAGTTACGATGAAAAGGTCAATTTTGTACGAACAAAAAAAACTTATTCAATCATCCAATTTTATCCATTTTTATACAGATACTTGTCCATCGAAGCAACACACATCGATCTCCGACCCTTATCATTTTTATTATTGTCAATTTATTTTTATACTTGTCCAATGTATACAATTTATATTTAAAATCCCTTAAAATCATCCTATTTGCTTATTGAAATGGAAAAGGTCATTTTTTGTTTTATAAATCGTTTTTCTGGATTTATTTTATCATTATAAAAATAAATCTTTCTCTGTATTGAATTCTGTCAGGATGAACGAAATGGACCAATGTCCAAAAAAAGGGTTTTATTATACATATTATTTTAAATAAATGTTATATTTTTATGCTATACTAAACAAAAGTCAAGTTGATCCTGTATCAATTCCATTTGATGAAGTAGAAAATTTGTATTTCATGTTTGTCCATATTTGAAAAGAAATGAAAAAACAAACAATAAAAGTTAAAAATAATATACAGTTACAATTATTCGGCAATTTTTTATAAAAAAAAAGAATAAAAATTTTTACAATCGATTAACTTTGGATCGTAACTTATCTCGAAATCTCATCGATCCACGATTGTTTGCCCTGATTTGATCATTTAATCATTAAGTAAACAAGCAAATTATCACTGATCATGGCGCAAGATATCTCGAGTCCCAGAACGCTGATGCAGATGAAAAGAACGTAGAAATTGATGTAATTTTTACAATTATCATTCTTATACTTGTGCTGTAATAATAATAAAAACTTTACAATGAAATACAAATTTTCATATAAAAAAACGAAAAAAATAAAAAATCATGGTCACGTACAAAGTTCGTTGTAATAGACACAACAATAATCATAACATTACCAGATTGTTTCTCAGTATTGCCGTCATCTTCGAATGATATACATTTCATAAAAAAAAGTAATAATAATAATAAACTCACCGAATAATCGAATGAATTAACACAAAATCCCATAAATCCCCGTGTAAATATGAAATTTTGTGTTACAAAGTAGAAAAAATCTAATCAAACGTATTGAATTTTCTTTTCTTTTCTCCACGGAACCTCTATCTGTCCATCTATTGTAATAATATTCATCACGATGAATATTGAGAGAAATCCAAAATCACGTTACCCGCGGTTACAATTATACACGAGGAGAGAACAGAGATCATTTTCAACGGTCGCTTTGATTTGTAATTCGAAATAAATATTAAAAAAGTACTTTAAACATATGTGTAACTTATTGTTTTGTTTTGACCTCAGGTCATGTACTAGAAAGTTTTTGATTTTTTTTCGGGAATACTTACGGATTTTCCTTTATAATATTAAAATTTTAATAGAAAAAAATTATTTTTTAAAATTTACATATTTTTTTATTATTCATTTTATTTTTTGTTTTTATCCATTTTTCATCATATATAATAATGTTTTTTTTTTGACTTTACATTTTTTTTTGCATTACATTTACAATAATACTTCTTAACATATATTTTTTAAATATATAGAATTGAATAACACATTTAAGACATATGTATGCTTTTTTGTCTCATCATTACTTTTATCATATATATTACGTCTTATTATCTATATCTTCCATATAATATAATAATATAATAATTATTATAATATTATTAATATTATCTACGTTAGATTTTACAATATTCTTCAATTTACACTAAAAAATCATATTTAAATTAATAATAATAATTAACTATTTTATACATGTTGTATCATTAATAATTGCTAAACATCCTTACTTTTTTATTTATATATTTAATTAATATTATTATAGATCAATCTTTGTATATAAATCAAGTTATATATTTATATGTATATTATTTTAATATTTTTTTTCCTAGTTAAAATTCATGTTTATCAAATATTTTATACATTTTCAAATAAATCATAATTATTATTAATTAATTATATTATATTATATTAAATAATGATAATATTTACAACTTTTTTTTTCCTTTGGATGTCTTTTTCGCAGACATTTAATTTAATTTTCTAAAAACATTTAATTCTTTTATTTTATACAATTTACATATATTCATACTTTTTATACGACGGACTTTTTTTTTATTAATTTATAATAATTTTTTTTTATCATTTGGGGTTTTTTTCTAAAACTTGTTAATTATTTTAATTATGATTTTTTTTCTTTTTAATAATATTGTGACACTTTCGATTAAATATGGCATCATGATGAAATATGTATTTTTTTGATCGGCATTTATTTATTTAAAAAAAATTAAATATATTATTAATATTTATTTAAAAAATGTTAAAAAAAAAGAAAAATTGCACTTGACTCAATTAGTTATTTTTTTCATTGAAGGTGGGGTGACAGCGGTTTATTTTCCAGATTATTGTTTAAATTGAATATTTTCACCACATTAATTAAGATGTTGTAAAGTAATAAAACAATTCAATGTATATGTTATGTTTGATGATGATGTGATTACATTTTACAAACACACACACCACACCACACACACTTTTTTTCATTAGACGAGTGAAATTGTTTTTTTTTTTCATTAACGTCTCTTTCTCAGTATATTTATATTTTTTATTATTATTTATTTTAACAACTGCAAATTTGTGTGTGTACCGGTATTGTTGTTACTTGTTCTTGTATGTGAATTTTTTTAACTATTTTTTTTTTAATTTATTATTATCATTATTTATGTTTAATTTTTTTTTGTTTAAAAAACATTGTGCTTGAGCGCAAATTTTTCATTATTAATGTTATTATGTTATATTATATTCATAATTGTTTTAATTTAAAAGTCTATTGCTATCGTAGTTATGTACACAATACATAAAAACTTTTTAATCACATACAAATATGTTGTATGCATGCCTTGTTATTACTTTATATTACTTTTTAACTCTTTTTTTGCTGTATTTTAATATAAATATAATGATGATGAAAAAAAGTTCCGAAAGAAAAAAATTGTACATATCACACAAATTCTTTTTTTGCTGTTCGACGATTAATATGTTTGTTTCACAACGACTTTCATTAACGCATAACATTATTAAACAAATTTTTGTGGAAAAGTACGTAAAAAATTTTTTTTTTATTATTATTAAAATTTTGAATTATTTTTTTTATTATTTAAAAAAAAAATAATATTTAAAAAAAAATAATAATAAAAATAGTCATGGCTCCGCTCATCATCATAAAAAGTATATGATGTGGTAAATGAATAAATATTACAATTTTTAATAGGTATATAATGTTAAGATTAACATTTACACTTGCTTGACTTCAATTAAAATTTTATTATTATTTATGTTTTTTTTTGTTTATAAATAATAATGAACAAAAAAAAATATATTGAGATAAAATGTTAATTTTTTAAAGTAGTGTTGAAACAAAATTTTAATTTAGATAAATAATAATAATTTTATTAATAGAAATCCGGTGAAAATTTCTTCTTGTCAACGATTTGACCATTAAATTATTTTTTTTAAATTTTATTTTATTTTTTTTTAAATAATTTTTTTCTTATTTTTGCGCGGAATTTTGTATGAAATTTAAAAAAAAAATAAATAAATAAAAAAAAATGTATATGAAAAAATTCCTGCTGTGAAACCTACTTTATTTAGTACATTGGTCGGTCTGTCGATCGATGTTGTTGCTGTGGGTGCTGATGGCATTGATGAGCATGGTGTGTGGTGTGAATTGCATTTTTAACGTCCATTTTGTGTGTGTGGTTTATTTTTTTTAATTTTTTTTTGTTCATGAGTGAATCTATCATTGTAATTTTTTTTAGGAACATGTTGCTCAAGTGGCCAAATATTTTTTTTTTAACTAATGTATTGCTTGTTATTGAAATTTTTTTTGAGTCTCTCTACTTGGTTTCGTACAAATTATTTTTTTTTTAAATTCACATTATCACGGTATAAACTTAAATATTTTGTACTTGGCTTTCATCTTGTTGCAAGAGCTTTGTCGGAGATGTCGAGGATGAACCGAATTCAAAGAAATTATTGTTTAAGTTGCCGTTGGTGTTCCATCATGTGTATTCAGGTCGCCATGCGCTCTGGAAATTAGAAAGAAAAATTGGTTTTTGTTAAAATTGGTTGATTTTTTATGAAAATATTTTTTTTTAATTTTTAAATTTTTTTTTTATCAATTATAAAAAAACAAAAAAAAAATTATAAAAAATTTAAATCAAATTTTTTTAAAAGTCTTAAAATATATTAATTAAATTACTTACAAAAATTTTCAAAAATTTAATATTTATAAATTTTTAATATTTTTTTTTAATTTTCCAATTATTATTATTTTTTAAATTTTTTTTTTAAAAATTATTTTTTTTTTTAAATAATTAAATATTTTTTTTTTTATCTAAATTTTTTGTTTTTAAATAAAAATTGTTTGAACATTATTTTAAATTTATTTTATTAAATTAAAATTAAAAATTTAATTAAAATTTTTTTAATTAAAATTAGTTTTAAAAAAAATAAATAAATTTAATTAATTAATTTAAAAATATAATTTTTTAATTATAATTTAAATTTATTTATTAAATAAATATTTTTTTATAAAAATTTTTGTATTGATTTTTGAAAAAAGTTCAAAATAATATTAAGAAAAATTTATAAAAATATAAAAAAATATTAACTCACCATTGAATTCAGTCCCAAATGGTAGCCTTGCGAGTGTGGCACAACGCCGCCTCCTAACGCACTTGAGCCGAAGCCACTTTGGAGACCTCCGGATCCTCCCAAGCCCATGCCTGTCGTATACCATCCTCCGTGCATGTGTGTATGCGCCGGATGTAATCCGCTCGATAAATGTCCGTGTTGTCCTAAACCACGAAAAAAACCAAATAAATAAAAATTTCTCAAAAATCTTCAAATTTGAAACTCACCCATTGACGAAAAGCCTCCTCCAAAGCCCTTTGTCGGATCAAGTGGCTTCATTAGATCTCCTAAATGGCTGCCAAGCGGAAGACACGAACCCGGCATGCCCTTTTTCTTCTTCGACTTTGACGATAATTTACGATTCCGCGTCTGGATTCCCTCTTTTTTCATTGTTAATGGTCGGTTAACCTGTGAAAACAAAAAAATTGTAACATTAGTTATGTGCATTTTTTATTTAACTAAAAAAAACATCAAAAAAACGAGAATGATTTATGCGGCTTAGGAAACATTGTTACTGAGTCGGTTTTTTTTCGTGGTAAACACAAAAAATGGGACCATTTAAGTACCGATTCGGCTTACAAAATACTTCTAATTTGTTCGACACGAAAAGCGCGTCAATTATCATTTTTAAAATGATTCAATTAAAGTTTTTCTTTCGCATTTCGGGACGCATTGAAGCGTGAAATGGACCAAATCAATTCAATAATCCTCAAGCTTTTCCAATTGATTGCACAATGTAGTTGGCATCGAATTACTTGCGCAGGACAAACAACATTTGTTGCAATATTTTTGCATTTTATTGTGAAAAAAATAGAAAAATGCCGAATAATAGAGGCAACAATAATCGGTATCGGGGTCCCTGACACAAAAAGATATCAATTACCTTTTAAAATGCCTTTTTTTATAGAATAATAAGTAATAATAATGGAAAACAGGAAAGAAAGCACTTTGGCATCAAGGTACTTAATAACAAAATAGGTAAGAGGATGATGCAACCAACCTACTTTTTTTTTGTTTGTCATTTGTGCAATTTTACCGCCCTTTTACTTTCTTTTGTTATTCGCAAATAATATTATTTTAATATAAAAAAAAATAAGAAATTGATACAGTTTATGATGAAGCGACGTAGCGACAAAATGTATAAAAGGTGTTTAATTTTCTTTCCTAATAAATTTGCTTAGAGCGGTTTTTTGTACTTTTTAAAGGGAAATTATTATTATTTAGAGGACGAAGCAATTTTTTTTTTCATTGAAATTTTTTATTCTTACGAATTTTTATAAAAAATTATGATTTTTTTATTCTGAATAAATTATTAAATTTAATTTTTTAATTAATTTATTAAATTAAGCATTTAAAAAAAAATTATTTAACTTTTTTTTAATTTAATTTATTTAATTTAATTTAATTTATTTATTTAATTTATTTAATTTTTATTTAATTTTTTAATTAAAATTTATTTTTTTTAAATATTTCTTATTTTTTAGATTTTTAATAAATAATTTTAATTTAAGTTTTTGAAAATTTAAATTAATTTTGAATTTTTTTTATAAATGTTTAAAATTAACAATAATTTATTAAAAATTATAAACATTAAAAATATTTTAATTTCAAACGGTCAAATTTTTGAATTGACGTTTTAAAAATTTGTAGCTAAATTTAAAATTTTTGTGAATTTTTTTTCATTTATTTTCAAAATTTTTCATGATTAATTTTAAAATTTTAAATTTGTTTACGTCAAATTAGCTAAAAATCGATTTTATAATTTTTAACTGTCAAATTTTGAATTGACAGTTTTGGATTTTTTGATTTCTAAAAATTTTATTTGATTAAAAAATATTTAAAATTTTTTTTTTTAAATTTTGATTATTTTTTGTTTAAAATAAAAAAATTAAAATAATTTTAGTTTGAATTAGCAGAAAAGCGATTCTCAAATTTTTAACGGTCAATTTTTAAATTGACATTTATTGAAATTTTTTAATAAAGTATTCGAACAGGTTAAAATATAAAATTTTGATATTTTAGAAAAATTTAAAAAAAAATAAAATTTAAAAACTTAGAATGAAAAGTGAAACATTTTTAATTATCACTCCTGCCTAATTAATATTCAAACTAATTTCTAAGTTTGTCCAAACCGAAAAAAGGTTAAATTGCGTGTAATTTAATTTTATTCTCTCTCCTTTTTCTCATCTACTACTTATTTTAAGTACTCCCCCACACACAAGAAAAAACAGAAAACCCCATGGTAGGTAAAACTTTTATTATTAAATGTTCTACACGATAAGGATTAATATGCTGAAGGGACCTGTTACATGCAAATGTATATGAGATTCTTATCATCTGAATAATATTAGGATATATTAAAGTTACTCGCGCGCGCGACAAAAATAAATATTCAACCATAAAATTAAATAAACTCTCTCTCGGCTACTCGTTTCGTACTCGACGAAAAATTTTCCTCAAATGTTTATGAATTGCGGATTAAGATTATCAGAGTTGAAATATCTCCAAGTCGTCGTCGTCGTCAGGTAACGCACAACATTTTTTGGGGGCATATAATAAATGTTCAGCGTTAAAATTGTTTGACATAACAATAATAATAACAATAAAGGAGAGAGAGAAAAAAAAAGAGATCACGATTAAACTAGAAAATATTTTTAGTTGGACCTTCGTACACGAGTTACGGCGATACGATAATTAATCACGTCTGGACTTTATGATATTATTTTATTTATTTATTCATACATGCTCATAAAAATTTCTTTCAGCTCACTGGTGTTCAAAGACCTGATTTTGTTTCTTAATTTTAATATGAAAAAAAAAAAAAAATAAACGAAACGACTGTGACATTATTGGACTTAAGCACCAAAAATTACATGCTATTGCTCTCTGAACCGAATTTCATGTTAAAGTTACTTTTTATGCCAAAATGTAATAAAAGTAAAATCAAAATTATTATTATAACGACGGTAGATAAGATTATGTTTAATATTGTGCTTGTACTCGACATGTAACTTATTTTTCGCGCCACATTTAGTGTGTTTCGCAATGTGCTCGGGACATTTTTCAATTATTATTATTATTACGTACATTAATATTATATATTATCATGTGTAACTTTACTTGATCAATTTGTGTATTCTAAAATTTATCATTATTTTTATGATAAAACATTATAGAGTAACAAGTAAATCACAAAAATTAGTATATATCATATATGTATAATGATAATGATAGTTATTTTTTGTATGAAAATTGAAATCAGTGAGCGTTTCTAATGTTTAACATGAACATTAACATTGATATTTTTTATTTACTTGAGTTTTTGAATATTTAATATAATGAATAAACATTGCGAAAAATAATAATTTTTTTATTATTTGTTTTTAAATTTATACAAAAATATATTTTTTATATAATAAACATCATGATTTTTAATTAAAAATATAATTATAATAATTTTTATTATTATTACTTATTTTTATTAATGTTGTATAAATAAATATAGTTTTTTTTTGTATAAATAATAATAATTTTTTGTATAATTTATTAAAAAGTAATTATTTTTCGCAAATTTTTATTTAAATATTAAAACTTTTGTAAAAATAATATTTCCACAAAAATTTAATATTTATTATTAATTTATTTATTATTAATAATAATTAATTTATTATTTCCTTTCATATTTGTACAAAAAAAAATGTTTTATATAACAAATATTATAAGTTTAAATAGTAATAAAAAATAATGAAAAATAAGTTAATAATTATAATAAATAGTTTTTATAATAATAGTTATAATAAGTTTTATAATTATTATTCTTTATTTTTATTAATATTGTATATGTAAATATTTTTTATATATTAATAAATTAATAATTTTATTAAAATAATTATTATTTTTAACTTAATTATTATTAAGTTTATACAAAAAATATTTTTTTAATAAAAAATATAATTATAATAATAATGATTATTATTTTTTTTTAAATTTTTATTAATTTTGTAAAAATAAATATATTTTTTGTATAAATAATTAATTAAAATAATAATTATTTTTCGCAAATTTTTTATTAAAATAAACAAAAATGTATAAAAAAAATATTTCCACAAAATTTTAATTTGCTTTCGTAAAATATTAATTTAAAAAGATTGTTATCTGATCACAACTTGGCCCGGATTTCAAAGCAGAGAGAGAAAGATTCGTAATTAAATTATAAATAAAACTTTTATTTATATGAATTTATTCATTTTAAAATTAAACATTAACAAAAAAAAGTTAGATAACGAATCTTTGTCGTCCAAATCGACTTTGATGTGATGATGCTTCCAAGAATTTTCTAGGTAACATGGACCACTTTGAAATATTTATTTTATTTTTTCTCATATTGAGTCATGCCAAAAAAAATCAGCAAATAAATTTTACTCAAAAAATTTCATATTCAAGTGTCGTTTAAATAAAAAATAACGCAACTTTTTATTTTTTCGTGTGACAACATGTCTTCCTTTGATTTTAGCCGTCGTTCGTCTCTCTCTCGTGAACTATGTTTCGTTTTTTTTTCTGTGATACCTCAAAAAAACTTGTTAAACTCATTTTACGACTCATTGTGTTTTTTTCGTACAAAAAAAATATGTTAAATTTGTGGCTTTTTGAACTTTTTTTATTCGGAAATTGTATACGAGTCTCACATAAATTACCGTGATTATTATTATTTATTTATTTAAAGTAAGTGAAATAATAATTGTTAATTTTTTTCGTGTATAATTTTTTTTTGTAAATAAAAAAAATGTAAATGTTTCATTAAAAAAATAAAAAGTAACAGAAAAATAGACAGATTTTTATCAGATTTCGTTTGTATTTAAAAAAAAATATTTTTTTTTAAACATTTATTTATGTTTTCATCATCATCATCACAGCATCACCCGTATTTTAGTTCAAATGCACTGGAAACGCATCTTAATTAAGGAACTTTTTTCCCTTATCTGATTCTGCTCTGAAATGATGAAAACGCGTCATTTGCGTTTTCCGAGTAAATAAATGTTTTTAAATGATTATCTCATTATTTTATTTCGTTCAAAAGGAAAAAAAACCACACAGACAGCTCATAAATGGCAAAGCACGCGCAATCGCTTTGGTCCCTTTGATTTGAAATTTATAATAATAAAAAAAAATGATAGAAGACTAGAAAGTCGTCGTTGTTAAATCGAGCGTAACGAGATGCAAGTCAATGATTATTTTTGCGAGTGAGACGACACGCGCCACACACATGCATCTTTTGACAAGTGTCGGGATTTGATTTTTGTGTGATAAAAAAATATTTATTTTCATAATTTTTAATAAAATTTGAAAAATATTTTTTAAAAATAATTCAAAATTTAATTTTTTATAATTTTATTTTTTTTAATAAATTTGAAAAATTATTTTAATTAATTTAATTCTTAATTTTATTTATTTTTTAATTAAATAAATTAATTTTATTTTATTTTTTTAATTATAAAAAATAAATTTTAATTTTACAAGTATCGGGATTTATTTTTAAGGAGGTTTTTTATGATAAATAAAATATATTTATTTAAATTCTTAATTTATATTAAATTTTTTTTTTTTTAAATATTTAATTTTTTTGATTTTTTTTAAAATTCAAGTAAATAATTTAAAATTTAAAAAATAAATAAAATTTTAAAAAATTATTTAATTTTAAATTAAAAGTAAATTAAAATTTGATTTAATTTAAATTTTGAAATATTATTAATTTTTAAAATTATTTTATTTAATTTTACCAAAATAAATTAAAAATAAATATAATATGAATAAATAATATTATAATTAAATAATATTAAATTTTAATTAAATATAATAATACTTAGTAAATAAATAATATTTTTGTAAATTATATTCATTATTTTTTTAAAATATTATTTATAAATTTTAATTATTTCAATTTATTTAAATATAAAAAAAAATATTTATTATAAAAATTAGTTTGAAATAAAATATCATTTTAAAATATTAAAAAAAATATATTTTATAATTAAAAATTAATTTTTTTTTAAATATTAAAAAAAAATTTTTTATTTAAATTTTTTTTAAAATTAATTTTTTTTTATTTAAAATTATTTTTTTTAAATTTTATTTCAATATTTTACTTTTAAACTAAAATAAATATATTAAAAAAATTAAATCACGAATAAACTTTTTTTCTGACCTCTTTCAACCAACACAATAGAATGTTTCCCAATGTTTTACACTAATGCTCATTAAAAGAAATTTTTTTTCTTATAAAAAAGCAAAAAAAAAGAACAACTTACGTTATGTAGTTTATAATAAAGTCCGCAAGCATTACACACAGGTTCGCCACCTTGATTCCTCCGCCATAATGTTGTTGTAGTTGTTTTACAATTTGCACACGATGTACCGGCTCGTCGTGCCGCGCTTTGTAATGACTGCAAAGAAAGAAAAAAAAATGACAAAAAATTATTAAGTTGCACAAAACAAGGAATTTTTTGTACATTTTTCAAAATAAATAAAAAATGCACGAACAACAATGTCTTCTCTCTACTTTTCATACAAAAAAAAAAAATAAAGTTAAAATAACTAACAATTCATTTCACAAAAAAACGAACATTTAATGGATAGATTTTTTTTTATTTTGTTCTTATTATTTTTTTTTTATAAATAAGCGAATCATGTTTCATTTATTATTATTATTTACTTGTTTTCGTTCGTAAGTACACGAATCCGATCAATTAATTTTTATAAATCTCACTTTTTTTCATGAGACACACCGTCGTCTTGCTGTCACTTCTTGTCGGTCTGACATAGATCGATGATGAACCGATTTTTTTTTTCATTATTATTATTTTAATATACATTAAATACGTTGGAGAAGAGGAAATAGCTTAGACAGAAATTGAACATGGACGTCCTAATATCGATATAAATGAGACTGGAATGAGACAACAAACGCTACTTATGTACATTAAAAATTTTTTTTTGGTGAGTCCCAATTTTTTTTTTTCATTATTAATGATTCGAGAATGACTTTTTTTTATTATATATATTTTTTTAAAACAATCTTTATTATTTATTTTCTTTTATTTTTTATTTTAAACAAATGACGACTTAATAAAAAAAATAAAAGAATTTTTTGACAATTGACATTTCTCGCGACTGAACGTGTACTTCCTGTTCTTGTCCACTTCATTCTAATTATTTTTGATTGATTTTATGAATGAATGGCGGCTTATCGTAGGTGGATTCATTGACTTTTCATGTAACATAAGCAGCAACAAGCTAATCTCACATCTCACTTGTGACAGCAATAATCATCGGTAGTATATAATTTCCAATCAATTAACTCGTTTATTTATTTTTTTTTATTTTTATTTATTAAATCAAAATAAATGTATATAAAATTGGATTATAATAAAATAATAACTCGCGACTCACATTAGCGACTTTGCGGTATCAAGATTAAAATTGTGTGTATTTATGACAGTAGTTGATTTTCAAATACGATAAAAATAACCCAAATTATCTCTCGTACGTTTTTTTTTGTTTAGAGAATATTAAAGCAGAAAAAAAGTCGTTTAATAAGACGATGAAAAGTTTTTTTATAAAGTTATCGTTTGAAAAAATCAACTAACGAAGGTGTATTTTTTGATAAATTTTTTCAAGTTTAAATTTTTAAAATACAAATAAAATGTTAACTGGGACAAAATTTTATAAAATGTGCTTTGGGGTGAAAATTTTAAGAATTTGCATTGGGCTGAGGATTTAAAATGTGAACTGAACAAATTTTTATCCTAATGCCCATTCTAAAGTTTGACCCCAGTTAACATTTTGAATTGTCAGCTTACAAATTCTTAAATTTTGACCCCAGTTAACAATTTGAATTATCAACTTACAAATTTTTAATATTTTGACCCCAGTTAACATTTTGAATTGTTAGCTTACAAATTCTTAAAATTTTGACCCCAGTTAACAATTTAAATTATCAACTTACAAATTCTTAAAATTTTGACCCCAGTTAACAATTTGAATTGTCTTAAATTTTCTCTTATATTTTTAACTTTTTTATCAACAGAAAAAATTACTGAAGAAAATTTGTCCTAAAAAAATATCTAACGGACATTTCTTCTATATAACCGCATTTTTTCCACGAAACGCGGTAAGAAAAAATATATATGATGAAAAAAAAAATGTTAATTGTTTTCAAGATTCGTATCAACTGTCTTCTGATGTCTATTCTCCAGAGTGGACAAATGTATGAGAAATGTTTATTATTATTATTATTTTATTAATATTTTACCGCAAAATTTATATATATGTTTGTTATTCGTATATGAAAGCCTTCTTTTGTGTTAAATAAAAGAAGAAAAAAATATAATAATAAAAGAAACGACAACAAACAGTGAAAGGAATGGATAAAAGTGTCATAGAAAGGTGTTAGAAGGTTGCTTCATGTTTTTAATATATTTTATACTTTTTTATACAACAAAAAAGTTTCAAGTTACATTTTTTTGTTCTTCATAAGTAAAGTAAAGTGAGGCGCATCTTTTGATGATAAATAAATACATTTATATTAAAATTTTTTTAAAAAATATAATTTCTCGGAAATTTTCATAAGTTTTAAATTTCTCACAATGGAATTTATTAAAAATTATTTTCTGCATTGTCATTTATAACATTTATATTAAACAAGCCCCTGTTTTAGTTCTGAAATTTTATAAGGTCTTCAGGATCATGTCAATGACCAAACAAACATTTATAAATCGATCGACCATCGAACGAGAGAGGTGTGTTGATCAATCTAATGATTAGCTCCCTAAGGACTATTGAATGATTTTTAACTATTTTTTAAATAAATGTTTAATATTTTTTTTTTTCAAAAAGTAACAATGAACAAGCATTTCTTGAATATTACAACTTTTCAAGTCCAAACAAACATTGAGAATCCTCCCAGTTAGTAACTCGACAAAGTAACAACAAAACGGTAGAGTGTAAAAATTATTGATGTACTTGAGAGCGAAAAACACAGCAATAAATCAAAAAAATATCTGCAACAACGCAAGAGGATGATAAATATTAATCTTTATCAATATCCTGTCTTGTCGAGTTCGCATCGTGTCGCAACTTGCATGAAAACATTTCACACACAGAAACATCACCAAAGGCAAGATAATTAAATCTTCTTTTTTTATATATGATGAGAATTCATTTTAAAAAAAATATATAAAAAAAAGAAAAACTAAAAAAATCATAAATTAAACTGATTTAGATTTTTTTAGTAAAAAAATATATTTTTATATGTATAAATATTTAATATAATATTAATGTTAAAAAGCAGAAAAGTTCTCATGACAGTCAGTAGTGAACTATATATAATATTATCGCAACATGTGGTCAATGTAGCGATCAATATTTTTGATAGTTAAAAGTGTAAAATTTTTTCGCTTTTTATATAAAAATTTGACTTGAAAATGTTAAATAAAATAAACAAACAACGGTAGCTGGTTTATTTATTATTATTTTTCGTATAATATTTATATTACTAATAATAATAATAATAAAAAAAAAATAATTAATAATTAAGTTTTAAATAAATAAACTTTTAAATAATTTTTTAAATAAAAATAGAAAATAAATAAAAATAATAAATATATAAATATTATAATAAAAAAATATAATTATTTTTTAATATTTTTATTATTTTAATAATATTAATATTTATAATTTATTCAAAATTTCTATTGTATTTTTTTTAATTTTTATTATTATTATTTATTATACATTATTTTATTTCGATTTTCAGAATAATTTTTTAAATTTTAATCTAATTTTAAAAAAATAGATTTTATTATATTTATATTATTAACATAAATAATATTATTATAATATATTATTATAACATTATATTATTAAGAAAAATTATTTTTTATTATAAAATATATGTTTATTTTTATTTTTAAAATAAAACTTGTTATTAAAAATATTTTTTTAAATAATTAAATAATTAAAAATATTTAAAAAAAAATATTTTATGTTTAAATTAAATTAACAATTTATATTTATTATTTTTTTTTTAACTTTTTAACTAAAACATATTTTTTAAAAATATTTTTAACTTATTTTATTATTTAAATAAATTATTTTTAGTTTAATAAATTTTATTAAAATTAATTTTATTGAAAAAAAATTTAAAAAAATATATTTTATAATAAAAAATAATTTTTCTATATGTTAATAATATAAAGAAATATATAAAAAATAATATACATTTATTATTTATTTACAAATAAATAACTTTAGTATTTATTTACAAAATACTTAAAACCCCTTAAAATGTTTCAAACAAATTTCTAACTCAACATTTTTTTTCTTCTTTTTATTATTATTACATTGAACGATGATTCAAGTGTTTCTTCTAAAAAAATACAAAAAAAAACTTTTTGTACCTTTTTATTATTATAACATTTTATAAACCTCTCCGAAGATTATGATTATTATTATGTACTCCAAAAAAAGTGGCATGAGTCCGCACTTTTTTTTCATCTTTCTTCAAAATTTCAATCCAAATGCTCTTAAGATTAGTTTTTAATAAACTTTTTAAATAAATAACATATTGAACATATTTCATGGCTAATAACTTATAAATATAATGAAATAATAAGAATCATCATGCACACGAGCTCCATATTTTTTTCTTCTTTTATAAGAAATTTTTTTTTTAACATCTTTAGCTAATTTAAATCAATCATCTGTTCAACTTTCGTTCGATTTTCTCGTTAAACAAACATTTTAGGCTAATTTTAATAATATTAATAATTGGCTAGAATTACAATTTAAAAAAAAAAGTAAAGTTAGTTAGCACACGCCATCATGATTAGCATTAACACGAGATCGAGCAGAAGACAATCAGACAGGAAGTTTATTTATAGGCACAAGAAAAAAAATATATATAGGGAAATTATATTTTTATTTCTTTAATTTCCTCACAATTGAATTTTGTTATTATTACGTGAAAAGAGCGTTGCGTGAATTGAAGATATATAAAAAATTCATAAAAAAATAGAATGAATGCGTTTTAATTTATTCAAGACAATTTTTTTAAAAGTAAGTCGAATTTCCTATAAAATTCACCGATATTTTATTCAAATAATGTTAATTATTATTCTATTATAAATAATACAATTTATACTTAAAATATACATAAAACATTTAAAAAACGCATCCAAGGTCTTTTTTACAAGTATCGATTGTTTTTTCGTAATTTTGTTCTCAAGACTTGTTATTGCTCAATCAAGTTGTGCTCAAGCAAGTAACTAGCATTTCGCTTCCAACGATAATAAACTTTTTTTTCGTTTGTAAAATAATAGACAAGCTTACTGTAAAAACGTGTTAAACAAACGTTTATTGTTAATTTATTCCTAAATAACATTATAAACACAAACAATCGAATCCCGTAATCATTTTTTTTTTATTTTAAAAGCGAGCTGAAGTATTATTATCAATTTGCAAGGCTAATTATTTATTTATATATAAAATATATAATAAATTTTTATTGTATTGATTTTTTCGATTTATTTGATTTTTTTTAAACAAAAATCAGCAATAACAATCATAAATCAAGTTTGTCCGCCTAGTAACCTTTTTTATAGTTTTTTTTTTGCTACAAAACACGCCTATTTGTTCTCATTATTCATTTAACATACCGACAAAATTTTATTATTATTATTATATATTATTATTAATAAATATTATGAAACGGCAAGTGCAAAGTTGAAGTTCATATGCAATTGTTAACAACATATATATTGTATATAATAATAGTATTCCGATAAATTTAATCGATGTACGCGGTATATTTAACGAAAATTACTTAATTTTATGTGGCCTTGTGAGGTATTTTTATGAAAAAATATTTATATTTATAATATTTGCTCATCAGAAATATGTTGGAATGTTGGCATGACTATGAAAAATTAATATTAGGTCATTACAATTTTAAAGAATATTTTTTATTTTTCCTTTAAGTTATTGAATATGAATAATAAAAATAAATAAATTTATTTAAATAAAATTAAAAAAATATTTTTGACAATTTAAATAAAGTTAATTAAATTATAAAATTAGAGAATTTTATAATTAATAAAAAAAATATTAAAAATATATTTTAATATATTTTTGTTTAAAAAAATAAAATTTTTTGATATTAATTAAAAAATTATTTATTTTTAAAACTTTTGTAGCAAAATATATAATTTTGGATGAAATTTTAATGATTTTTTTAAGTAAAAAATTTTTTTAAAAAATATAAAAATAATTTTTAAAAAATATTTTTATTCATTTTTCATAAATTTTAATTAAAATCAACTCAAAAATCATTTTTGTTTATTTTTTTTAAATTTTTATATATATTGGGAATTAAATTAATAATTTCATAATATAAAAAAAAATAAAATAATTAACGAATTATTCGAAACTCTAAAAAAAAAATAAGTAATTTTTTAATTTATTATTAATAATAATATTTACATTAGTAAAATATTTTTTTTTTAATTTAAAATTTTTATTGTTTAAAACAAACTGATTATTCAAAAAAAAAAAAAAAAATTAACTTGAAAAAAAAAATTGAAAAATTTTTAATTTAATTATGTAAATAAAAAATAATTTAATAATTTAATTTTAATTAATAATTAATTAATTTAATTTAATTTTAATAATTTAATTTAATAAAAAAAATAATAATAAGGAATTATATATTGAATTATTATTACTTAATATGTTAATATTAAAAATTATAATTAATCATAACTAATAAAAAATTAAATGAATTAAATGCTCATTTAGTAATTTTAAGAATTTTTCGGCTTTAAATTTTAAAGTTTAAAATAAATTTAAAGAAATATCTTTAAAAAAATCAAAAATTATATATAATTAATCATAATATATATAATTATATTTTTATTATTAATATAATATAAATAATTAAAATATTTAAAAAATTATATTAAAATTTTATTTTATTTTTATTTATTTACGATATGAAACATTTTCGAAAATTGTAACAGCCTCATATATTGTATATATTAAATATATATGTAACACAGGAGAGAGTTGATACAAATATATATAATAATAGAGGATAGTCGAAGCACGCGCAAGGATCTTCCTTTCGTTGTTGTTGGTATTTGTGTAAAATTTTAGTACATAAATGTTTATGTAAAATCGATAACTTTTCTCTCTTGCGAGTTTTTGCACGAAATTCTCGTAGCAAGGGAGTTAAAGGGACAAAAACGCAAAAGAAGATAAATGTCTCAAGGAACGTCTTGTGAATAAAATTATTAATGTATATCTCGAAAGTACATCGATAGACTCGGCACAAGAGAGAGATAGGATAACAAGGGCGTGGTGATAATACAAAACGGCAAAAAAAAAACAGGGAAAACCGTTGCTAAGGCATTATATAGCAATGGGGTTGCTAAGTATCGTCTGTCGTTATACATGTGATTGGTCGCTTAGATTTATGTTTTTATCCCCTTTTTTATTTATTTGTACACGGCAACAACAAGAACGGCGACAGATAAAGATTTGCACGCTGCTGCTGCCACACTCGAAAAAAAATACAAAAATACAATTTTTTTGCCGTTCTCTTATCGCGATTCACATAAACTGTTCCCAAAGCGCGCACGCCGTGATTTATTCACACAAATGCCTCGCAGTTATTTTAACCCCAGAGTTGTTGTTGTGCGTTGTCTACAATATCGATTAACTGCCACTATAAATTTGAAGGTGTCAAGAAACGCATTAAAACAACTTTTTTTTTCGCTACGCAATACAGAAATAACTGTGGATGGATGGCGCGGTAGACAAAAATGTCAACATTGCGTTCTGCGCAGACGACGACGACATTTTCCCAGCAGTGAGTTGAACGCGAAAAATGAAATTTTCACCGAGACAGTCCATGTTTACCTAATAATGTTGATTGTTGTCACACCGTAACTTTTACTATTTTATATTATTGTGTGACCAGTACGGGTTTGCGTTAACGGACAAAAATAGAGGACAGTAGGAAAAATTGTGTGGTTATTGATTTTTTCCTTGTGTTTGCATTATGAGGAGAAATTTTGTGATTTTTTTTAAAATTTAATTATATTTGATAATATTAATTTAATTCAATAAATAAATTAAATTAATTATTTAAAAAATTAATTTATTAATTAAATTAAATTAAATATTAAAAAATATTTTAAAATTTTTTTAATAAAATTTTTTTATCTTAAAATTAATTTTTAGTATTTTTTTAAAAAAAAATAATATTTTTTTTTAATAAAATAAATATTAATAATAAATAAATTTATTAAAAATAAATTCAAAGTTTAAATTTATATATTATTATTTTTTATTTAATTAAAGTTTATTAAAATTAAAAAAAAAATTGAAAAAAATAAAAAAAAATGAAAAATCGTAATAATTTCATTAATTAATAAAGAATAATATTGTATATTATTATTATTATTTTTTTTTTTTTGTTATTAATTTTTTTTATTTTTAAAATCTAAAAATTTTTATCTAACAGGATTATATTAAAATTATAAAAAAAAATAAAGTTTTTAACAATATTTCTTTTAGAAAAATTTTTTATTATCTATCAATTTTTCATTATTATTAAATTTATTTATTTTTTATTGTAAATTAATATTATTTTATTATTTATTATTATTTTAATTAGGTAATTTAATTTTCATGTTTATTAAAAAAATTAAATTATTTTTTTTTTGTTTATAATATCTGAAATTTCTTTATTTAGTTAAGTTTAAAAAAAAACTTTTAAAAAAATTGTTATTTAAATAACATTAAATTTATTTTATTAATGTCTTGAAAGAAAATTATCATACAATTAATATATTTTTTAAAATTATTATATTCATTAATTTATTTAGTTTAAAATAATTTAAGAATTCTTAAAAAATATTAAAAAAATAAGAATTAAAAAAAACGAAAATTTTCATAATATTTTAAATTAAATATTGATTTTTTTTTTATTTAAAAAAAAATGATAAAATGCATCTTTTTCGAATAAAATAATAATAATTAATGTCCTGAAAGCGCATACGAGTGCAGTACCAATAAATAAACTTTTTTTTTTCAACATACAATAAAATTATGATAAAAAAATTTCCAGCTCGTTTATTACAACAAGATTGTCACGCCTCTTTTTGATTTTTAATACGTTTCGTCTTCTTCTACGCGAGGCGAGCTAAAAAAAGAACGCGAACAGTGTAAATTCTTTCTTTCTTTTTAAATATTTTATTATTGTGCGAATGATTGGAAATGAATTTTTTTTCTTCGTTAGGGTGACCAAACACTCCATAAATTTCCTTATGCGGAACCTTTCTGCGAGGCACTTCCAAAGGTTGCCCTACAAACACAGCTCAATTAATGTACTGTAACGAAGCTCGGCGATGCATAGCGAAATCGTCGATAAAGAGGCGGGCGTGAGTGTAAAAATATTCGTTTGCATGTGAAAATTATTAATTTCTTTCTTTTCGATATTTTTTTTTTTCAGAAAATCATAAAGAACTGGAGGCATTTTTTTAGAGTTTCGCGCGTTAAGGAGGAGGACTGCGGACCTTGAACTTGAAAAAAAAACAAGAAAAAAAGAGAGACACAATGTCTGTTAGTCATCTGTCGTGATTTTTCCGTTCATGTCGTTTGAAGCGCGATACAAATTCACTTTGGAACATAATCAATAATATTTATCTGCATGTTTTTTTTGTGCCTTGTTTATATTTCTTCCGTACAAGTAAATATGTATAATTTTATTAAAAAGACAAGAGTTATGAATTAGAGTCACGTTCTGTGATCCAAAAAAAGTGATATAACTCTAGCTTGTGTATAACAAATATTTGCTGCACACCTCCAACGAGATCCATTGTCAATGTCAAATTTCATGATTTTTTTTTTTATTATTTTTGTGTTTGCTTCATCTCGTTTATTCATTCATAAAATTTATGAAGAGACGCGAAAAAAAAAATTATGAGATTGTCGTGTATCGTATTAATCAAATGCCGATGCTTGTCATGTCATGCCAGAGCCACACAAAAGGCAGAATGCAAAAATAAATAAAAAAAAAATTATAAATTTATTGGAGATCGGTGAAAGAACATTTATTCGACAAGATATTTGGTGAAGATATTGATTGTTTGTTTTTAGTTTTTTTTTCTTTTTTTGTATGAAATGATGCATTTTTTGAAACAATAGAATTTTATCTTGAGTTTTGAGGATTTTTTAAATTATATTTTTATAATTTTTTATAAATTATTTATAATTTTTTTTTAATATAATATTTTTAACATAAAAATTTAATTTATTTTTAATTTAATTTATTTATTTTATTTTATTTTTAAAAATTTTTAAAAATAAATTTAATTTTATTAAATAAATTATCAAAAATTAAAAATAAATTTTATATGAAATTTGTTTAAAAAAAAGATATTTAATGAGAGTTTTAATTAAATATTTTAAAATTTATATAATTAATTTTAAAAAAATAAACATTATTTTAAAAAAAAAATATTTAATGAGTTTTAGTTTAATATTTTTAATTTATTTAATTAATTTAAAATTTATTTTTTTAAATAATAAAAATAAAAAAAAATTAATAAATAATATAATAATAATTTTTAAATAATTTATAAATTTTAATATTATTTAAATAATTTTTAATATTTTATATTTTTTATTTATATTATTTTTTTTTTATTAAAAAAAATTTTTAATTTGTTTATTACTATTTTAATAGATTTTTAATTAAATATTCTAAAATTTATTTAACAAATTTGAAATAAATTTATTTGTTTTTTTTTTAATTTTTTTTTGATTTTTAATAAAATATTTTTAAATTTATTTTTAATTAAATATTTTTAAATTTAATAAAATTATTTTAAATAAATATTTAATGAGAGTTTTTGTTTAATTAGTTAATTTATAATAAATAATTTATAATAATTTTATAAAAAAATATTTGTAAATTTTAATTAAATGTTATAAAATTTATTTAAATTGTATTTTTTTTAAATTTATTGATATATATTTTAAATAATTTATTAAAAATATTTTAAAAAAATAAATATTTTCCATTAATTTTTTTTTATAATTTTAAAAATTAAAAAAAAACGAAAAATATTAATTTAAATTTTTATTTCGTTAATTATCCTTCCAAATAATTGCAATTAAAAAATTTCAGAAGTCTCAAAAATGGCGTGAAATTATCCCAATCTGGCGTCACAGATTTTATCGACACAAAAAAAATGCACATAAAAATCTTTGTCTGGACCAATAAACTCACATTCAAGAAAAAGAGACAAATATCACATGTTTAATATCCTAATTAAAAATATGAATAAATTATCAATTCCAATGGAAATTAAAAATAAAATGAAATCAAGAATTTTTTTTAAAAATTCATGTCAATAATATGAGATATATTTAATTAGAGCCACTTTGAAAAAAATAAAAACGAGAAACGATTTGTATTTAGTTATTTCAGAAGCTAATGATACGTTTATGTGATATATTTATATATAATAATAAATTTATGATAATTGATTTTGACACTGGTACATTTATCAGCGTGAGCTCGGCAGGGGGCCACTCGTCTCTGTATATACGAAAGATTCTTTTTTTTTGTTTTGAGTTAAATTGCCAAATTTGTTGATTTTTTTCGGTGGGAAAATTCTGAAGAAATTTTTTTAAAATAAATAAATATCAACACTCGTATTAATAAAGATGATGTTTTATTAGGGGTTTTTGATAAATATCTGTCCGCACTTGGTAAGCCATTCCCTTTTTCGCAAGAAATTTATGAAATTTATGTCGAAACGTAATAAAAAATAAATTCATTGCTTGACCAATTGTTTCCAATAAAAATTTAAATTTCATATTATCATATTTATTATTATATTACAATCGATAATAAAATTATAAAATACAAATTTCTTGGAAATTTCCGCAATCATGCATTCGTTGCATTGTTTTTTGTTACAGATTTACATAAAAAACCAGCCTAGACTCTCTAGTTGTCGTGAAATGCTCGCTCCTCGGCTTGCTCTCTCGACCATCTGACTTTTTAACAACTTGCGCGGGTCCCCTGATGCGCGTGGGTATGATCGAACATGAATTATAAAGTATCTCTGCTGAACCACCATTGAATGTCTTAAATCAAAACAAAACAAAAAAAAATACACAAGCAAAGAATCAAAGACACTTGAACAAATTTTTATACACTCTCTCGCTCTGCGCAACATCGCGAATCATATATGGTCACGTATGAAGCAAGGAAAAAAATGGGAAAAATTTATATTATTACTTGGATGTTGCTGCGTTGCTGATTCTCGGAATTACAAAGCAGCGAACATTTTATTCGCTTGTTTGCTTGTTAAGAACGATGTAATAGTCCCGTACGCACGTGTGTGTCTTTCGCGATGATGGTGATACGGGCCTTTCTTCTTTGGCTTTTGGTACATATGAAAAACCTTCAAGCCATAAGTTGCCAAGTTGTAGTTTGTAACAAAATGATTCAACAAAATGTTTATAAATAAAAAAAAAATATATACAAAAATTTTTCTTCTTTAATTGTTTGGATGAGTTTACAAAAAAAAAATCTTTCTATCAATAAAAAAAAATTAGAAGAAAAATAGATAAAAAGTCATAAATTATAACTTAAGCGTATTTTTTTTTTCATTTTTTTTCTATTTAATTTTTAAATTAATTAAATTTTAATTAATTAATTTAATTTAAATAAATTTAGTTAATAATTTTAAAATTAATTAATTAATAAATAATTTAATTTAATAATTTATTAATTAATAACTAATTTAATATTTTATAAATAAATTAATTTTAATAATAATTTAATTAATTAATTTAATTAATATTTTTTTTTATTTTAAAAATTTATTTAAATTTTTATTAAATTATTTTTGAACTATTAATTCAAATTTTTATAAAATTGTATGAAATTTTTTTTTCAATTAAATTTGTATAAATAAAGACTCTGTCATAATTGTTATTATTTTTTTAAAATTTTTTTCTTATAAACTTTTATTATTTTTCTGAAATTTTGCAAGTTTTTTATTAATATTAAAAGAAAAATTTATTTTTAAGAATTTTATTTTATATTTCCGTAAATATTTTTAATAAAATAGCATACTGTTATAACTGTTATACAATTTTTTTTTCGATATTTTTTAACATAAATTATTATTTTTTTTACTTTTAAGGATTTTAAGTATTTTTTCCAATTTTTCAAGAGTTATTGATGTTAATTCATGAGTATTTTGTTAAAAATTCTTGTAATTAATATTTTGTTATAACTGTTATACACACAAATTTTTATATTTTTGAAATATAAAAAATTTCTTTTTGTAAAATTTTTATTAAAAATTATTATTTTTGAATATTTTTCATAAATTCATACAATTTAAGTTTAATTTTCAATAAATTTTAATTCTGTTATAACTGTTATACTTCGAAATTTGTAATTTTTTATTTAAATTAATTAAACTAAATTCATATTTTTTTTAAAATTTGCTTAATTATTTTATTTAAATTGAATTTTTTAATTTAATTTAATTTTTTATTTTACAAATTAGTTAAAATTTATACAAAAATAAAAAAAAACTGTTATAACTGTTATACACAAATTTCATAACAGACAAAATTAACCCCAAAAAAGCAATTTTTCATTTTTATTTCGAACGAAACAAAATAGAAACAGAAACATTGTTTGGTGCAAAAGACCTGACGACCTTTTGATGACTTTTTATGATCATCATGATTGAAATTATTATTAAAACATATTTTTTTTTTTCAAAAATATTTAATTAAAAAAACTTTGGTAGAGGAAATAATCGACCTTGTTGTAAAGAAAAAAATAAATCTTGTCCTAATTCCCTTCGAAAAGTCAAAATTTAATCAGAAGAGAGAAAAGTAATCAAATTATAAATTAATTCCCAATGAAAGGGATTTACTTTCTTCCAAGTTTGCTGCTGGCAAAATTGTGGGAAGCACTTAATAAAAGGAGAAAAAAAAATTGAAGAAGAGGAAGATTAAATTCAACTTTAATCCTATTTGGTAACTTTCTTGCTTCTGTATGTGGTTCGTAATTTACCCGCAATTTACTGGCAAGGGCGAACAAACAAACAAACAAATTCTAGTTTAATCCTCATTCCATCTCGTTTTTTTTTTGCAATAAAGTTAAATTTTCTACTTGACTTGACGAATGACACAAAATCCTGCACATTTATTTATAGATCGATTTTTTTTTGTTCATCTTCTTCAATTTCTTTGCTTTTAGAGAGATCTACAAGGCATTATTTACCATTCAATCAATTTATTGGTGCTCAGCCACACACAAGCTGCTCGCATTCCGCAATTGACTGACAGACAAGCTTTTAAAATTGTAAGTTTCGTTTTTTGTTTGTTCATTGTTGCGTTGCGTTCTGACATTGATATTCGGATTTTTTTTTTCGTATGACTCAGAGATCCATTCAGCTGACTCAAGAAATTCAAGAAAAAAAAATTATTTGATGGATCGAATTTTTGTTTGTAGTTTAAAGTTTAAGCAGAAGGAGATTACATGGATCAACGAAAAAAAAATTTTATCACCAGCGGAGAACGTGCGTGCGTTAATTGCCTGTGGGAAAGAAAGAAAAGAGCAAGAAATCGCCGTTTGTTGTCGCTACTGTGATTCTTGAACCATTCATAATTAAATTATATTTCCCCGTTTGACGTAAAAAAAAATTCCATAAAAATCACAAGTGAATAAGCAGGCAAGGCAACCTTGTCTAAAAAGATTTAAAAATATAAGAAAAAAATATTTTTTTAACAACAACAATAAGCAACAACAAACAAGTTGAGAGAAGACGCGCGCGTAATAAATATTCAATTGTCACGATTTTTATGAACAGAGATTTTGACATTGAAACTAATTTTTGTGAGGTATATGGGATGAGATGCGATGACCGGTTGCGTGAAAAAATTCAGGAAATTCAAATATTTTTTTTATTTATAAATTTTTTTTGATTTAAAATTATTTTAAAAAATTTTTTAAAAATTATTCTGATAAAAAAATTAATTTAAATTTATTTATTTAAAATTAAAGATTTTTTTAATTTTTATTTAAAATTAATTTTAATTATTTTTTTTAAATATTTAAAAAAATAATTTATAAATTAATTAATTATTAATTTATTTAATAATAAATATAATTTTTATTATTTAAATAAAAAATTATGATTTTTATGCTAAAATTCAGAAAATAGCGAATTAAACTATTTAAAAAAAAAAATTTAAGAAAAATTAAATTTCCATTAATTTTTTAATAAAAAAAAATGAATTAAAGTTGTTAATATGTAAAAAGCATTAAAAAAGATTAACATAATTTGAATAATGAAAAAAAATATTAATTAATTATTTTTAAAACTACAAAAAGAAAAATTGTTAAAAAAAAATTTAAATGGAAAATTAATTAATTATATTTAAAATAAAAAAAAAATTAAATTAAATTATTTTTATTTAAATTAAATTAAATTAAAAAATAATTAATTTATTTAAATTTATTAAAATATAATTTTTTTAATACAAAAAAATATTTTTTTATTTTTATTTATTAAAATTTTCATTGAAAATTGTTTTAAAAGAAAGATTTTAATCAAATTTTAATTAAAAAAAATAATCGAAATTTCTAAGAAAAATTAAATTAATTTCAAATCGATCAATTTTTTAACTCAAAATCAACTTTAATTTCCTCAAAATGATTAAAAACCATCAAAAACCCCGCAAAACTGACAATTTCTTAACAACCTTTGAATGAATTGTCATTTTCGCTTCTTATCTTCATAATAACCGGCGATAACTTGTATACGAGACACTTATCACATATTCCAATAATTAACCGATAGTAATCAATAACCTTCGAATTTTTGCCAAAAAATGATAAAACTCGAATCTTATCACTTGCAAAAAATAAAAAAAAATAATTTTTATTATTATCAGGAATTTCTTCCGTTTGTTTGTTATTTTTATACCACACACACGAACACCCTTAAATGGAAAAATTTTATTTTTATTTTTTGGATCAAAGTTCGTTATTTTTCGATGCCGTGCTATTTGGCAATTTAAATTCGGGGAATTGTAAAAATTTCTTTTAATAGATTGGATTGCTCATATGACGAAAATTGTTCAATGAACTCGATTTTTTATGATTATTTCATGTGTTATTGACTTTTTTTTTTTGGCGAAGAGGTGAATAAACTGAACCCCTTTTCCTGTTAATTTTCCAAAAAAATAAAAAAAATTCACAGGGATCGTCAAGTAATTTTTTTTTTGATGAGAAGACGAGTTATTGACATCACATATCGTCGTTTTAACTGCAATATCGGTATGCAAGACAATTTTGTTTAACAAGGTTTTGCCCCTTTTTCGAGTTTCTTGCGTGTTTTTCGCTCACATGATACTTGAGCATGCACGTCGGGAGATGCGGCGGAGGGCGTTTTCGTCTCGTTTCTCATCAAAATTAACGTCGTCGCTGAGGATGATGAGAAATCAAATTTTGTGATATCCTGTCAATATTATTTGTAGCGAGGCAGTAATTATGTTTGTTCAAGACGAAAACACCTGTAAGTGAACGGAATGCAAATAAATTGAGCACATGAACTTGACTTGGATGTGAGACGACGACGACGACGTTCTGTCGATATAACACAAAAAGGTACACGTACTTAATAATACTTAATAATTATTATTAAAAGTTAATGTCGTGGGAAATTATGCACTACAGTCACAAGTAACGAACGAAAAAACAAACATCACACGTATTTGTTTTGTTTTTTTATCGTCGTGAGTCAACCTTTAACTTTGCATGTATTAACGGTGGGTGTGTAATGAGTGACGATTTTTGCTTTTAAGATGAGTGAAAAAAATTATCTTATAAAAAAAATTATTTTTGAAATTTTAAATTATTTATTTTTTTTAAAAAATTTAATTATTTTTTAACTTTAAATATTTTGATAATTTTTAAAAATTTAATTTAAAATAATTTAAAAAAAATTATTTAATTAAAAAAATTAATTTAATTTAAAAATAATATTTTTTATATTATTAATTAAAATTTATTAATTTAAAATTTAATTTTAATTTAATTTAATTTATTTTTTTTTTTTTTTATTTAATTAATTAAATAATAAATAATTTTTTAAAAATAAATTTAATTATTTTTTATATTAATTTCTAATAAATCAAAAATTATTTAAAAAAAAATATAAAATCAAAATGAGCAAAAAAATATTTTTACAATTATTTTCTTTAAAAATTTTTTTTAAAAATTTTTTTAATAATTTTTTTTCTAAGATTATTTTTAATAATTTTTCCTAAAGATGAAAAAAATCTACCCATCAAAAAAAATTATCTTTTAAAATTATTTCCTTAAAAAATTTCGTTAAAAGACAATTTTTTGCTAAATTTTCTAAGAAACTTGCGAAAAAACATCAATTAGTGATAAAAAAATGATAATTACTTTACTCACCAGTCTTCTCTTCGGTTTGATAAGGGGTCGATTTTGTCCGTTCATTTTGTAGTACAAGCCACAGGCGTTGCATAAATAGTGTCCGGTGCCATCTCTTCGCCACAGCGGCGTTGATGTTGCGCCGCAATTCACACATTCTCGACCTTCTGTAAGAAAATATTTGAAAAAAAAAATCGAATTGATTAGAAAACGAGTTACTTGATGATTTTTAGACTTCATCACAACAGTTTGTCAAATCACGACGAAACGAATGACGACGACGACGAAGACCCCTGTTGTGATGTTTGTGACGATAGATGATGACGATGTCGATGGTTATTTAATCAATTACGAGTGAGTTGGTTTAACGGGTGAGTTTGGGATTTTATTTTGACATCAGGTGAAAAAAGTTACAAGTGTCAAAATTTATTTAAGGTTTAAATTTATTTAATTTTAATTTAAATTAATTTTTCAATTTAATTTTATTTAAAAATTTTAAAATAATCAAATTTTAGCAATTTTTATTTATTTTTTTTTTTTTTTTTGTAAAAAAAAATATATTTTTTTATTGACAAAAGTTTAAGTTAAAATTTGACATTTGTCAATTAATTGTCAAAATTGTGGCAAAATAATTTCCTGAACTCATCCATTGAATTAAACTTATCGTAATTGATAAAAATCAATGACAGATGTCAAAATTTTATTAAAAACTAAAATAGATTTTTTGTTTTAATTTTAATAATTTTTTTGACATCTGTCAACTGTCAAAATTAAAATTTTTATTTTTTTTATATTTTTTTTTTTAATTTTAAGTTTTTTTATAAATAAAAAATTAGTATTAATTAATTGATTTAAATGTAAAATAATTTTTTAAGATAAAGTAATTTTAATAAAAGTAATTTTGACAGTTAAAAATTTGACGTTTAATTTTCAAAAATTTCAAATTTAAAAAATTTATTTTTTTTATAATTTTTTGAACAAATATAAGGAATTTTATCTAAAAGATTACTTTTAAATTACTCCAAAAGAAAATTTTTATACCTGTCAAAAAATTCAAAATGTCAGATTTTTGACAGGTGTCAAAATTTTTGACTTTTAATCTTTTTTAAATAATTCAGAAGCAATTTTTAAAATTTTTTTTTGACATAAACATTAAAAAAATGTAAAAAAAATTATAAATTCTTGAATTTTTGAAAATTAAAAAAAAATTAAAAATTAAACGTCAAATAAACGTCAAAAATTTTAAAATGTCAAAATTACTCTTATAAAAATTAATTTCTTATTTAAATTAATTAATTAATATTAATTTTTTATTTATAAATTATTCCTAACGTAAAGTTAGTGAACCAAAGAAGGAGACAAGAAACACAAAATATCAAATTTCTTAATTTTCATTCGCGCGTTTTTATTTTCTCGCATGTTTAAAATAAAAAAAAAACAAACAAAGACAGTAGTTGTGTCTTTTCTGGTTATTACAACTTGACATGTAAAAACATTGCTGGCAGCGATTTAATTCTTTTTTTTCTGTCTCTTTTAAAAGCAAAAGCAGAAAATCGACAGGTGAAGAATCGACGGATATTGGATTATTATTTTTTTCTTACATTCATGAAGTCGTCGAAGGGAACAATAGATTTTTAGGCGTTCACCTTTATGATTATGTTTTTAAATTAACTTTTTTTTTCTTCTTCTTTTCCATTCAAAGAAGCTGCTGCTGCTAAATTTCATGTGGGAGTGATGATTTTGTAAAAAAAAAAATAAATTTTATGTCTCACGTGAGCTTCTTTGCTTTGTAAGGTGCTTCCAATGACCTTGTTACTTTTTTTTTTTTTGGTTGCGTCATATGTTAATCAAGGGGAGGTGGGGCAATTCGTGATCTCTCCGTAGAAGAGGGATTTTTAGTTCCGGTAGTGTTCGCGCGGGTTTTTTTCTCATCGCGCGCGTTTTTCCTGAGAACCAAGTGAATTCTAGTTCAGACAATGATTAATGGCACTAAATTAATTTTTTATTGAGACAACGTCGTAAAACAAATAAATATTCAGATTCTTCTTAATTTTATTCGAGATTTTTTTTGGATGTCTCTTCTTCGCTCTTCGTCTTTTTTTTTTTTTTTTGAATAAATTCAAAAAATTTAAAAATTCTATGATGATAAAAAAAACGACAACGAGATAAATATCTAGCTACCTGCGACGATTTTATCGTGAGATAACCCCAAAGATCACATTTATCTTGTAAATCAACAAACAAAAGTTATGATGATGTGTTGAGATCTTTTTCTCCGTTCCTCGATGAATAATCGCGTGTGAAGTAAAAATTTGACACCGATGCAATCAATTTTTTTGCATTTAATAAAAAAATTTAAAATTTTACGATGAGAACTTCTTTTGCAATAAAATTTTATTATCTAAGAATTTTTCTTGACCACACGCACTTTTTTTTTGTTCAACTTCGCACCTTGTTGCTCGAACAAAATAGTCGTCATAAAAAAAAATGAATCCTCAGAAAATCTCATTTATTATGCGCGCAACATATTTAATTGCTACCGTAATCACTTTCATGGGTGTCCGTGGCATGGCTTCACTTTCATATACAATGTTAATAATAATAATTATTATTAAACACAAAATTGCGTGATCTTTGATGTGAAAATGTGTATTTATGAATACAAAAAATGTATGAGTGAGAACCTTTTTGTATTTTTTTTAGTACAAGTTTATATGTGAATAATAAACAGGCAGCGCAGAAAGATTATCTTTTTTGATTGATACATCGTCATTTATCTAATGCCGTCTTTTTTCAGTGATATTCATCACGGGTTTCGCATGAAAAGTAGCGGCAAAGAGTGTTAAATAAAGGTAGAAGTGATTGGGGAAAGTGTTTCATGTTAAAAAAATTTGTAGAATTTATTAATTTTTAGTTAAAATTAGAAAAAAAAATATTTTTGAATTTTTAACCGTCAATTTTTTTGAAATGACATTTAAAAAAATTATTTAAAATTTTTCTTTATATTTAATTTTATTTTAAATACAAAAATTATGTTGCAAAATTATTTATTTTTAATTAAAATATTTATTTTGAATTTTAAAATAAAAGAAAAATGATCAAAAGATGATTTTCAAATTTTTAACGGACACTTTTTAAATTGACATTTACAAATTTTTGAATTTTATTCAATTAAATGTAAATTTTTAAATTATATTTTTATTATTTTTTTGCATTTTTATGTTTAAAAATAATTATTTTTTAATTTTTAAATATTATATTTAAAAAAAAGGTTGAATTAGTAAGAAGGCGATTTTCAAATTTTAAATTATTATTTTTTTGATTTTAAATTTTAATTCTTAAATTTTTTGGTTAATTTTAATTTTTTTTTTACATTTGCTATAAATTATAAAAATTTTTAATTATTTCTTAAAAATTTCGAAAAATGGTTTGAATTAGCAAAGAAGCGATTTTCAAATTTTTAATATTTAAAATTTTATTTTTAAATATTTTTTTCTCATTTTCTGTACCTATTTATTTTATTAAAAATTAATTTTACTCATTTTCATAAAAATTAATGAATAAATGTTAATTTGTATAAAAATATTTAATTTAAAAAAAAAGAAAATTTTAAAATCGCTTTCTTACTAATTCAATTTTTTTTTAAATTTAATATTAAAAAAAAATTAAAAATATTTTTTCAACATTAAAAATGAAGCAATTTCTAAAATTGCTCCATCCTAAGTACCGTCCATCGTAGACAAAATATTATATTATGAAAAAAAAAGATGATATACATTACAAACGCGCGATAAAATCAGTAAAAACTGTTAATATGACGTTTTATACCCCACAAAACGACATCACTTTGCATATAATGTACTTTTTTTTTGTATAAAATGTTAACACGATAAAAATGATCATAAGTCATATTTTTGCCTCGCAATTTTCTTTCGTATACGTTTCGTTTCGGGAGCAGCAGCAGCAGAAAAAATAAATAAATTATGTTATGATTTTTCCTGCTACGAGAGAGATAAAAATCTGTTTTGTTTTATTTCTCTTTTTTTTGCATGAAAAGTCTGAAGTGTTAAAATGAAGCCACCTACAACAATTTTTTTTTGATCATTTCATGCAAAAACCCATCCCTGGTTGTAGTTGGAAAAACACAAAAAAAAAACGCAAGTGTGGGTAACATTTTGTTAAACATCGCAAAAAACAATTAAGAATTAACACCTGCGCTTACGTGTTTCTTGTATTTCCATGTCTGTTGCTCAAAAAGAGCTTGCTAAATGATTAAAGCTTGTTTAAAAAAAAAAACAAAATTTATAAATAAAAATATATGAAGAAGTTGCGAAGATTTTTTTTTCGTAAAATAAAGAAAAAAAACGAGAGACATGTTTTTAATGATGCAAAAATTGGTGACACAAGCAACAAACAAGGCAGCAGCAGCTTAATGTACTTTGAGAATTCAGGACCCAAATACATTTTAATTATCATCGTTTTTCACACATTTATTTTTTTTATATATATTTTGTACCCACGACAATCTGACTTATTGTTTTAAATAAATATTTTAATTGTTTCTTATTATTTTTTTTTACGTATATACGTTAAAATATATATGTTAAAAAAATAATAATAATGTTGAAGAAATACTCAGAAATTTTTGTTAATTATCTTGTGTTGTGCCAGTTTTCTTTTTTTTTAACCATCATTATCATCATCATCATCATCATTATAAAAATATAATTATATTATTATTATGTTTATATATAAAAAAGTGCGATATGTGCGTTATTTTATATTATTTTGTATTAATTTTATAAAAATATATATGTTTAATATAATCATTAGCAAAAAAGTGTTAATATTATAAGCATTGAAGAACAACATCAAACACATCAACCATAGAATTTTTTTAAAATTTTGATAGATATTTTTTAATTTTTTTAGACATATAGACACAATGTGAGTTATTAAATAATAATAAATAAAAAAAAATAATATTAAAATATTTATTAATAATTTTATTTATTTTTTTTTTCATTTTTTATAATTCCAATATTTTATAAATATTTTTAATTTATTTCTTAATAAAATTATTAATATTAATAATTAATAATTATTAATTAATATTAATAATTTTATTAATAAATAAATTTAAAATATTAGAATTATAAAAAAATAAAAAAATAAATAAAATTATTTTTATCATTTTTTTATAATCAAGTTAATAAAAAATAAATATTAAAAAAAAATAAATAAATAATAATATACATAACATATATATTTAAAAAAAATAATGTTAATAAATAATTAAATAAAAAGTTTTCACATATTTCTTTATTTTGCATTTTTGTTGCGGTCTCGCATTATTTCAAAATTATTTATTTATTTAAAAAAAAATTGTTTAAATATCTTATATAACTTTAAATTTTTAAAGTATATTATATATGTTTAAATTTGTAGTCCTTATATTATTATTATTATTTTATTGTCAAGTTTCTTTTTTTTAAGTCAAGTAAATATCACACAACGCACAGACACGCGGATTGTTACATATTTTATGTTTTACGTTTATTTTACTTGCTTGTAAATAATGTTATGCATGTTTCACATTCCCTAATAACAGCATGTTTGTACGTTTAAATATTTTGTTTCACAATATTCAACATTTTCTTTGGGCTTTAGGGATTTTTTTTTATATATACAAAATTTTATATATGTTGCTTGTTTGTAATTTTGTTCGATATATTTATAATAAATTGTTTTGTTCTCTCTGTTTATATTTTTTTCTCTTCCTATTATTATTATTATTTTTATTTTATTTTTATATTTTTTTTTTAATCGAGTAAAACACAAAAAATATTTTTTTTTATTTTTTGGCAAGAGACAATTGTAATCGTGTCCTTTAAATTTATAATTAGCATGTTCCCTTGTTGTTCGTATATGTTATGTTATTTTGTCGTAACATATATAACATATATAATATATATAAAAAAGGAATGAAAAAAAAAATATGTTTAATTCGCAAAGTTCAGAGCACATCATTAAATACGTTTTGTTTTACTAGAAAGAGGACAACAAATTTTTTTTTTTATTTTTTCTTTAATATTATATATATTTATATATAAATATATATGATAAAAAAAGAATGAAACGAATTAACAACAAGAACAACAAGACAGAGGCAGTTGTCTTATTTTATTATTATTTAAGAAAAAAAAGACACAAAAACACAAGAAAATGAGAGAGAAAGAGAAACTGTCCCCGCATCTGACCGGTGTCTACGATTATTATTATTACATATGTCTCTACACATAAAATATGTATGTTATACACAGACAACACACGACATCAGTTATAAATTGGTCTGAGAAAAAAAAAATTATACAAAATTCTGGAAACTGTCACATGAAAATTATGTCCTCTGTTAAACACTAAATTCTTATGTTTTCTCTCTGTTTTTATGCTTTTTTTTATTTATTTTATTATTTTTGTTTTAGTCTACCTGTAGAAATCTCAGGTGAGACTTTTTAAACTCACGCGAAGGATTTTTGTTAATTTTTTTTTTAATTTATTTCCTGCCCTCTGAGGAAAGGACTTTACAGGATTTCTTCAATATTTATTAAAAAATCGAAAAAATACGTAAAAATTTCTTCTTTGTGTTAAAAAAAAGAAGAAAAAAAAAGTTAAAATTTGGACAATAAAGACACAGCTTGTTACTATTTTTTTTTATTTTCTAGTCTCGGGTTTGTTTTAAAATTTATTGCCTACTTTTTTATTATTTTAGGTCTCGTTTAGTTTTATTATGAATGGCTTGTGTCTTTTTTTAAATTAAAATAAAAATTTTTTTATATAAAAACACAAAACTATTGTTCTGCTGGCCTCATTCAAGAACAAAAAACAATAAATGCATGGCGTCAATGAGAAGACAGACACTTGTTACCTTTTGGAGTCGTCCCTGAGTGAATTTTGTCACTCAAGTGATTTTTTTTTATTTTTAGAAAATTTTTTAAAAAATCGATAGAAACTTTCTCAAGGTTTGACATGAACTTTTAACGACAAGTGCGCTTGAAAAAGCGAATAAAGTCACGTTCGATGGCGTTACAAAGTAAATATTTTTTAATTAATAAAAAAAAATCGAATCTCGGTGGTCCATTATCTTGCCCGGATAATTTCTCTGAATGAGACAAATAAATGACCTTCTTAGCAGGCGAACGGGTTGTCGAGCCATACAAATGTCATGTCAATTCAATTTTAATTTTCATGTGTGTTTGTTTCCTTTTCCCTTTTTGCATATTGAAAATACAAAAAAAAAACGTCGGTTTGAGGCCCATAAGGTAATTTTTTTGTACAAATGGACAGAAAAATTAATGCAAATCTCTGTCGTCTCTTTTTTCCGTTGTGGCGTTTTTTTTATTGTATTATTCTCGGTATTTTACGTTACGAGTACGAACAATAATGGATTTTTTTTTCGTATAAATATTGTTATTGTAGGTTTATTATAATGACGTTGGAACGAAAAATAAAAAAGAAAAATACAAGCAGCTAGTGTTGCTACTTGAAACAATACCTTTTAATGAAAGTCGTTATTAAAGTGCAGTTTTTTGTTGAGTTGGAATGGAGGACGAGCCCACTAAGGTGGTCAAAATGTTTTTTTTTTAATATTAATTGGTGAGTAGAAAAATATTTTTCTTTATAATTTATCACAAGTTTTTCATTTTTTAATTTTTTTTTCTTTAAATTTAATTAATTTTTTTTAATCAATTTTTTTATTATGATATATTTTCTAAATTAAAAAAAAAAACCAATGTAAATTTAATAAAAAAAATTATTTTTTTTTTTTATTTTTGACTTTTAAAAATATAAAATTTCAAAACTTTTTTATAAAATTTAATTTTAAATCCAATATTAATTTTTCATTATTTTCATAATTTATTTATTAATTAACTAATTTTTAAATTTATTTTTTTCATATTTTATATTGTTCAAAATTTAAAAAAAACAATTTAATTTAAATTTCATTTAATGGATTAAAAAATTATTAATATTTTTTTTTTTTATATATTTAAAATAAAATTTTTAAAATTTATTGTTCAATTTAAATATTTTATTTAAAATATTTTCATCAATAATAATATTAAAAATTTAATTTTATTATTATTTTAATTTTTTTTTCATTTTAGTTTTATTTAACTTTTTTTTATTTTGTTTCTTTTTAATATCCATGATTTTTATCGAATGATATTTTTAAAAAATAAAAAGTTTGATGAAAAGAAAATATATTTTTTGTGAAATATTTTTTTTTTACTTTTTTATAATTTAAAAAATAAATATTATATCATTTTTTATTGAAAATTGATTTTTTTTAAATTTTTTTACGGAATAAATTTTTTTCATTAAAATTTTGTTTTTTTTTTAAATTTAAAAACCAATATTTGAAACAAAATAAAATATTATTTGATTATAAATTTTAGTCCAAAATAATTCTTTCATAATTTTAATTATTTTTTTTATGTTTTTTTTTTTGTAAAATTTAATTGAATATTTTTTTTTGTTTCTTGACAATTTATTTAAATAAATTTTTAATTCTTAAATTTTTTATAGATTTAATTTTTTAAATTTTTTAAATATTTTTTTTAATAAAAAAAAATGTTAAAAATAAATTTTAAATATTTTTTTTTAAATTTCAGTTTATTTTTTAATTTAATTATATTAATTTTTTATATGAATTTTTTTTTTTAGAAAATAATTTTAATCTTCGTAATTCTTAATTTTTCATAGAAATATGTCAAAATTTCGTCAATAAATGAATAAATTATTATTCGAACACCAAGTGCAAAAACACTGACAAAACAACAAGATAAAACATCATGGTGCTCAGATTTAGTTTTGTGAGAGAGACAACAACATCAATGCAAAATTAATTTATTTTTTGTGAAAGCTTTTTAATTTTTTCGTTAATTAATTATTTCAAAAATAATCAAATAAAAAGGTTAAAAGCTAAAAAAAATCATAAAAAAAATAAAAATAAATGGAACACCCACACCGTGTCCAATATATCTTACCAGCACTCGTTCTCGCTTTGGTACGTTGTGGCTTCGTGTTATGCGGGCTCATTTGGGATCGGGCATTCGCCTGGAATGCACTGCTCGTTTGATGGTAATTGCCATAACTGTCATACGCACTCGCATACGCAGACTGATGCGCATCAAACAAACTCGACGCACTCGAACTATTATTGTTATTACTGTTATTATTCGAGGAGCTTGTCGTGTTATTATTGTTCTGGCTGTTGTTGTTATTATTATTGTTATTACTATGATTGGTGGTTTGATGTTGTTGTTGTTGCTGTTGATGCGTACCTTCGCGCTGTTTGGGCGCCGCGGCTCCTGTGTTGCCGCCATTTCCGCCGCCGCTGTTGCCGTTCGTCAAACACGGCTTGATATCCAGTCCGCAGCTGCCAGTGTCTCCGGTGAGCGCCGAATTGCTCGTCACCTGCGCCTGATGCATGAACGCATTGACGGCGGCTTGATACTCGAGCGGTCCGGTTTGTACTGAGTCAGGTGTGGAGTCTTTTGGCGGCGTCGGCGGAAACGAGAACAAGTGTTGCCCGCTCGACGTTTGACTACTTTGGAGGGCGGCAGCGGCTTGACTAACTTTCTCCTGCGGATCTTGCGGGCATGCGAACGGGCTGCCCCACGCACTCGACGAGCCGAGCGACTTGGGCGGTTCCGCGCTCAACCATGGCAGCGGCGCGGGAAAATGTGGCCTGCACATTTGCGGTGAAACATGCGACGATGGCATTCTAGAAGCTGCTGCAAGGAAGCAAAAAAGAGATGCAAGAAGGCATTATTAATGTGTCAAATATTGCTTTATTATCATAAATGGGTGTACAAAAGGGAATTTATCATCGCGCGTGTATTTGCGAACAAAAAAAGGTAAAAATGCAGAAAAGGTGTGTAATTTTAAACAATAACAATACAACAAAAAATTTAATAGATGAAAATTATGCGTGTAAAAAAAATGTGCAATGCATCCAAATATTCTGCCATGTAATTTTACAGATACATCATAATCTAGCCGATGGCCAAGATTATTAAATTCCCTCTTTTATACTCGGGATTTCTTGCATATAGTAGCAGACGACGATCTCCGTTATAAAAATAAAATATATCGCGAATACCTAACAGCGAATAAAAATTTTCATGCAAAAAATCCCAATAAAATATTATTATATTATATTATTATGACTCTTTTTTCCCCGGCAAAATATTCTTTTTTTTTATTTTTTCAACCGGATTGTTCATTCACATAAATATATTGATTATTGTAATTATCCGTGTAATATTGTGCTTAATATTAAAATATATATATATTCTATAAAGGCCAATGGACTCGAAAAATGAACACATATCACACAAATTGTCCATTTATCCATTTTGCATGCAAGATGTTTTTTTGCGAAAAGTGCGAAGTTATGACTTTTTTTCGCTGGAAGCATCAATCTGGAGACAAATTATCATTTATTCGTATTTAATATTGCTGCAACTAATGTTTAAGTTGGGATATTATGAGTAATAATGACGGTATTTTTGATTTTTTTTACTTTGATATGTTTTTTTTTATTTTTTTAGGTGATGTCAATATTGAAAATTTTCCAAATAAAACAAAAATTTTAAGATGACTTCAAGAGTAAAATTTTTAAAAAAATTATTTCAATTAATTCAAACCAAGCAATATAATTATAAATATATATAATATATTATAATATAAGTTATAATAATATTATTATTTATTATATTATATTTAATATATATTATTATAATATTAAAAATATAATATATAAATAATATATTATATAATATTTCAAAAGTTAATTATTAAATCGAAGTTTCTTTATTTTTTAATATTTTGTACTGAAAATAATTAAAATTTCATGTTTAATAATAATTTTTTTTTATTTTTTAATAAATATCATATTATATATTTTTTTTATAAAAAAAAGTTTCATACTAAAATTATGTTTTTTAAAAAATTAAAAATTTAGAATTAATATATTCATTTATAAAACAAAATTTTATGCCAAAATAATTTTTTTAACAATTCAAAATTAAAAAAAAATAATTAATTTTATATTTTTTATTAGTTTATGATTAATTTATAAACTAAAATATATTTTATAATAAAAATATTAAAAATATATATTTATTATAAAATAATATATATTTCATTATATTTAGTAATTCATAACTTTTAATATTATTTTTATACAATTTCAGTAAAAAATTACAAAACTTCCTTAAATGGCATTAAACATCGTCCATTTTATACTAAAGGCGCTATAATGTCTGCCGTGTTTAAAAAATAAATTTATAAAAAAAAAATTATTACATAAAAGAATAACATTTATAATAATAATCATATGAAGAGTTGGCGAAGACTTGCGAAGAAAAATAAAATATATTAAGTGAACGCGAAGAGAAAAAAAAAGTTATGCCATTATAAATGTTCCCTTTTAAAGTAAAGAGGTGAGAATTTTTCTTATTTATTATATTTTTATTTATTTATTTACTCGTTTCTTTTTTTTTGTAGTTAACTAAAACTCAACATATATAATATATATGTTGTATAAATATGTTGGATTGTTTGAAAGATAGACGCTCGAGATAACGCAAAAGAGAAGAAAAATACTGAATTTTTATTATTTCTCACTGTCTGAACTCCGGTTTTCAACGCGCGATAGAAATAAAGTGTAACAAGTGTAAATGATAACTTTATGCATAAAATACGGAAAAAAAATATACAAACTGTCATTCTGATTATTTTAACACATTTGTACGCCATGTAACACATAAAACGAGTCGAGTCCAATCGTTACCGGCTCTCTTATGTCTTTGTTGTATAAATAAATTAAATTACATTCTCAAGATCAGTATTGGTCCATTTTTCTCGCGCACTCTCGTTTATATATATTTATATATGTTGTATAAGACGTACAAACATTATGAATTTTAATGTGTGTATTTTTAGCGTGTCATGAATCGTGATCTTCGTGGATGCTGTATAAACGTGTATTTAAACAGTAGGAAAAAAAACAAAATGAAATAAAAAAAATACTTCCAAAAATATATTTTTATTATTTTTCATTATATATAAGTAAGTTATACATATTTATATCCATGAAAACGAAATGATATATTCTGACACTAATCTTTTCAGTTACACACAGTTAATTTCAAAATGGAAATCTACCACGCTAGACCAGTCAAGCCACCAGAGTTGCTTGTCATGAGTTGTCTGTTAAATTTTGTATAAATAAGCTCCGGCTCTCTCGACAATGTTGAGGTAGTTGTTGTAATAAAAATAAAAAAATAATAAAAAAATGAATGTGTAACAATGATGTGCGTTCAGAAGCGAATTTTTTCTGTGTTTTCTGGTAATTACGGTAAATTGTTACAAATTGTAGTTCCATTGTACGCTTACACTGCATTAACATACAAACAAAAAGCAATTCTCCAGAGTAAAATATATGCGTTAGATAATAATAATTAAAAAAAAAGAACTAACATTTAACCTTGTTAAACGTAGAGAAATATTAAACGGTAACAAAAGTTATTTAATAAAACAAAATAAAATCGCATCGACCTTTAAAAAAATTTTTTTTCTGTTATTTTATTTTATTTTCATGCAAGATCAAATTATCGATATATAATGAAAGATAATGATTGGAACGTGGAAGTGATTTATGTTGCCCAATAATTATATATTTGTTCCTTTGGCATCTTCGGTCCGTCGTCGATAACATACATAGATTATTATTAATACTCGTTTGATTGTTACTGATATTTTATTATTTATACATTTGTGTACAACAAATAGACATAATAGGTTGTAATGCTATAAAATTACATTTAATTGAAATATAATCTCATGTTATTATGAAGAAAAGAAACAAATATATTGTAATAATTGGGTTAACGAAGCGCGATTGTTATCTTTGCAGAGGTGAAGACAAGCTACTGTCAAATTAGTTTGCCAAAAATTATGTGTTATATTTTTGAATTTGTATGAAAAATATATATTTTTATTTTATTTTAATGTTAAATATTTAATAATTTTTAAAATATATGTTTTTTATTTATAAAATAATAATTTATATGAAAATGCGTTAAAAATTTAAATGAAAGAAATAAAAAAAAATACTGAAAAATACATTTTTTATAAATAAAATAAAATGTATATTATTTTTAAAATTATTATTTTTTTATATATTACATAAAGTATATAAAATTTTTGTATAATTTTATGATTTAAATATATAAAATAATTATTGAATTTTAAAAAATGTGGTTTTTGTTAACTTAAAATTAAAAATTTTGAAAGCAAAATAAAATTTTAAAGAATTGAAAAAAATAAATTGAATTAATTTTAAATAAATAAAATTATTTTTATGATTAAAAAATATTAAACGAAAAATGTATTAAAATATTTTTTAAAAAATTAATTATTTTATTTATTAAATTAATTAAATATTTTTAATAGTTATTTAAAAATACTTTAGTAAAATATTTTAAACGAATTTAGATTTCTAAAAAATCATTTTTAAGAAATATATATTTTTTTAATAAAATTAATCTTTTTAATTTTTAATCTTTATTATCTTTAATTTTAATATTTTAATTTTTTTAATTCAAATTAAAAATAATAATAATTTTTTTTTATTAAAAAGCTATATTTTGTATTAAAATTTAATTTTTTAAAGCAATAAAAAAAATAAAGTTATTAAATTTTATAAAGTTATTATAAAAAAGTTAAAATTAAAGTTATTAAAAGTTATTATAAAGTTATTAGTTTCAAATACAAAATATTTTATTTTATAAAATTTTAAAAAAATATGAAAATAATCATTATAAAGAAATATTTTAACAAAATCATTTAAGTTATTTTTTTGTAAAATTTTTATTAAAAAATATATTTTGTATTAAAATATATTTTTGTATTTTTTTTATAAATAAAATTTATAAATAAATATTTAATAAAAATTTTATTAAAATATAACTTTATAAAAATTGATTTTTAATACAACATATAGCTTTCTAATAAAAAAAAATATATAAAATTTATTATTTAAAAAAAAAATTAAAATTTAAAATTTTACAAAAAATATTTAAAAATTATTAATATTACTAATTTAAAACATTAAAATATTTTTTTTTTCAAATAAATCCAGAAAATAATAACTTTATTACTAAAATGGACCACAAAGAGCCGTGTGGCGTAACACACATTCGTAAGATGTACATAATTAATAATTTTAATAATACAACCCATGCAGCGTATTTAACATGTAAATATACTGGAGTGACATCTAACACCTTCATTCATTTATTAGTTTGCTTTTTTTTTCTTGTTTATCATTGATAAATATTGTCATACGCTCTAACCAGTGGTGGACAAACAAAACAGAAATTATGAATGATGTTATTACTATTATATTTATTGTTTGTCTTGACAGTGTCAAATTGGCGCGAATTATGTGAATATTTACATCTGGTCATTATTATTACTATTTTTCCTTTTTTCATTCATTTTTATATATTTTACGCGAATGTAAGATATATAATTATCATACATCGTAACTAACAATAGAATTGAGTTTTATTATGATGATTATTTTTTTTTTTATAAAAATTTATATTTTTTTTTTTTATACGAAAACCTGTCTGTCTGTCTTTTTTATTTTTTAGAATTGAGTTCAGTCCAGACTTGTGCATAATATTAATTTTTATATTTCTTTAAAAAATAAAGAAAGAAAGAAGAAAAAATGTATGTTACGAGAAAAGATTCACCTGCCGGTAGTGAGTGAGTGATATAATGATTGCTCGTACACACATTTAATATACATTAAAAGGAAATATATAACAGTAGATTTTTTTCTTTTCTTTTATTTTTAGAGCCAAGTACTAAATAATATATGAAACACACGCGTTTTTGGCTCCGATGAGCTCATGAATTTTATTGAAGTGTGCCACGATGCACCTGCTTAGGTCTCCCTTAACATAAATTTTTATTTTTTTGAGAAACAGATGAAAGTAAAATTGTCAGCTGATTTGATAAGACAAAAAATGACGTAAAAAACGGAAAAACAAATAAATTTGTGCACGCAAAAAACTACAAAGTAATAATAATAAATTAAAATTATTATTATTTTTTTGTATATTATTAATAAATATATATGTTATATATATAAAACAGGTTAACAGCCCTTCGAGCGGTTCCATTCACCCCCTTTCAATTCCATAAGTGCATCTGGCTAGAAACACAAAAACAATGCCGCAATATAGCTGTTTTATGCAAATTTGGTCGACTTTTGAATAAAAACGCTGCATTTGCATGGAATTTATATATACATTGGAGGCCAGTCATCATCAACATCATCATAGTGCAACATTTTAATTAATGTAAAAATATCAACTTTTTGTTGTTCTTTATTTATTTGTTTTGTATTTGCTCACTTCTTGCGTTTTTTGTTGTTGTTGTTGTTGTTTTTGTAAAAAATAGTTAAAATATAATGCAAGCACTGACAAGCTCTCTCACTGACAATCACAATGAATTTTATAGTTTTATGTGAGTGTGTTGTGCAGCGGAAATTCATGCAAGAGCAGTGTTGTTTGGTGCGCAAAATTTATTTTTATATGCAAAAAAAAAAAAATGGTATTTGCACATAGACAATAAAATACGAAAAAAAAAAATAATAATAAAATGTAACTGTTGTGCATAAGGAGGAAAAAAACGAATAAATTTTAACTTGACTTTTTTTTTCGTAAAATATTTATTTTTTAAAGTAATAAAGAAACACTTCCGGATCTTTACAAGTTGGTACAAAATGTGTCCAGTGAACTTTGATTATTATTTTTTTTTTGTTGTTGTAAAAAAAATTATCAGACGAGATCTAAACACCTGTAGCGGTCTTTGATCAATTACTCTGATCGTGGTTTGACAAGTTATTTGAATTTAAATAATAATAATAAAAAAATAGAAAAAATGTATATCTTGAATAAAATATTATTTTTTTGTTTATTATTTGTTTGTGTAGAAACATTAATAAATAATGTCTGAGACAAATTGTTGTCTTTTGTATAAAATAATATAATAAATAAATATTTATTTATTGCAATTTTTATTATTTTTCATGTTAATGTTTAATATTTGTTTTGTTTTTATATATTATTTATTTATTTTATATATGTTAATATTTTTTATAAAATTTTTATAAAAAATATTTAAAAATTATATTATATTTATAAATGTTAATATTTTTTATAAAATTAATAATATTAAAAAATATATAAAAAACATTATATATATATTTAAAAATAATTTTTTTTATAAATATTTTTTATATTTTATTATTTATTTTAGAAAAAAACAAATAAAAATGTGTTAAAATTTTTTATAATAATATAATATAATAATATAAAAAAAAATAATATAAAAAAATATTAAAAATTTTATAATATTATTAACATTTTATTAAAATTATTAATTATTTTTATTATTAAATTAATATTATAATATCAAAAACTTTAAAAATTAATTATTTTTATTATTTAGGATATTATATATTTATAAATTATATTATTATTAGTACAATGTAAAAATATATTTTTTTATAAATAATTTTTTATTTTAATATTTATTTCAGAAAAAAATACATTTTATTTTAAAAAAATTATTCCAATTAATTCAAACCATATATTTTATATTATTAATTAAAATATTTAAAATATTTATATATTTTTTATAATTATATAATATAAAAAATTTTGAATTTTTCATATATTTTATATAAATATATATTAAATATTATATAATATTTTGAATATTTAATATAATATTTTTCAAATAATATATTTTTCGGGTTCAAAATCATTAAATATGTAAAAAATATAATTTTACAAATTATTCAGGACCACCAAATGTAAAATAATACAAAAAATGTCCTGTTTTCCGGGAATTTAATTTTTTAATCTCCATAAATCTACAAACAATGCAACCTCCTACAAATGACGCAAAAGGGATAAAAACACACGAATTATCATTATTATTTATAAAAAAGAAATAAATGCGTTTCTCTCGAAAAAGAGACAAGATATAAATTCAGAATTCCAGGAGGTCCCACATTTCCTAACAGAGGCGGCTATTGCGACACTTTATTGTTATTATTATAATAAAAACAACTCCTAGTGTGTCCAAACATACAAAACAACCTCAAACAAAACATAATGTAAAAAGGAAAAGCAGAAATATTATTATTTTATTAAACATATATAATATCATACATATATAAAACAATCGAATTCAAAAACATGAATTTTTACCATTATTTTTCTTTCAATGCATTTCGAGTCGAACGAACGAGTCGCGTTGTCGACGACGAACGTTAAAATTTATATTATATATGAATTTTATTGATGATACCTTGTTATTTCAGACACACATATATATCATTCTTTTCACTAAAAATGTGTATAAATGTTATTTTTTGCACACATGCATACCGGTTGTACACCTTTCAAAAGGAATGCGTTATGTTATGCGCGATGCCGTCAGTGTTATAAACAATGCATGTTATTTTTTTTTCGCTGTGTCTTTCGTTCTGTCGTTGTTTCTTGCTTGTTGTTGTTGTATATATGATGTAAATATGCGCGCGCTAACAATCGTTATTATTCTTGGGGTATCACGGGTTAGTTTTTTTTTATAAATTGGGTCATTTTTGTCTCTCGTCATAATTTTAGCTTCAAAAAAGTACAATTTTTATATAAAAAATCCGAATTATTATTAAACATAAATAAAATATATATTTTTCATTCATATATTTTTATCATATATAAAAAAAATACGAAGCAAAGTTATAACAAAACAACATTAATAAATTCAAAAATTCTGCCATTCTGTCTGCCGATTCTGCTTGCGAGGCAAGAAAAGTAAAGACAAGCGGCACAATGTATATATGTTGCATATATGCATGATGTTTGATATCAATCAAAGTCAATTTATCATAGAAATTTAAGAATACAAAATAACATTCAAGTCAACACATCATTTTACATGTTTTTTATATTTATAAATATTTTATGTTTTTTTCGGTATGTTTCTTTCATTTATTGTGAATGAAGGAACATCAAAAAGTTATGACGATGACAATTTCTTGCAGGGTTGGGTAATTGGGCAATATGGGCAGAAAAAAGGGCAAATATTGTATTTTGGGTTCATTGACATTTGTTTTTATGTTAAATTTTTAGAATTTAATCAAATGTAGCAAATATTTGCTAATTTTTAACTTAAAGGGCAATTTTTACCCAACTGGGCAAATTTTTGCCCATTGCCCTTTTTCTTAATTTTTTATAAAAATTTACTTCTTTTTGAACCCATTTGTCTAAATTATAAGTTTTTAACATTTTTTAGACCTTTAAACTAAATTTTTAGAAGGTTGCCCTTTTGTTACCCATTTATTGCCCATTCATTGCCCATCTCAATAAAAGTTCAATTTTAATCAAAAATTTCGATGAATTTGGGGCTCTTAAATCAAATTCTGCCCCTGAAACATCTCACAACCTGAATTGAATGCTGCACAAAAAGTGAGAAGATGTATGTTTGTTTGTGTTACGCGACAAGAAATGAGGCACGAAAAATGACAGTAAATTAGTGAAATGTTCAGAAATAAATTCAAGAGCCATTATTTTGTGACTTGTATTTATTTTTTTTTTACTTTATTTCATTTAAGGACCCTGTATTATTATTTTTAATTGGCGCCGATAAATTACGCCAAGCACAGATGGATGAATGAATGACAAAAAACCCCTTGAATGTCACCGGTGCCCATTAATTGTAACAATATGCATCTTATACTTTTTTTTTGTCGTTCCCTTGCAACTTTCGAAATCAAATAAAAAAGTAAAAAAAAAAACGTTAAGATCCATTATGGGCCTGTATAAAATATATTGTATCTTATCACGTTATATCATCTAAATTTCATTTGAGTGTTATTTTTTGATATACTTTCCGTCACCATTGTTAAGGATCGGGACACGCATGTGAAGAGTAAAATGCATTAAAAACTGTTACTTAAATAAAAAAAAAAGTTGAATGAATGAAAAAGTTAAGGGTGGCGGAAAAATAATATCTAAATCCGATTATTTGTTTGGTAGATCAACTTCCCCGGGTGCTGTGTGAGGGTTATTATTTTATTGAAAGACTTGCCGAAAATTTTGATGATGATGAATTGGAGTGGAAAAATGATATTTTTGTCACATAGAATATGCTTCTGTTTTGTTCCCCTGAGAGCGAATGGGAAGGACTCGAATGAATGAACAAGATAAAATTGGCAATTGAGATAAGGAAAACAAACAAAAATTGAATGATTGAATTGTGATTAACTCAGATGGGGTGCCGTCGTTTAGTTATGCTGGTAGTACATGGATGCAAAAGTAAATAATAATCATTCCGGGAGAGAACCAATATTGGGCGATTTACAGCACCTTTTGTACAATGGGTTTGTACTAATGAACACGACGGCGCAGCGCATATTAGAAGTTACAAAATGGCGGACCCAGCTGTCTGTCATTCAACATTAGTACTTTATTTTTACTACCTTTTGCTCACTCACTCTCTACTTTTTTATTATTATTATTGTTACACGTATGTTCCATATAACATATACAATAGGTGTTATTATATTATTATTGTACTCATACTATATTTCACCTAAAGCTATAATAACTTTCCTATATACAGCGCGAAAGATACCATTTAATGACGAATCGTATAAAAAGAAGGCCATAAATGAGGGCTACTAACCATTAATGATGATGTCGGGCAACAGTAGACCAAAGTAAGGGGTTTAAGTGATTTTTATATATATATACAATTTTTTTTTCAATTCAATTCTTTGTTTGGAAGCCAAAAACAAGGGTCATTGTAATGAACGATGATGAATAAAAATGTTATAAAAATAACAAAAATGCAAATATACTGTTCCGGTTTAATGATTTACTAAAGATATTCAACATTTACATCATTATATACTCTGGAATATATGTATATTATTTGAAAATAATGTCGAGAAAAATGACCCCGACTGCTGCGGTCTTTTCATTCATTCACTTACTTATTTGCTTATTATTATTATAATAAAGTATAATATACATCTTATTCGCGTCTTTGAAAGATATTTGTATTATAATGATAAATATTAAAAATTATATATAATTTTTTATATTATATATAGTTTTTATATATATAATTAAAATATATTTTATATATAATAATATACCGCAAATCTTATATATATATTTTTTATAAATTTTATTTATTATTAATTTTTATAATATGTATAATAAAATATTATATTGTTATAATTATAAATATTTTACTTTTTTCTATAAAAAAATATTTCATTTTTGATAATTTTGATTTTATAATAAAATATTATAATTTAATAATTATTAAATATTTTATTTTTTTATTATTAAAAATATTTCATTTTTGATAATTTTGAGTTTTAAATAGAATTTTATATATAATTATTATTTATTAACATGTCATTATTAATTAATAACTATATAAAAAAATTAAGTTTGACTCTTAATAATATATTTTTAATAATAAAAAATTATTATTTTAAGAAAGTTGAGAAAAAATAATAAAAAATAATTGAAAATATTAAATTAATGATTTTTTATTATTTTAATAACTTCAACATTAATAATATCTAGATTTCCAGTTTTTTATGATAATTTTAATTTTTTAACATTATTTAAATAAAATATTTCTTAATAAAAATAACATTTGTACAAGAAATAATATTATTAATAACAATAATAAAAGTTGACACACAAAAGCTCGATGAATAGATAAAATCAATTAGATATCAATCTACGTCTTAATTAGATAAGTGGTGTTTATATTTATTACTTTGAACTTTTTTTTTTGCATAAAACAATATACAACGTACAGCTGAAAAATAAAAAATTACCGATTTTGACGCAAGCCTGATTGAAACTTAACCTCTACGTATCAAAAAATCGCCGAGATAAAGATCAAATCCGAACTGAGTGAGTGGATTAATGACATGCATATGAATAATGACATTTCATTAATCTCTCGTATTCTCTTCTATTATCGGATTTGATCAAAATTTTAATAATGATGATTGAGTATATATGGAAAAAAAGGTGTTGATCGTCTCAGAAAATTAGTTGTGGATTGAGAAAGTTATTGGGAACGCCTTAAAAATTAATCGCAAATGATTGACCCATATCGTTGCATAACAAAACGAAAAATTATTCAAGTAAATTACAAACATGTGTTGTTAGTAATTTTATTTTAACTTCATGTACTTTGTGCATCAATTATTGTTTATTGTACAATGCAAGTACAAATCAGTGACGGACTTTTTAATTTTTTTTTGTTCAAAAATGGAAAAATTTTTCAAGACAAAGGTTGTTATAAAATTTATATGATAATCCAAATTAATTATATAATATAATATAATATATAATATATATATAATATATATATAATAATATATATATAATATATATATAATTAATATATATAATATAATTATAATATAATCCAATTAATCCAAACCAAGCAAAATAAATAAAGAATTTAATTTTTTTAAGGGTTTTTAAGCTCAAAAAAAAAATTAATTCCAGCCCTGAATTAAACAAGACGAAGAAGAAACTTTATAACAAATTATCAATGTGTGTAATAATAATAAAATAAAATAAAACCATTGACTAACTTTTTCGTACTGAGTGTTGCGAAGAAGCAATAAAATAATAAAAAAAACATATATGTTGTTGTTTGTATTGTAGTTTGTTAAAAAATATGAACGAACACGAAATAAAACTCTTATCAAATTAGTGGCATTATTAAAGTTATGAAAAAGTAATAAAAGCGATACTTGTTCTTCCTCTACTGTGCCTTGTCTCAGTTGCAAAGTACAGACAAATATGTAATTGTAAGGTAATTATCATGCATTTGTACGTGCACCTCCTCGCTAACTTATATAACATTATAATACTACATGTTTAATGATAGCATGGTAAGGTAAAGTTTTGTTAAAGTTAAAGGTTATCTTCGTTTTCTTACTGTTTTGTAATTTTTTTTTCATATGTTTTTTTTTTCAAACAACAACAATCGAACACAATCAATAATTTTACATTAAAATTAGTATCATTATTATTATTTTATTTTTTTTTATCTTGAAGCACGAAGAAAAATTTTATTATAATAATAAAAAGTCGACAATTGCCTGCGTGCGTCTCACATATGAGAAACATTTTCATGGATGAAACTTATTATATTATTATTTTTTTTCTTCTGTATTCTTTTAACATATATAGTACAACATATACAATATATATGATGTAGTATATATGTTAAAAAAGTCCTGTAAGTGGACAAAAATACAAAAAAATAACAAAACGAACGAGAAAAATAATAACGCAGGCATGACACGATTATAAAAATTATGATATGTATTGTTTATATTCATATATATGTTAAACATATATAAAAAATAAATATATAAACAATAATAATAATAATAAGAGACAGCATGTCCACAACAATTATGATTTTTTTCATAATAAAAAAATAAATAAGATTTACATAAATAAATGCGTGATCAAATTTGTCAAGATTTTCGTAAAAAAAATCGCATGAATATGAAAATATATATGTTGCAAAACAAATCCATTAAAAAAAAAGTTTGCGAGATAAATGAGTGAGTTAACTTATCCATCATCGTTTGTTGTTACTACTAATGAAAAATGTGCGTTTTATGGTAATTTTAGCTCATACTAAAAATTAATTTTCCATAAATCTCCATTTTATACGCATATAAATATATATTTCCCAAAAAAAAAAAATATAAAAATAAAATAAAAGATAACATTAATATTACACCCAACACACAGAGAGATATGAGAAAAAAATAGTCAAGAAACATGTATAAAAAGGACAATAAAACAACGCATTAAAGTTGTGTAATTTGATAAGTGAATGGCCATACAGTCAATGTTTTTAATGATTATCAAGCAATTTAAATTCATCTCCCAAGTTAACTTAATTATGACAGAGACGATTTTTACGATATCGACTGAAAATTAGAATAATCGAAACATTTGTATGGATTTTTTCGTGTATTTTATTACATTTTTATTTTTTGTTAGCCAGAGAGTAATTATCAGAGAAAATAGACACTCAATCGTTGGATCGTTAATGATAATTGTGTGTTAACATACAACTTGTTCGTACATTTATTTCTCTTAATTTATGTGATGAAAGACAAGGCATAAAAAATGCAAAAAAAAGTGGTCCGTTAATTAATAGAGAAATTTTTATATATATTTAAAATAATAATTAATTAATGATGGTGTTGTGGTGTGTTGGCAAATCAAAGCTGGCTTTGAATAATAATGTATTAGAAAAAAAGATTTAACCTGTATTTATATACTATAGTATAGTATAGTATTGTATATATGATGAATTGTTGAATTTTATTATCTTAAAATATTCACGGAAGCAAGCTACTGTATGCATGTATTGTATATAGCACTTGATAGAGAAGAAAAAAACATTCCTCTAGTTATCGTGTGGCATTTACGTTGACTGACTAACTGACTGATATCTGTCTAGTTATATAAATATTTCGTTTTTTTTTTGTGTGTAACTACATCGCTTGAAAACTAATTAAAAATGTTTTTTAAAGGTTAGGGTGAGATATCAATTTCAATACATTTTTTTAAATTTATTAAAAAATCTTTTAATATTAAGATTAAAAGTATAAAAATATTGAATTAGCGGAGAAGCGAATTTCAAATTTTAATTTTTTAAACTAACATAATTTAATTTTTAATAATTTTTAAAAAATAGGGTAAGTTTTCAATTAAAGAAAATTTTATTTTCTTCATAAAAAAAAATTTTACTATAATTTTTTAATTATATAATAATTATGAGAATTTCTTGCGATTTTTAACGGTATCAAAGTAACATAATTAATTTTTTTTTATAAATTTATAAAATTAGGGTGACTTTTCAATTAAATAATTTTTTATTTTTATTCTATACAATTTTATTTTTTTTCCTACAATTATTTTTATAAAAAAATAAAAGTAGCAAAAATGCGATTTTCAAATTTTTAACTGTAATTTTCTGACTTGACATATTTATGTTTTTGATAAAATTTGCAAAAAATATTTTTTAATCAAGAAATAAAAAAAAAATTAATTTAATATCAACTTTATATTTAAATTCAACGAAAAACATGCTTTATTGGGTACCCAATCCAAATACCAATCGCCCGTTCGTTGATTTACGGATCACTTTAATATTTATATCTTTCAAGTTTGTGTCGACAGCAACATATATTGATCGACTCCCGCACATAAATTAAAACTTGTCTTGAATTTCTTAATGAAAAGTTGATAAAAAAGCAAAAACGATGAAACCTGATTAACATTGAAACGAAACACGAGTCCAGCGCCATCTAGAGCTTGTCACGTAATTGGCGCCCTGATTGCATTCCTTTTTTGTCTTATTATTAAATAAATATAAAAAAAATAAACAACCATTATTTTCACGCTAATAAGACGAGTCGCGAGACGAGATGTGTGTGTGTGGTTTAAATTGGTTTGGAGCAAGAGAGGAGAAAGAGAAGAAATACAAATGTCAATTTAAAATTCATAGAATGCAATCAATTGACACCTTGCAAAAGTGCATTATTTTTCGCCGTGAATTTTTTTTTTTTTTTACTTCTCAATTCACATATTTTTATCCGCCAAGGTAATACAATGTGAAGTAAGTGGCAAGAAATCCAAGTTCATTGATACATTTTTGCTGCATATACAATTGTTTGCATTTTTTCACACCTGAACAACTTTTTGGAGTGTCTGTATACGATTCACGTTTTATATTGAATTCTTTGTATATTTTTTTTTTATATATTTTGTCTTGAACTGCACTGCATTACCATTATTACTATTATTTTTTTTGTTGGTAACTTTACTCGTGAGACCTTCAACTAGCAGCAATTCCAACAAAATGAAGAAAAAATTGCATTCATAAAATATTTACACAAAAAAATTGTAACAAAAATGTTTTCACTTTCTTTTGACACGCTATTAATAATGCATAGAATTACTATTAAAAGAAATATAGACATGATGTTGTTATTTATATTTTTTTACATGCGCCAATAATTGCAAGTATTTTTTAACAACTTATGATTTTCTAGACCATTGTAGGTGTTTTTTTATAATATTATTAAAGAAAATGTGTGAACGCAACGCATCATATATAATATATTATAATGTATGCTAAAATTTAAATGCAGTTATTATTATTACATATTATTATTATATTATAACTTTTTGTACAAAAAATATACTTTTTCATAGGAAAATGCAGAACTATAACGAACAAAAATTACATAATACGGAAAATTTATGTTTTTATTCGAAAAAGACATGCAAAATTTTACTTTCTCATATATATATATGATTTTTATCAACATATATAGGTTACTTTTAATGTGATTTTAAACAGAGAAAAAAAATGTTCTGACACACATTTCGAAATACAAAAAAAAAAAATAATAAAATAAAAGGAATATAAAGAGAGACATATAATCATCATTTATGTAAATTGTTATTCTTTAACATATATAAAAAAAAAGTTTTTTTTTCTTTCTTTTTCTTTATCGAATCATAATAAAATAATACGCACCTGGCCACTTCTTTCTCGCTATAAGTGCTTGTGTGTGTTATTATAATGTGATATCACACTGAGTAAAACGATTTTATATTATTATGAACATTTTACAATGATAATATATATTATATATGTTGCTTTGAATGTAAAAAAAATCAATGAATGAGTGATGATAGAATTTAAATAATAATGTTAAATATTTTTATTATCATTATTTTTTATTATATTTGATTAAAAATAAAATAATAAATTATATATGATATTTTTTTATCATATATAATTAATATTTTAATTAAATTAAACAAAAACGAAAAAATATTTTAATCTAAACTGAGCAAGTAATTTAAAATTAATAATATATTTTTTTTAAATGTTCAATATTTATAATTAGTATTAGCCCAGTATTATTTGCTTGGCTGGGCCCATAACCTATTGAAACTAAGTTTTATTAGAGAATGACTAAAACTATACATTTTGTCAACAAGAAAACTATCACAGTTTACTTTAATCGAACAACAATTATTATGCCAACAGTATATAATATAATTAGTATTATAATTATAATAATTAATTATATTATTAAATGTTACATTATATTTTTTAATATTATTAATTATTATATATAATTATATATATTTATGTATAACTAATATTTTAAATAATTATAATAAACAAAAAAAGTATTTTTTAGCAAAAAAAAAAATTATAAAAATATATATTTTTTAATAAAATATATAAATTTATGAAAATTAGTGACATGTTTAATATTTATTAACATTAATTGATAAATTTGTACTTGCATTAGTATAATAATAAAATAATGACACTTACGCATCAAACATAATTTTTATAGAATTCTTAGAAAATTTTGATGAATTAAGTGCATTCCATGTGTTCTCAATTGTTACAAATATTTAATAAGGCACGAGACGTATATCATATATGTTATACATATAACATATATGTTAAGTATACAAATGTTAATAATTAAATTATTTGATTTGAAAAAATTGGCGAGACATCCAAGTTTTACATTTTTACAAAAATTATATAAATTTTTTTTAGTAAAAATGTATAAACTTGGATGTCATCACGAGACACAAGCGCCTGCATAAGACACAGTGCATCACTTTGTTTAAAAAAAAAAAATAAATGTTTTAATAAAATAATCATCATCTTTGCATTTATTTATGTATCTCATAACGCGCGTTTTATATTTTTTCGCATATACAACATATATATGACAAAATGCGCTGCTTTTGATCAATTTAATATTAAATTTTATGTATGTTGGAAAAATGAGAGAAAAAATGCAGCACACATGTCTGGCGGCTAATTTATAAATATGAAGCAAAAAAAAAACATACAATTTATTCCCATTTTATAACTACTATTTACTTAATTATTTTCATAATTTTCCCCAACGCGAGCGGCGCGCCGCAGATTTAAGCCAGTTTTATTTTATTTTTTAATCAAGATAGACTTTTATTATCTGGATTAAATTTTTATCAGTTAACTCGGATCTTTTGTGTAGTGAATCCGACGTAATTGGACATTTTCAAACGGAATGTTGACAGAAGTAATTTTTTTTTGCATGAATTTGTATCAAATTATCACGAAAAGTTCTCGCGGGAAGTCACTCGAAGGTGTCACAAAATTTATTCGTGTCGATGGTCCAAACCTGGCCATTTATGGATAATGTCAATCACGACACCTCCGTGGCTCATTTGCATTTTTGTCGCTTTCGACGTGACGATAATTGTGAGATCAAGAGTAATAAACGCCTCCTACGCTAAATTTTTTTTTGTAACTTGGAGAATCCTGATTATGACCTTTGCAATTAAAAAAAAAATTGTTAATCGGAACATTAATTATTTTATTGTCGTTAATTACTATTTAGATGGCTTAATGAGTAAATTAACGTTGAAATTGCTGATAATTTATTCAAAAACAATCATGAATCGAATAAAGGTAGTAGAGACACGATCATGAAAAATTTAATCGTAAATGAATTCATAAATCATAAATCGATGACTATCAATAATTTGTAATTTGATATTATTATTGTATGTGTGTGATGTGTGTATGTATATAATAAAAACAAAGTACAGGTCAGACAGACAGATATTGTTTTGTTTTGGATGCGATAATAATAATTATTATTAAGTCATTCTAATAAATCTATCAAAGTTTTCAATAGAAATGATGATAAACTGAAATATTGTGATTAGATCATGGCTTTGAAAGGGTTTCTATTGTTTATCATCGACAGATTATGATTAGTTTATCATTATTCTGTAAGTTTCGTGATGTTCTAAAATTATATATTTTGTATTATTTTTTATTTATTTAATAATTTAATTTAATTTAATTAATTATTATTTAATATTTAAAAAATTATTGGTTTATTTAAAATTAAATAATTAATAATTTTTTTAAATAAATATTATTATTTTTATTTTTATAAAATTTTTAAAAATAAATTTAAAAAATTAAATAAATAAAATTTTAATTTAATTCATTATTTAACTATTATTTTATTTTTATTTTTTATTTTTAAATTGAAAAATTTAATTTTTATAAATTATTATAATTTAAATAATATATTCAAATAAATAATTTTTTTATGATAAAATTTAAATTTTAAATAACTTTTAAATTACTATTATTATTAATTTAATATTTATATTATATTTTTTTATTATATAAATATTATAGTTAAATATTATAATTAATTTTAATAATTTTTATTTAATTTATTATTATTTAATTATTTAATTTTTTATTAATAAATATTATTAAATTTTGAATTTATTAAAAATATAATTAATTTATTTTTTGTTTAAATTTATAAAATTTTATATAAATTCAAAATTATTTAAATATTTTATAATTTTTTTTTAAATTATATAAATATTTTTATATAAAAAATATATATTTTATAAAATATAAATATTTTTTATTTATATAAAATATAAATATTTTTATTAAATATATATTTTTTTATAAAAAATATCATCACAAAAATACAAAAAAGTAATGAATCACAAAAATTCAGTTACTTTCCAGTTATTTTTAAGAAGAATAAAAAAAAATAATAATAAAAACGACAAAACACGTATGTTCAGGTAAAACGTGTCTGTCTGTTATTCTGTTCGTCTGCCGACGGTAATATCTCTTATACATACAACATTCATATATATAATATTCAAACATATATGTTTGTACAATGAAATATACAATGTTGTAGGTATGCTTCGTCATTATATATAAAAGTTTACTTTTGGGATATGCGCAGACCGAGAGAATGATATTTTTCATACACAAAATTACACGGAAAACAATATTATTAATGATGAACTTTATATAAAATTTCAACCAAGTTGGAAATTTGATACATTTTTACAAACAAACAACATTCTTGTTACTGTTTTCATGTATAAATAATTGTATATGTTTTTTTTTAAGTTTCTGGTTATTGCAAAATTTTATTGTCATATTTTGTCGGTTCTTATTTTGAATTCTATTGTTTATCGCCCAGTTTCTAGTTTTTTTTTATGAGATTGTTCATTAAGAGCATTTATTTTTTAACTGTGTCACCAACCAGTGTGGGACGCTCTCGTTCTTTAACATAAAAAAAATGTTATATTATTATTATACTTTTCTGTTCTAAATAAAAAAAAAATGTATAAAAAATTATGAAGAACGAAAAACGACGACGATTGTAAAAGTATACGCCATTTTTGTCATCAAAATTAAAATTACCATTATTACTACTTTATTGCTTCTGTACAATTGTGTATTGTGTATATACATAATAATAGTCACCTATCACATAGCGTTGTAACTAACTAAAAGCTTGATTATTATTATTTTCATTTCAATTCTGAATGTTAGAACATTTCCACAGAACAATAGACATTTATTGGGTACATTTTTACATGTGTATATGTTAGAAAAGTGTCATTAAATTCACATTAAAAAACAGTTTTCTCGAGACCTTGTAACAATATTCTGTATGTAACTTAGATGACAATACTATATGTATGTTACAATTTCAATTAAAAAAAATATGTTTGACCAATTAACGTTCGTGGTGTCTCTTAATTTTGTATTAATTTATGTTAAAAAGCGCGGGAATATTATATTTTGACACAAATTTGTGTTTAATTGATCTTAAATGATCTTTAAAAGGGATCTATAATATATGTATGTACTATATATGTTATATATACTATATATTTGTAATATATATATTAATATATGTTATATATACTAAAATATGAGGTATATATATCATAAAATTTAGTATATATAATGTATTTAGCATATATAGTACAAACAAATTTTTCTTTGATATCAAAATCTTATCCAATTAATCCAAACCAAGCAATAAAACTATGAAATTTTGTTTCAGGTCCAAAAACATGTTAATCCTGCTCCAAATTGATCATATATAAGATGTTAGTTATTATTGGTATTAGTTATCTTGATAAATTTTATTTAGAATGACAATGCACTTTTGAGTGTTTTGAGTTCTTAAAAGGTCCGTTAATGTTTTTTTGTTAAAAAACTTTTAAAATAAGAGACATTTTAATAAATAAAGGACTAAATGTGTCGATCCTTTGTCAGGACAATGTTCGATCGAAAGATCTTAATGCACTTTCTTTTATAAAAAAATTGAAAAAAATGAATCATCTGTGTGAATTTTTTAAAATTTCAAATTTTTTTAAGTGAATTGTCAATCAAAGGATTTGTGTCGCTTAAGATTTTTTTTCGTAAAAGACAGAGTGTCACGGTTTTTCTTTAACATAACAATGGTGAATGTCACATACATATACAATAAGTTTAAGTTTTTTAATAAGGTACAAAAGAGACATTCACTCTCTGAACATTACACAGCAGTAATGAATAATAAAGATCAAGTACTTCTTATTAAAATCTCTATTGTATTCTCAAGTGGGCAGTAAACTTCTTACGGTCTTTTGTAGGGGGCACTGTCACACATTTTCATGTACTTTATGAATAATTATGACACAAATTTATAAATGCCAAAACCAACAAAAGACCGAACAATGCAATAGTTGCAAAACAACACAAAATAGAACACACTCACAGAACAGGAAAACAATAGACAACCTGTTCTTAACTTTTTGGCAAACGAAAAAAAAAATAGTTGTAGGTGCTAAGCGCCAGGTACCTGCTCATGTTTATTTATTTACTTTAAAGGTTTTCTAGATACCTGAAAATCTGCATGAAACAAGTGCATAAGAGGATGGCGGCGGGCGAGTACTAATTATCTATTGTCCTTCAACATCCTCGTCTAACACACGGGTGAGTGTCTATGGAGGTATGTCGAGGACAGTCATTACACAATTCTAGACATATTTGTTTATAATCTGTCTACGGACAGATTTTCTGCCGCATCATTCATTCACACTTTTTTCCGTTACTATGGTTATGCTTCATTTGGAGCTTATTTGTGAGATTTCAGGACAAAAGTGATATATTTAACTTTTTACGATATTTTGTGGTTTTTAAAGGATTTTATTTAAAAAAAAAATGAGTTTCAGGATCAAATAATCCAAAAATTTCTAAATTATTTGATCCTGAACCTCAGATTTTTAAAAATTAAACTTCATTAATTTTTTTTTGAAGAAATTTAAATTTTTATAGCACAAATTTTATAGGAACCCTAATGGAAAGTTAAAGTATTAATTTTAATTGTTTACCATAAATTTCAGATTTTTCATAAAATATTCAAGTATTTTCGTTTTTATTTACAAATTTTCATGAGTTTTCTTAAAAATTTTATAAAAATTCTTTTTATAGCACGAATTTTATAGCAACCTTTTCGAAAAGTTCTCTATGTGAAAATTAACCCTATGGATAATTTTTGTATTTAATTTAATTTATAGGTACATAAATTCTCAATAGGGTTCATTATTCAAAAAATAGTTTTCTGAGAGGTTGCTATAAAATTCGTGCTATAAAAAACGAATTTCATTGAAAAGTCAAGAAAAATCATAAAATTTGTAAAGAAAAACGAAAATATTTGAAAATTTAATGAAAAATCTGATACTTATAATTAAAATTAAGTAAACTTTCCATTAGGGTTCCTATAAAAAAATTCGTGCTATAAAAGACAATGACACTCCCATTCCCGCCATTTTTCATTTCAAAAATTAAAATGCAGCAAAAAAAAGTGAAAACCGCACAAAATTTATCGATTTTATCAGCTCACAAATTAAAAACCGATAAGAAATTTGGCTTTGATAGAGTTTTAATGCTGTTATCATGTTTTATAGCTTTTTCTATTAAATTAATATTTATAATAAATAATATATTTAAATCAATTCCCAATTGATTAGCTAAACTAGTCAAAATATTTAACCACTTTGTGTGTTTTTATTAATATTTAAATGACTTGTTTTTGCATCTAGTTAAAAAAAACATAAAAAAAAATCCAAGAGAAGCAAAAAGACATTAACTTCCAACCGCGTCTCAAATTGTTTGATATAAATTAGAGTTGAAGTTAACGTTACACGTATTTTGCGTGTGTTATGTCACAAAGTTACTAGTTACTTGTCGTCGTCATATAGATAAGCGTATCTCGGGTGTAATATTCGTTTAATCGGTCGTTCAAAGCGACACTCGTAAGATAAATGTTGCTGCTACCAGTTGCGAATTTTCTTTCTCCACGGCAGTTTGGATGCATTTACACGTAAAATTTCTTCAAGTTTATAAAAAAAAATACAAAGTTGTCGAGACTTACCATGTGATCCGTATCCGGCATAGCCGTATCTCCGATGGGCACTGCCATTCTCGATGGGATAAAAGGCTCCCACGTCTGAGGCGTCGACGCCTCCGCTACTTTGGTGTGCCGACGTTCCGGTATTTGGGGATCCGCCAAGTCGTTGGTTCTCGTACCAACTCCTGGCCTCAGCTGCTGATGTCATATCCATCATTAGTACTTATTTGTGTTTTTTTTAATAATTTTTAATGTTTTCTGATAGTAATAAAAGTATCGTCAATTACGAGTTACGATGCACCATGTCATCTGATATATTGTAAAAAATTTTTTTTTTTTAACTTTTTGCAGAATGACTCAATATTTTGTTACTATATGAATATCAAGTTAATTTTCTCACGACTTATCTTCAGCTTGATTTGTGTCTCATATGTATATAATATTAATAATAAATATAAACTGGTTATTTGTTCTTTCTTGTACAATTCCAATATTTATATTTATTAACTCGAATTTTTTTTTATATTTATTTTTTTAAAAAAACAAAATGGTGTCTAAATCACTTAATTTTTATATTTTAATTTTTTTTTGAGCAGTTTGATTTATTTTTTATACGTAAAAAATTTTTAAAGTCGTTGAGCTTGGTAAATTTATGATTCTAAACAATTCCCATTTCCACGGCCTGAATTGTTTTATTCAAATTTTTATTAAATTTTTTCTCTTGGAAATGCTCGAGAATGCGTTAAGTGATGATTTATTTAAATATTTCACTTTTTATTGTATATTATATATTATGTAAAGTTTTTACACTTGAGCAAAAAGAGAGTTTTTAAAGATATTTACTGTTAATTTCCTAACCTTCTTAAAGGCATGGAGGAGAAACTTTCGTAAAAAAAAAATTAGAAGTGTCGTGGCTTGTAATTTTTTTTTTTATTATTAATGTTTCTATTCAACATTCACTGTGTATATATGTATATTATATATGTTGTAGTACTTCTTTTAATTTTAATATAATGATTAAATTTTTTTTCTTCTTTATTATTTATTCAAGTTAAAGTTGTACATAAGTTTGTTGTTTTTTTTTTCTTTAAAATGTCGGTTCAATTATAATTACGGCGCCATTGGCATAAACTTGTTAATTTTAGTTTATGTCTGCTGCTGCTGTACATGTAGCGTACTTGTTATTATTTGCCTGTGAATAGAAAAAAAAAATTATTTTAACAAGATTCTTTTAAATTAATTATTTTTACGTGAAATAAAAATTCAATATATATATAAAAAAATATAAAAAGTATATAAAAAGACACACGACCAAAACTATCCCTTTCCCGTTCTCCTCTATTAATTTTCTATTTTCTAGTCGCATCGCTCTTTTAATCAATTCATGTCACAATTACTGATTTCACACCTGTATCCCTCGTCTTTAGCAATAACATCATTATTTTTTTAAAAATAAATAATAATCAAACCGATTCAATCAACGAACCGTAGAAAACTGATCATGTCCAATCAATTTCTAATCAATTTTTATCGATTTTTTGTTGGATTTTTTTTTATGTTTAATTAAAAAAAAATATAAGTAAATATATAATAATAAAAAAACAGTAAAATTCTATATTTATATTTGTTTATAGATATTTTTAACACTCATTATCAGTGATAATATTTTTTTTATCAATAAATTCAATTTTTAACTTCTTATCGATTTTTTTTTACTTTTTTCTTGATATTTGCTCAAACACCTGATAAAAAGGTAATTTTTATGAGTTTTCGGTAATAGTGACTTGTTTAATAAGACATCGTATTTAAGTAAATATTAGCATTTTATTTTTTTCGGATGATAAGAAGTTATTAAGGTGTGACTAATAAATATAATAAAAAATTTTGATGATAATTTTTTTTAAAATTAGGTCGGATTGTTTCCTATTTTTTGTTTGATTTTATTTTATTCATTTATTAATTTAAAAAAAAATAATTAAACTTTAATTAATATATAGAAAATATAGATATGAAAATTTTAAAAATATATGTTCATGATAAAATTATTTTTTATCAAAAATTTTAATTTATAAAAATAAAAATTATTTGTAAAAAAATTTTTTTTAAATAATTTTTTTTTATATAAAAATATATAAAAGATTTTAAGGAAAATTCTCAATTTATATTTAAATTTATTATATAAAAATGATTTAAAAATAAAATTAATAATAGATTTATTAGAATTAAATATGAAATAAATAAAAATTTTGAATTTGTAGAAAAATTTAGAAATTTTAACTTTAAAAAAATTAATTAAATAAAAAATATATTATCATAAAGTAAATAAATATATTTTGGAAAAAAAATTATTTATAAATTTTATATAATAAAATTTATTTAAAAAAAATGATTTAAAAATAAAATTTATAATAAATTAATTAAAAAAATACATATTCTCTAAAAATAAATAAATATGTTTAAAAAAAACTTATTTTTTATTAAAAATAAATTTAAATTAAAAAATTATTTATAAATTTTATATAATGAAAATTTATTTAAAAAAAATTAGTTTTTAGTAAAATATTTTTTTTAATAGAAATTTTAACTTTTCATAAAAAATATATATTATAAAAAAATCATTTAGTTGAATAAACATTAATTTCATGCCCTTTTCTCCACAAAAGAACATTATTATCAAAATTAATCTTTTAAAAAACCACAACTTGCCAAAAAAATGACCGTAACGTAACTTTTTTTGTTCCTTCTCGTAAAAGAATCACAACAAAAGATACTTTTTTTGATATATTTGTTCAGAATATAAATAACAAATATATATATTGGGAAGCGCCTCCATCAGACACGCTTGCATTTATACCTTTCTTCATTAAAGACTTGAATTTATTTGTTGTGCCTCTCTATTATTATTTATTGATTGTTGTTGGATTGAGAAAAAAAATAAATAAAATTTTAAAAAGGAGAAGAAGGATTTTTTTTGTAAATTGACTCTACTAAAGTTAAAAGAAATTTTTATAAAAAAAAAATAATAATAATAATGTTCATCATGTGTTATGATTTATTGACTTTTAAATTGATTTTTATTTTTTTTATTTTTTTTTTTTAATAGATTTTTTAAGATTTGATAAGTTTAGGTAAAAGTCATTAATTTTTTTTTCTTCTGTGTGACAATTACGCCTTATTGGCTACTTACTGATTTAAATAAATATATTTAAAATAATAAAAATCAATCAAAAAATACAAAATAAAGAAGAACAAGAGAAAAAACAGAAGACTAAATAAACAAATAATAATCAAAATAAAATAAAAGGTATTGCACGCTGATCAATTCTCGTTCGGGTTCTTCCGCGAAGAAGACACACGAAAAAAAGAAACATGAATAAATATTAATTTACAGCAATATAATTTAATAAATTATAGTAGTTAAAATCATCATTCCCGTATCTTCTTCTCGATTTCTGGCTTAAAACACCTCCTATCTGTTCGTTCGAGACGCCAAGCTCTTTTACACTAATTTTTATGTGAAAACTTGATACACGTTGATCACGATCGCAAAATCACCACAATATCAAATTTTGACTCTAATATAGTAATATGTAAATAAAACGTAAAATTTGCTTCATTTCTTTGCGTTTTCCTCATTTTTTTTCCTCTTTTTATATTGAAATAAAGATCAAATATAAAAATAAAATAAAATGAATCACGAAAAAAAATTCTTTTCTCACGAGAGAGAATCTTCGAATGTGACAAATATAAAAAATATGTCAATTTCGGATGGGACTCACTGCTGTGTTGTCGTCGACAACGACGTCGTCGAAGAAAAAGAAGATCTCGTATTTATTTATTTATTTTTTTTTCATATATACGGGTGCGCATAAATTAATTTGTTTCTTTAAATCACTAAAGTTTACAACTTGTAGTAACATTTTTATGAACAAGAAGAGACGAGAAGTGAATGTGATGACGTCTCATGTTAATTTTTATCAATTTTTGTGATAAGGAATGTTATTATCAAGGACGTTTTGTTATCAAGTATTGTTAAAAATAACAAAAAAAAATATCTAATAAATTGCAACAATGTAAATTTATAGTTTTTGTTTAAAAAATTATTTAAATTTTTTATATTTTATTTAATTTAAAATATTTTTTATTTATTTTATTAATATTTTATAAATTAATTAAAATTGATAATTTTTTCAATAAATTTAAAAAAATATTTAAATTAATTAATTTTTAAAAAAATAAATTTTTAAAAATTTATAATTTTTATAATATTAATTTTATATTAATTTTTAAAAAAATATTTTTATTATTATTATTTAAAATTATTAAAAAAAAATAAAATAAATATTCATTTAAAATTATAAAAAAATATTAATATTATTATTATTAATTTTAAAAAATTTTTTATTAAAATTACTTTAAAATAAAAATATAATAATATTTTTTAATTTTATTTTAATAAAAAATATTTAAATATAATATTTTAAAATTAAATATTTAAATAAAAAAAATTATTTTTTTGTAAATTATTTTTTTTTATTATAAAAATATATTATAATATTTTTTAAAGCAATTTTATTAATTATTTTTTAATTATTTTTAATAATTTTAATAAAAATAATTAAATTTTTAAATAAATATAATTTTATTTATTATTTAATTTTATTAAAATTATTAAAAATAATTAAAATTACTTTTAAAAAATATTAAAATATATTTTATAATAAAAAAAATATATTTCTAAGAAATTGCGATAAGCACAAAAAAAATTAAACTTTTGTTTAGAAAATCATTAATATCTCTTGTAAATTGCTTGAAAAGCAAAGAAAAAAATATTGAAAGGTAATTTAACATTTGATTGATGATGAAATTTTTTTTTGTTTGTGGAATATTATTAATAGTTGAGCATTGGCGTGATTCAATTAAACACTAACAAGGTGTAAAATTTATGTGGCTTCTTAACACTTGAACACTATTTTTAAGTATTTTTTTTTTTAACTATTTAACGAGAAAAGACGTCAAAAAACTCCCGGAGAGCAAATCATAGAAGATCATTATTCATAAATCTCAAAGTATTGAGAAAAGTAGAGGCTAATTGTCGATCATTATGATTATTATTAATAATATTGTTTGTGGTTTAAGTTTTTTAAGTTAAGGTAATTTTTCACACCTAAGATTTTTTTTGTCTATTTTTTCAATAATAATATTTTTTTATTTTTTAAATAATTTACGGTAAATTCAATTATTGATTTTTTTTTAAATTTAAATGAAAAATGATCTTTTCTTTCTCTCACCTATTTTATTTTTTAAAAAATCTTAAATTAGTTGAAAGGGTTCAATTATTTTAATTTTTAAAGCTTCTTGTATTTTTTTTTTGTTTCTTCTCATAAAAATTAAAAAAATTGTATAACATATATGTTTTATATATGATACGAGAATTGAACTAAAAAAGAGAGTTAATGATCCAAATAAATTTTTGATCTGCTCGATGACAGCCTAAATCTTAACTCATAGGCATGACGGATCGATTTGAGCTGATTGGCTATGCAAATTAATGTTTTCGTTTTTTTATACACAAACAACGAAAAAATGCCCGACGGTATTTTTATATTTTTTTTGTTAAATTTTGTATTTTTTGATATTTTTTTCAATATAAAGAAAAATTAGAAGCGGAACCTTCCAAATATTTATCAATGAAAAATATTTACTTTCAATAACAATTATCGTGTAATTTTTGGCGCATGTTTCAAACAACCAGAAAGAATCAAATCGTTATCAATTAGTAGCTCGTGTCAATGAAAAAAAAATTTCCAAAAATAGTTGATGAATTTTTAATTGTTTGCACATGTTTCAAATTGTTTTCCGATTTTTTTTTTTAGAATTTTTATCAAAAATTTTTATCATATAAATAATTATTATATAATAATTTATTTTTGAAAAAAAAAAATTTTTTTTTTGTTTTTAATATTTGACATAATTTCATTGAAGCATTACAAAATAACAAACTAATATGATTAAATTTTAATCACATAAAAATTATTGTTGCGTTCGATGATGATGATGACTGAAGCTATATGATGATGATCGAAATCATAATAATAATACAAATGTAAACGATTATTATCATTAAATATTTATTTTTAATAAACCACAAAAAAAAAAGTTCTAGTAGTATATCAATATCATCAGGTAAATTTATGTTCAGCCGAAAAAATTACAATATAAATGATATCATATCATGAATCTAGATCTTGTAAGGCTCATGTGTGTTGTGTAGTGTATCCACCCAGTTGTGTTTGTGTGTTGGATATAATTTAACATTATTATTACGTTTTTCGTGAGTTTTTTTTCTGTTGCTTTTTTTTGTTAATGAAGATAATATACATACGAAAGTTAAGTGTGTCCTAACATTAAACAAAAATCATATATGGATCCTTATCATGAATAATTATTTTTATTTATTATGATTTTTATTTCACTTTTTATATTTTTTTATATATTAAATATTTTTTTTAATTATTATTTATTATTATTATTTTTTTTTAATAATAATTATTTTTGTAACTACCTCATGTTTTATTACAATTTTTTTTTTATTAAGTTTCAGTTCACTTTTATTATTCACGTTTTTAATATATATTTTTATTATATATAATTTTTTATTAATATAATAATTTTTTTAAAATTATTATTTTATTTAATTTTTTATCAAATTTTTATTTTTTATAATTTTCCTCGATTTTCGATTTCAGAGAGTGAAGCAAAAAATACTCGCACCGAGCACTTGATAAACACACGCAGCCACTATCCGGCTTCGAACAAAACTGACTCGGTAAAAACAATTTTAATGTTTCAAACTATACTATAAGTTAAGTTAGGGGCATAAGAGACACATGTCCCGTTAAATACTATAGAGTTATTACTTTTTTACAGTAAATGCTAAAAATGTAGTTTGAAGCCACGCCCCTGTAAAAACTTGGAACTTGTTCGGAATACTTGGAGGAGAAAAAAAGTTGGATGCAAGTTTTGGCGAAACTTTCGGAAAATTTTGGGCATTTTCAGGGGAATTGATCCGTTAAATATAAAAATATTTTAAAAATAAATAATTTTAATTCGAAATTTTTTCTAAAAAAAATTTTTTTAATTTCAGATTTCGATAAAAAAAATTAAAAATAAATAAATAAAATTGAAAAGAACGTTCGTAGATGTTCGGGTTCTGAGGAGGGACATATAATATACAATAAAATTGTATATAATATAAAGCATACGGATATACAAAGTACACAAAGAGAAAAGCATATCATATGATAGCAACGCGATTTATTTTTATTCTTCAACAAGCAAATGCACGCAAATAAACGAAGAGGGCTTATACAATTTTATGCAACTGATTTTCTTTCTACTTTCATGCATGTAATATTATGTATGTTTGTGTGTGTACGTAAGTAAAGATTATTTTTTTCTGTTATTTATCTGGTAAAAAATAAATATTCTTGTTGTTCTTGTCTTGTTTGTCCTCCAACTACAACACAACAACGACAACGACGACGACGACGAGCAAAATTCCGAGAAAGAAGCAGATATCGATTTGCTTGATGCACACATAACGAGGAACAACGCTAATGTTGTATATCACGAATAAGGATTATTTCTACGAATCTTTTATTTTATTTATGGTAAAGAGGTAATTTTATTTTTTAACGGTTTTTTAAATGAAAAAATATTTTTTATTTAATTTTCAATTATTTTATAATTATTCATATATAAATATATTCATTTTAAAAATTATAATTGATAAAATTAATAAACAAAAGTTAATTCCATATATTTAATCAAAGTTAAAAAAAACATATTTTTATACTTTTTAAATTATTTTTTATAAATCTTTATAAAAATTTAAATAATTTATAATAAATATATAAAAATAAAAAATAATTTTAAAAAGTATAAAAATATGTTTTTTATTTATATTTTTAATTTTTTATTAAACTTGATTAAATATTTTAATTAATTTTTGTTTAATTATAATTTTATAAAATATAATTAATTTATAAAATAAATATATTAAAATATATATTATAAATAATAAATTATTAACATATATGTTATGTAATTATTTAAAAATTAATGTTAAATAAATTGAATATTTAATTTAAAATAAAATTAAATATACAAATTATTTAAAATATATTTTTTATTTGATTTTTAAAGAATATTTTCATAAAAATAAAATTAAATAAATATTTAACTAATAATATATTAATTAATAATAATATAAAAATACATTTTAACATTAAATAAAATAATTTTTTTATAAAAATTAAAATTAATATAAATAAAATTTTTAATTTATTTTTTTTTTTAATTTATTGAAAAAAAATAATTTTAATAAAAATTAAATTAAATTAATTTAAATTAAATAAATATTTAAAAATTAATTAGATTTAAAATATAAAATAAAATTCTTGGAATTATCTTTTGGCCACTAAAAGTACGATACATGCAAAAATAAAAGGGAATAGAAATGCATAAATAAATAATTGTAATGCATGTAAATGTGAGAATTGCATTGAGTTCTTAGAAAAATTAATTGCTATGCATGTAAAATGTCATGCAATGCAACGAAATGGAGGTTTGCTCTGTCTGACTACCTTTTTGCTTTAATATTATTGCTATTATTATTATTATTATTTTTTGTTTTTAAATTTTTTTTTGAATAAAACATTATACGCGAGTGTGTGTGTGTTTTTAAATTAAACATCAAGATTGAACTTTTGTTTCACCTTAAAATTCATTGAATAAACCACTTTTGATTTTTCAGCGTTTTCCTTTTTGTGTGTTTGCACGAGTACAATGCTGAGGTATGTCTCTGTTCTGGTGAAACGACACGAAGAGACGACGACGGACTGACTTTATTTATTACCCATATTGAATGAGTTTTTATGCTAATTTTCATTACTTTAACTTTTCTACGTGTTTTCGCCGCTGTGTAGCAACACAAGACATTTCGTCCTTTTTATTATTTTATTTTATATTCTTTTGTTGTTGTAATTTTCCATTTTTCCATTGTGTTAAGCTGTGTGAAAAAAATATGTTTTACGAGAAATAATTTTTTGCGAGTTTTTTTTTCAAAAATTTTAATATTTTTAATAATTTTCGATAATTTTTTTGCTTAAAATAAAATTGTAAAAATTTTTTAGCGAAATTTTTAAAAAGGCAAAAAGTTTTTTTAAATATTTTATTGATTATTTTTAAGGAAATGAATTAAAAATAATTTTAATAAATAATAAATAAAAAAATATAAATTATAAAAAAAAAAAAAATTAAAAAAAAATATTTAAATTTCTTTATAAATTATTATAATTAGTAAATTAAATAAAAAAAATATAAAAAAATATTTAAATAATATGAAGGCTAAATTTTAAAAATAATTTAAAAAAATAAAAAAATAAAATTTAATAAAAAAAAATTAATAAAAAAATTAAAAAAATAAATAAAATAATTTAAATTTTTAAAAATTATTCGAATACATTATTAATTTTAATTATTTAATAAAAGTTTTAGATTTTTTTTTATAATTAAAAAAATAAATAATTTAAAAAAATATTAAAAAAATTAATTTAATAAATAAATTATTAAAAAAAAATTAAAAATCATGAATTATTTAAATTAATATTTTTTTTTAATTTAAAAAAAATTAAATATGAAATCTCATGTCATTAAATTTTTTATTTTTTTATAAAATTAATATTTATTTCGTTTAATTTATTTTTATTTTATGCTTGGTTTGGAATAATTAGAATTAATATTTTTTTTTAATACAATAAGAATAATATTAATAAAAAATTAAAAAATTTTAATAAAATAAATTTTAAAACATTATTAAAATTTTAAATAAATTTTTAATGAAAATTACTTTTTTTTAGCAAAACTTACCCGATTTTAAACCAAAATTTTAATCCCTAAAAAATTAAAAAAAAATTAAAAATATTGCGAAACAAAAACTCCTCACAATCCCCACTTCAGTGCTATGTTGAAAACGACGACGACGACATAAGTTTCTTTCGTATCCTTCACAGCACAAAAGTCGAATAACGCCACACAGAAGCCAGAATGAGTCTATATGGAACGGAGAGATATATATATCAAAGCTCAACAGGACTTGATTTAGGCGGTTCACAATGATTTAATTATGCAAATGAGGTCACGTGAATACAAATTCTTATGCCTCATTCCCTTTATTTAACATTCAAACAGAGAAAAAACGAAGCAGAAAAAAAAAGTTAAAAAGACGAAAGAAAATTGAATTGAAGTATTGCATGCATATTATTCCCTCTGTGTTTTTTTTTTGTATTTTCACCATCGTCACTCGGCAAGTAAGCAAGGAAGGAGGCCACTGCCAGCGGCAACGGAAATGGGAAATTTAAATGTAAAAATATGAGAGAAATGTCTACTTTCTCGTCGAAATCAAGTGAAAAATAGCTACGAACCGTACACAGTTGGGGTTGTTTTATTTTTTAATAAATTGGTTTGCATGTTCCACAAATTTTCATTTTCTTACCTTTTTTTTCGTTTTTTTTTTTTTGAGTGACATGACACGAGTCGCAATGGATGCCTCGACATTGGACAAAAGCAGTTTCGTGGGAAAAAAATTTTTTTTTTCGCTTTTCCAACATTTCCATTCCTCACGCCATGCCATGCGACGTTCGGAAGTTGTGTCGTATCGTAAATATTTGGCGACATAGCCCGCACTCGACCACGCATCGCGTCGCGATAATATTTAATAAATAATACAAATAATAAATTAAACGGTCTTTACGACATTCATTCACTTAAATGCGATTACGGGCCGCCGCGTAACTACATGTTATTGTTCTAACTTTGATATAACATGCACATAATACGCTGATAATCAGGTTTTGATTGTAATGTTCGGCAATAAAGTCCTGCGACGACGATTAATTTGGAGGAATGTGAATTTTTTATGGCGATTTGTCACAAAATATATAGTGGAAAATTGACCTAGAAATGATTTTTATCGCGGGAGAAAAGTCGTGTTTTGGTTGCATCATGGTGCACGCGCGTGGACATCATTATGCAATGATTTATATACGAAAAAAATGTTTGTTTATATTTTTTGTTGTGATTGATTTAATCAGTCAGTCAACTCGAAATTATGCGGTTGGAAATTAATTTTTAAATTAGGACGGTGCAATTTTTGAGAGTGTTTCAAATTTTATTTTTGTTTTTAAATAAATTTAATTAAAAATGAATTTTATTAGTCGAAATGTATTTATTTTTAATTATTTTTTTATTTAATTTTTTAAAAATAATAATTTTATTTAATTCCTTAAAAAATTTAATTTAATTTTTTTTTTGTATTTTTTTTATTTAAATAATAAATACTTAAAAATTTATTAAAAAAAAATAATAATAATTTTTAAACGAAATTAATATTTTTTAATAATTTATAAAAACCTTCCAAAATTTCAGAATTTTATTAACTGAATTAAGAGACTTTATTTTTGAAAATTTTTAAAATAAATATTTTTTTATAAAACATTCATTTTTTTAGTTTTAATTTTAATTTATTCAATTTTGATTTTAATTTAATTTTATTTTTATTCTGATAATTTTATTAAATTTGAAATAATTTAATTTTAATTAATAAATACTTCAAATATTTTAATAAAAATTAATTATTTTTTAATTTTATTTAATTTAATAAAAAAAATATTTAAAAAAGTCAATAATTTTTTAAAAATATTTTTAAATAATTTTTAATTAACTAAATTAATATTTTTAAATACTTTAAAAATCCTGCCTCAAAATTTGAGAATTAAATTAACTGGATTAAGAGTTTTTATAAAGTCTTAAATGAAAAAATTTTTTTTATTAAATATTTTTTTCAATAAAACATTAATTTTATTATATATTCTTTTGATAATTTGAAAAATTAAACAAAAATTAACATTTAAAGTTTGATTTCGTTATTACCAAATTTATTTTTTTAAATTTTATTTGTAAAAAATAAGTTTAAAAAAATAAAAAAATAATAATAATTTAATATTGATATTAATTTTTTATTGCTGAAAAATCAAAATAATTTAAATGAAAGTTAATAAAATAAAGTTTTTAATAAATTGGTTTAAAAATTTGTACAAACAATAAAAAAAAATATATTAAAAGTTGAATATTATTTATTTATTTAATTTAAAGTTGCTTGTAAAAATTATATATGAATATGAAAATAAAATCATAATGATAAATTTGCTGCGCTTATTTTAATATTTCTAATTTTTTAATATATAAAATTTAATTAAAAAAATAAAATAATTAAATATACCTATATTTTAAAAATTTTATTTTTTTATTTTTATTATTATTTCAAATATTTAATATAATTATTTTTTATGATATTTTTTTACTACTTTATTATTGAAGGATTGGTTAGTTTTACGCTAATAAAAAATTATAATTTTAATTTTTAAATAAATAATAAAAAATAAATATTAATTAAAATAAAAATAAATTATTTTAAATAAATAAATTTTAATTTAATTAAAAAATAAACATTAAAAATATTTAATTATTTCTAAAATTTTTTATTATAAATATTTTTATTATTTATTATAAAATAAATTAATAATTTTCTATTAAAATAATCGAAAAAAAAAATAAAATTTAAAAAAAATTTGATAAAAAAAAATAATCAATAATTAAAAATAAAAATCACTGTAACACGAAACATTTTCACCTATCGCCTCAACCTCCATAAAAATCATCAAAAATATTTATCAAGATTGACATTCAACATTTTAATATAAACGTTACTTGCTTACTTGTTTATATTATTTTTTTTTTGACTAATTATCACATTTTGATTATCAGATAAGATTTCGTTTTTTTTTGCCATGATGATGATGCGTTCAACAACATACATTGTTGAGCCTTTGTTAAGTCGAAAATCCGAAATTTCTTACTTGAACTATCTCGCACACACACAGACACACAAAACGAGCACAAATACACACACGGAGAGAAAAAAATCATGTAAAACGCGCATATGTTACGGTCCCCGACACTCGAAGCTTAAGCATGAAACATAAAATAAATTTTTTGTTCGTCGGTCGTTTTGTGCTGTTCCGTCGTGTAGCCAATTGTTGGTTTATTCGTTGGGCTGAGGCCACGCCTCGGAGGAAAAATGGCGGTTGACGCGCAAAATCTGTGAGCCGGTTTCCGTGCATATAGTTTACTTATTGATTTTCCTCCGCGCCGAACGACGTACAGAAGGGAAAAGTGCTGCGAACAAGAGATTCATTCAAGAGGAAAACATTGAAATATTGAGGAGAAAATCTTCTCTTTTGATCCTTTGAACTGAAAATATGCACATGACATATTGTTCCATTGTGCGACCATATCCTTCGCTTTTTTTCCTCTGTGAACGAGAATTCCTCTTCTTTATTAGTAATTATTATTTAATGCCGCACAGTCGTCGTTCCTTAATATTAATGACATATTTAGCACAATTGGCCTATTATTCGAAAGATGGTTCTTCAGTAGTTCGCAACCACAGAAAAAAAAAATAATAATAATAATTGTTTGCTGATCGCAGAGATAAATCAGGCGACCTTTTATGATGAATTTTTTGCATGTATGGCACTTCATGGAACTTTAAAGCATTTTTTCTCCTTTTTTCCTCTCTTTTTTTTAAAAACACAAAAGAAAACACAGACTTTGAGCATAAATTATGAATGTTGTAGAAAAATAGCTTTGCTCTGCTTTTCTGCCTGCTTTTATACAAAAAATGTCATTCACATTCCTGCTCATTATTATTTTTACAACTTTTGTGGCGAATATGAATGGTGGCTGAGTTCTTTGTTGCGAGAGAAGAAAAGAGAAAAAAATTGTACGTGGTTTTTGTTTTGCAAAAAAAAAATAAAAAAAAATACGAACAAATAAGAAAATGCACGTGATGGGAATGAACAAACAAAAATAATTGAAGTTGTTGTTGAATATTTATTTTTTTATTTTTTTTTTTTTGAATTAAAAAAAAATCTTAAAGGTTTTTTTAGGGAATTTTTGGGGAAATTTTTGACTTTAAGTATGATAAATGACGAAAAAAATGAAGGTTTTCAAGGGTGTTGGGGCACGTGTCTGATAATTTGATCCTATTATAAAGATGACGGGGACGCCATTCAAACTTTAATCTGCTTAACCTTCATTTGGGTTTCGTAAGAGATTGAAAAATGATTTTAATGGTTTTTAATTTATAAAAGAAAAAAATACAAAAATATTTTATTTAAAATATTACAAAATTAAATAGAATAGAACACAAAAAAATAATTATTTTTAATTTATTTTTTATATAATTTTCAAATTTAATATATTTTCTGATTTTTATTCATTTTATTTTTTTAATTTTTATTATATTAATTTTATTTTCATTAATTTTTATATGCTTTCATTAAAATCTTAAATTAAAGAAAAAAAATTAATAAACTATTCATTTTTTAAATTTTTAATACATTTTTAATTTTTTATACAATTTTTTACCATAAAATAAATTAAAATTTAAGATTTTAAAATAAAATTAAATTAAATTAAATAATTTAATATAATTATTTTTTTTTTTCAAATCTTAAAAATTAAAAAAAATTAGTAATAAATATTGAGTTTAAGCTCAAAATTTTAAGTTTTAATAAAATTTTGAGTTCTTACTTTAATTTTTTTGAAAATTTTCTTAAAAATTAAAAATAAAAAAAGTTTTAATTTTTTTTTAAATAAAATAAAAAAAAAAATTAAAATTAAAAATTTAAAAAAAATTAAAATAAAAAAAAAGCTGGATTATCATTATAATTATAATTAAAAATTATTTGACTGATAAAGGAAAAAAAAATTTTATTGATTATTTTTTTTAATTTTTATAATTATTTAAATAATTAGGTATTCTATTTTTTTTTATTTATTTATTTTATTTCATTGATTATTAATAAATTTTAATTTTATTTTATTTGTTTATTGAATTAGTTGTTAAAAAACAAATAATTATCGTTTAAAAATGAATATTTTTTATTTTTATTTATTTTTTAATTAATTTCACTGAGATAATTTTTTAAAATTTATTTTATTTTTATTTTTATTAATTTTATTTAATTAAAAAAAACTAATTTAATTTTATTGAGTAAATTTTTGGACTTTTAACCAAGCTTTGAGGAAAAATTAATTTTTTTTTAAATATAAAAAAATAGCAAATGAAGTCAATTATTTTAACTTAATTTAAATTTAAGTAATTTTTACTTAAACTTGAGTCACATAATTTTTACTTTTGAGTTACATAAAAAGTTTTGTTTAATAAAATAATAATTCAACGAATAAGTTTAAATTTCCAAAAATTTTAATCTCAGTGAGGATTTTAACTAACCCTGTTAAACAAACTAAATCAAAAAGCTTCCACGCAATAGTTTCGGATTCAAGATACTTACCTGACATGACAAATCATCCCACTTCCCATGTAAATTTTATTAAATAACCACAAGACATCATCACCGCTTGCTGTTAAGCACTTCTACTTGCAAGCTCAAAACACCCAGAGAGATCGCAAAAAAAAAATCGCGCTACACATTTTTGTTTGAGCAGAAACAAAAACAAACAGAAGGCGGAATAAATTATGTGATTGCCTCTCATACAACGAATTTTTTAATAAAGATTTTAATCAACTTACCCGTCGTCGTCATCGTTTTTTCATTTTCATCGTGACATTGCAATTGCGCCTCGTAATAAGTGTGAAATGCTTCCTTTTTTGACATCGAACACACTCACACGCCGGATATGTCTCAATGTTCCAGCGAATAATAAGACTGTATTATTCGATTTCCGCTCTTTTGATTCATTTCACTGAAATCGATGCTAATTCAGAAACAATTCGTTCGCATCCCTCACTTGAAATTATTTAGTTCGGGATGGTTAGACAAGATTAACTTACTACTACAAACAACCACCCTCCGCGTGTCGTCGTCGTCGTCAATGCGACATAAATTTGGTTATAATAATCTTTGTGAATGTTTCCTGAGATTTTTCTTCGCTCACAGAATGATTCGAGCGCAATAAATATTAAAAAGTTCACCCTCGTCCTCATCACACGACGACATAAAAATTGTATCAATTTCACGAGAGGGGACGAGAACTCGACGACGTCGTTTTATGAAGTGAGACTAATCTCTAAATTGTAAATATTTTGTTTTATGGCTTATTAGACGTTAAATGGAAGGTAGCTGGTTGTGTGGATTTTCGTGTATGTTAATTAAATTACAAGCTCAATAGAACGGGATTCGAAACATATTTTTTGCGCCTTTTTCTGAACTAAAAATAAAAAAAAAACTATGAAAAAATTTTTCCCGTATAAAGAGGAGGATTGTGAAAAGTCAGCTCGTAAATCTTTCGAGATAACGTTTCATTTCACTATTTTTCTGTTCTGGAACGACTATCTCTCTACTTTGCTCTGCTCTGTGTATTTGTTACACGATGGTTGTCCGATGAGCTTTCGGGAGATTTTCATGTATGAAGTTTTTTCATAAAAAAAAATCTCAAGGGAATCAGTGAAAAAAATTAAAAATGAAGGAAAACATTTTTTGATTCGGGAACAGCCCCTAAAAATTTTGTATGAGCATATTTTTCCAGTTTTATTTTTTTTTGCGTTTCGTTTTTTTTATAACGTTAAAAATAGCTGCAGTTACCAACGAGCGTTAGCTATATTTTATGTCTATAAAGTCTGTGCTAAGCTCTTTGCAGGAATGCATGCAATGTGAAAAATTTTTGTTTCGAACATGATTTGTACTAAAAATTTTGAGTTTAATTTTAGTTTAAAAATAAAAAAATTAAAAAAAAATTAAAAGTAGAAATTCGTAAAAAAATAATTCAAAATTTTGTACAAAAAAATAAATTTGTACTAAAAATTCTTAAAAAAACGAAGCTTAAAAAAATTTTTTTTTTAAATTTTTAATTTGTATTTTTTGAACGCCTTTTATTCTAAATAAACAAAATTGAACAAAAAATTGCTTAAAAGTCAATATTTGTATTAAAAATAATTCTGAAACTTTCAATTTGTACTAAAAATTGTTCTAAAAGTTAAAAGTTGTTTAATGAGTTGTACTAAAATTTTTTTTGACATTGAAATTAGTACTAAAATTTGTCTTAAAGAAAAAATTTGTCGTAAAAGCTATTTTATGAGTCAATTTTTGTACAAAAAATCAGTTTAAAAGTTCATGTTTATACTAAAAATAGTTCAAAAAGTAGACATTTTTTTTAAAAGCCTTAAAAAAATTTTGTTAACATCAAAATTCGTACTTAAAGTTGTTCTAAAAGTAGAATTTGTACTAAAAATGTGTCTAAAAGTCAAAATTTGTACTAAAAGTTGTTCAAAGATTCCAAATTAGTATTAAAATTTGTTCAAAAAAAAGGAAGTTGTACTAAAAAATTTTCTAAAATAAAAATTTGTACTAAAAATGGGTCTAAAAATTCAAATTTGTACTAAAATTATTCATAAAGTCGAAATTTTTATGGAAAATCCAAAATTTTTGTTGATTCTCGCAAAAACAATTAATTATAAAAAATAATTTTTCACAATCCGTTCCATAAAAATGCGCTTTTGTCATCATCCAAGAAGTAAAGATTAAATAAATCTTGTGGCATTTTTCTCGGAATTATTGGATGCACTTCATGACCATTTTATAAGAGAGAGAAAAGTGCACAGAGATAAAGACAACAAACACACAAAGCGCAATAAAAATGAGAATGACTTAAATGTAATTAAGATATCGTCTTGCGATGCTTAGCCCATTAATTTACCGTCATCCCTTCGGTCCATTCTCGCAGTCCAAATGCCGTGAATGACAAGAAATTAAATAAATAAGTAACCACGTAATCTCGGGCAAGTATCTCAGGCATCGCACAAAGTTATTCGAAATCTAGTTAAGGGTCTTCCCCCCTTTTTAAAATATTCCATTGTCATCATCCCCGAGATATTTTACAAAATCTTTTCACTCTGTCTGCCTTATCGGCAGATTTAATCAGCCATACATACTCCGAAGCATCAAATAATCAAAAAACCACCCCTTGTTAAAATATATATCACAAAACTGCACATTTAAGATAAGAACGACGACACGACAAAATATCAACAACAACAGCAGTGCATGACATGCCTAGACAAAACTCGACGTGGAAACCAAGAAAAGCAAGAAAAAAAGCGAAGGATGTGCTTCTTCTATCGTCTCTTATCGAGCACAACATTTATCTTACATGAGATAGGTAGAACGATGTGCATGCGTACTATCGTCTTACCTTGCTCGCTTTTACATGCGATGCGTTCGTGATACGATTTGCTATCTTGATACTGAAGACTGAGGCTGACTTGCTTGGCTTAACATCATGTCATTTCCATATTTTTTTCGTGTTTTCGGCATGAGGATGTTAAATTAAGTTTTTCAGATTTTTTTCTCTGTGCGATTTTATCAGCGGAAGGATATTCTCTCATTTTTGGTGGCGTTAATGGGTTTCAAGTTTAATGTTGTGATTTTTTGTTGTTGATGTTAAGTTGTCATCTGCACGGAGTTATGCGAGGAAGCGAAGTGATATCAGACAGACTGAGTACTTTTTTTGTCGGATATTTTTACCGGCTTGAATTTTATTATTTATTTGAGAGATAGAGTAATGAATGTTAATGCGAAAATTTGTTTTGAAGCTGAAAATAAGGTAAAAATTTAATTTTATGAGAATAAATAAATTAACTTTAAAATATTTATTTTGTAAAAATTAAAATAAATATTATTAAAAATAAAATTAAATTAAATTTAAGTACCTTAATTAAAATTAATTAATAAAATATTAAATATAAAAAAATTGATTGAAAATAATAATTTTTATAATATTTAAAATAAAATTATATTTTTTTTAAATTCAATAAAAAAATAAATTTTCAAAGAAAATTTGCATCGATTTAATTTAAAAATAAAAGAATCAAATAAATTAAAAATAAAACTTTTATCTCAGTCAAATTATTAAAAAAATAATTAAAATAAATATTTTTTAAAAAATTAAAAAAGTTAAAATAATTTTAAGATTTTGGAAAATATTTTTAATATCTAATTGAACTGATTTTATACCGTTTGGAACATCATAAAGTTTGGTAAGCTGTAAATTATAATTATTTGCTTGGTTTGAATTAATTGGAAAAGATTTTATACCATAAGAGGTATATTTTGAACCTAAAGCTCCAACTGAGCTCCAATAAGCCTTAAAATACCTCCTTTACTGCTCAAACTGTTTCTCTTGAGTTCATTCCTGAAAGAAAAAAAATATTACTTAAATTTTCTTTTATTTATATTTTATAAAGAACTTACCTATAAAAAAACTTTTATTGATAAAAAAAAAGAGTTGAATAAATAGACTCACATTAATTTCAATTCATTTAGTAAAATGTTTACTATGTACTATAAAAAATCTTTATGAAACCAGATTCAAAGGAGGAAAAAAATCATAAATATAGATCACACAAAGGAAGGTATGCAAGCTCGCACGCCTCAAATGTCTTCACATTCGACACAAAAACCCGAATAATATTTATTTATTATTAATGTGAATGAGTTGAATGAATGATGATGATTATTATCACGATAATTGTTATATGAACAATAACTACAGCTCTACAGTTGCGTTAGAAAAAGGAGTAAAGTATTGACAAAAAAATATCATAATAATAAATAAATTTATGTCCCATTGTAATCAGAGAAAAATCACAGAATTGAAAGCAGATGTCCTTTTTACGTCGTCGTCGTCGTCGTTGTCGTTATTATTACATTGTTACGCGTTATCAAGATCCAGCAGGACCTCAATTGGAACAACGTCACATTTTATTGTTAGAGATCTTGATTCGACGCTGGCGATCGGTGACAATGATAGTTTTGTCTTCCCTTTCCCAGTTCCTCGAAGGCAAGAATCCATCCAGCTAACGACTATTTGTTTGCTAATGTCAAAATATTTATTAAAATGCATCATCTTCAATGCACAGTAGCACAGGAATAAATTAACATCACGTTTCAGAATGCCACCAAGTTTGTCTCCGCATCGCGCAGATTGATCAGTTACGTTTCATGTTTCAATGTCACATTGCCTCGTTTTTATTTATAGAGATTGTATGTAAATCCGGAGTTGAACGAAAATTAATCAACTGAAAGTCTGTCACTTTTAACAAGAATATTTAATAATAACAAGTAATGAGGACAAAATTCTTTCTTGAATGGAATGGCTGGAATGTTAATAAGAGAGGAAGAAATTGATGTGTGACGTGATTTGTACGACGACGACGAAGTGAAATGAAAAATGTTCGAATGTTGATGAATTGTGTCATTCCGATTGTTATCGCAGTTGACTCCCTGTAATAATTTTTATTTCAATTTTTTTTCAGAAAGATAAAGAGGCGTAAAACCAGTGGAATTCAGAAATTGTTTAGATAATTGAGCGTGAGTGAGTTAGTAATTAAAGATATTGAGAAAAACTTGTCGAAAGAAAGCAAGAAGACTTGAGCGCATTTTTCATATTTTTAAGGGACATGATAAAACATCATTACCTTAACAGGCTTCTTTTTTGGTAAGTATTAACTAAATTACTTTCATTTATAATAAAAATGTATTTTTTTAATTTTCAGAAAAGTTTTTATAAAGACAGGACATGAAGTAAGTTTAAACTTTTGGTCGACTCAAAAATCCAAATATGAGAATAATTAACAAGTTAAAAAAAAATATTAAACATTTTAATTCTTCTAAAAAGAATTTTTTAAAATGCTTACATTAAACCATACAGAAAACAGCTTCAACTTATTTTTCGTCAGATACCAGGATTTATATCTTTTCAATATTCCTAAAAATGGATCCGTACCAACAATTCATGGATCAAATGAACAACTTCAATCGAATAATTTTTTGGCCCAGAAGCTTCATGCAGAAAGTGCAAAAATTTTTTCCCGACCAAAGATAAAGTCGTAAATAAATCGTAAAGATAAATTGTGTCCCGAGATAAAGACACAAGGAATGACTTCTGCATAATAACAACCTCTCATGATTTGGCTATAGAAGCTGTAAGAACATAACAGAACAGCCGTTTCTAACACTTTAAGACTCAAAAGTTGCAACGTCAGAAATAATTTTAAAATTAACCAGCATCTTTAAGCAGACATATGATACTTTAAAAAAATGATACCACGAAAAGTGTTCCTAATGCCACAACTGACATGACATGTTTCATATTTGCTCATCTAAGAAGAAAAGGAGTTTACTAAAAACAAAAAAATTCATTAATATTTCTTTAAAAAAAACTTTACCATTCATTTGATTAGTTTTAACAAATTTAGCAAAAATTATGAAGAAAAAAAAACTCAATTTTTTTAAATACATATGTACAACGGACAGACATCAAAAAAACCTCCCTGAAGCATCTTTTCCTCACAAAACGCCTTTCATCAATCACTTAATTGCCGTTACTACCGTAGACAATCGCGAGCCAGCCAACAACTTACTTTGTAATTTTTATTTACTTTTTTTTATTTCACAAACCAAACAAATGTGAATGCCCAGCAGAGAGTTGAGTACGGGGCGTGAACCCGAGTCGTCTCGTTAAATGTCGGCTTCAGATGTGCTGCGATGACTATTGATTTGATGTGCTAATTATGGCTCGATTCGACACATACAGTAGCTACTTGGCGCACACTTTTAAAACAAAAACCAATAATTTACTTAAAACATTTGATGATGTGGATGATGATCAAACAAAAATTCCCCGAGTTTTGACAGTTTAATGAAATTTTAATTGATTTCGCGGCATCTCTCTCAGTTGCTGCCTCATGTGAAGATAATTCCTTCGCGATAATGATGATTATTATGTTTTAACGACCGACACAATCGACTACTGTCTTGCGCTCGACATTTCAATAATGTTCAATGTAAACCGCCCATTCGCAAGAAATTCATGTGAGAGAAAGGAATTCGCTGTGTCACTATGAACATTAAAAGAGGAGAGAAAAAAAAGTCTTCCATGACGATCGCAAAATTGAGTCTTTAATTGATTGCGTCGTTGCACGAATTTATGTCTTTTGCATGTGATTTGAGCCATTTCGGCTAACAACTAAATGCGAAATAGATAAGCGTGACATAATAAAATAGATCATTTCCCACAATTATCTCCGATTTCATCGCCAGGATGGATGGAAAATTAGCCAAAAGTGAGATATTATAGTTGTCATAACAAATCAAAATAATGTAATTACTTTATAGCTCTCGGTATGAGTACAAGTACATACATGTATAGATAATGTTAGATCTCACCCTTGTTCTGATGCACTAACGATGAAGAAGAAGTACCTATGCGTGTCAAATTGATTGATTTTATTGTCATGTGACCTGTTTCTACCATGAAATTCACTCTTTTGTGGGAATCTGAAATTAAAAAATTTTACAGTGAATTAAAAAAAAGTGTCTTTGTCGTTCGGCATGAGATAAAAAGGAAAAGAAAGTGCATGAAAAGGGTTCCAAGTACTTCAAAATCCTTTTATATAAAGTCCTTTTTTGTGCGATCAAAGAGAAATTGAGCTGCCTACGCAACAGCAACCCCTTTCGAGCCTCTTCTCAAGTTGTTACTCTTTATTTCACTGAATTTAATCCACATAATGGATTTTTTTTTGTTTTTCTAGCATTTCATGGATAAAAGCAACAACGAGAGAGAAACACACAAAAGTTGAATGAGATTTCTAACTTGATAATTTTTCGTATGATTTAACTCTCGACTATACAGTTTTATGCAGAAATGTATGAGAGAGACACAAATAAACAAACAAGTTCCTTTTTTAATATGTTTAATAGAGAAAACGGTTGCTTTGACAAGTACAAGCAAAAGCAGAGCACAAACATTGACAAAGGCAGACAAAAGCAGAAAAGGTTCAAAGAATGGGTTAAGTGGGTGTAAAAATATGGTTTGATTAACAAGAAATGTTTATTTGTCGTTGTTTGTTTGATCCAATTTTCCATCAAAAGAAGTGTCCTTTACAAATAATCATCATCATCGGGGAATGAGTTTATCTGCGTTTTCTCAGAGGAAAACAGACAGAGATATGGATTTGCTTTTCTTTGGAGAAATTGAATAAAAAGCCAATCAAAAGAAACATTTTTAACAAAATTAAATTGAAAATATTTAAAAAAAAATTGTTTAAAAAGATAAAGATATTTTGAGGCAATTGATACTTTTTATCTTTTTTTTATTCAAAAAAATTGATAAATTAATTTGAAAATATTTAAAACCTTCAAAATTTAAAAAAAAATAATTTTAAAAATAATTGAAAGTTCATTAAAAATATTATTTCTGCTTTTTTAATGAACTTTTACAGAATTTAAGAATTTTACATCATATAATATTATTTTAAAATTTTCTATATTTGAAAATTTTTAGTAGAATTTGATCATTTTTAGGATTCATTTTTTTGTATTCTGCGCTAAAAATTATTTTTTATTAAATGTTTATTTACAAAAGTCTCAAATTTTATTAATTTTTGTTTTTTTTATTAAAATTTAAAATTCGGTAAAAAATTAATTGATTAAAAAAAAACAAAAATTAATCAGATTTGAGACTTTTGTAAATAAATATTTAATAAAAAATAATTTTTAACGCAAAATACAAAAAAAAAAAATATTAGGAAAAAAATTTATCATAAAAAAATGATCAAATTCTACTAAAAATGTTCAAATATAAAAAAATTTAAAATAAAATTAACAAAAACTTAATAAAATAGAAAAAAAATATTTTTTTAAAAACCTAAAACACAAAAAATAATAAATAATTAAAAAAATATTCTATTAAAATAAAAATTCATTTAAATAATTTAAAATTAAAAATAATTAAAAATTATAAAATAATTATTTTTAATTGAATAATAAAAAAAAAATTAAAATTTATTTTGAGGTTAAAAAAGTGATAAATTATTAAATTAAAAATATTCTATGATATTTAGATGAAAATGATTCAAATTTTAACTTTTAAGAACGAAAATTAAAAAAAAATTATTAAAATCTAAATATTGCTAAAAAATTTATTAATATTTTTTTTAAATATTAATATTTTATGAAATTGTCAAGAATTTAATCGTTTTAACGAAAAATCATGAAAAAAATGATCTTAAAGAAATTTTTTCCATAAATCCCGAAAATCCCCTAAAACTCGTCCTTCAAAAGTGTTAATCCCATTGATTTGTTGCAAATCATGCCTTTTAAGTCCCCCGTGCACGTTTTTCGGATCAAAAAGTCACTTTTTGCTCAAACAACTTTCTGCCACGTGTCACGGATTTACTGCACTATTTTCCACAAAAAAAAATCGATTCAAGTAACCATCATATAAAAAGGATTAAATTTTGCAATTTACATTTTTTTTTCAAAAAATAATTAAAATATTAAAATTTTACGATAAATCTGCAAAAATATACAATGATGAATAATGCCATTATTTACATTATTATTATATTTCGCGGAACAATAGAAAAAATGTTTATTAGATATTTTTACATTAACTCGGATACAAAAGAGAGGAAAAATTGACAATGATTAACTATCATTAAATACACAAAGGGGATGAAAAAAAAATTATTCATATAGTGTCAAAACGTATGTTTAACATGCATTTTGTCAACAACTAACGACTTTTTGATGCAAGTGGTTTTTTTTCTCGCAATCGTGAGAAATATTTCGCATCATCCGGGTCTCGAAGCAGAATTAATAATTTTTATTGTTGTTGTTTGAATGAGCAACGAGATGCTTTGGGCAATAGGAAAAAATATTTTAAATAATAATAAAATGTTTAACAAGACTAATCGTGCATGTCAATAATCAATAAATGTTCCCGAGCGCGCGATCCAAAAGACGAAACAACAAAAAAAAAATAAATGAAAAAGAGGCTATTTACTGCATCATGCATATTATTATTGTTATCGTTACATTGTTATATTATATTATTATTGTTATTTTTCTTACCTTCATGTGTACCGTAGTAAGGTCCTCCCACTGCACTATAAAATTTCGCTCTGCATATTGCGAATCCACACAAGCCGGGGCACCAACACACACTTACTTCCCAACTAACTTCGTTGTCGTGATAATCTTATATCTTTTTCTTGCATTTATTGTACTTCTCTCGTTATGTTCGCCAAACAAACGGCTAAAAGGAATGGTTAACACCCAACTTCTTAGCCTGTTATTTCTCATTTTATGTATACTATTTATACTTATTATGCATTATATTGCAAATTTATAATGATGATGTGTTTTCTGGCTGAATGTTCGTTCGGTCGGTTGCTTGCTGCTAGCTGCCTTGTTGTTGTTGTTGTTAAATGCATCTGTGCAGAAATGCAAGGAAAAAAAAGAGTTAAGACCATTTGGTGTTAGATTTAACACATACCATGGATAGAGAGACACGATTTTGTGCAGTATTTATGACCATTATAGACATAAATTTTAAATAAATGTGAATATAAAAATCAAACATAAATCTCGAATAGTTTGCACTGCGAGACGAGAGATGATAAGGAGTTTTTGAAAGGTAAAATTCGTTACTTTTTTATTATTTTTAATTATTTTCTTTTAAATTATACAAATTTTCTAAAAATTTTCTGAAATAATTTTTTTTTCTTGTAAGTTCATTTTTATTTTATTTAAATTTGAATAATTTATTTTAAATTTTTTTTATTTAAATTTTAAAATTTATTTTAAAAAAATTTTTAAATTAATAAAAAAAAATTTAAATTTTTTTTTTAATTTATAAAAAAAATAATTTTTTTTTAAATTAAAATCTTTTTTAACACAAAATTTTAAATCAAAACTTAAAATTTTAAAATTTATTAACGAATTAATAAAATTGTTTAATTTTAATTAAATTCAGTCAAACAAACTAAAGAATTTATACGTTTTGAATTTTTTATTAATTTATTTTAATTTTATTAATATAATTTAATTTTTATTATAATTTATTTAGGAAAATTAAAAATTTATTGAAACAAAACTAAATTTAATAAATTATTTTTAGTTTAAATTTATTTTTTTTTCATTTTTCATTAATTTTTAAATTTTTAATTTAATTTAAATTTTAATAATTATTTTTAATTTATTAAGTTTAAATTATTTAAAGTTTTAATAATTTTTTTTTAGTTTTTTTAATTTAATTTTTAAATTATTTAAAGTTTATTATAATTATTTAATTAATATTTAATTAAATTATTTAATTTCAAGTTTAAAAAAAATTATGAAATTAGATTTATACCTTTGAATTTTTAAATTTTGACAATTAAAAAAATTTTCTTCACATTTCATTAAAAAAATATATATTTCTTATGTTGATACTATTTAAAGAATTTTTTGTTTTTTAAATTTTTTATTTTTTAAAACTTATAAAATCTTTTTTAATTTTTTCCCCAAATGCTAAGAAAAAATTTAATTTTTTTTTATTTAAAATTTATTTTCTATCTGAAACCTCATTTCAAACTCTTTTCACTGTGCAGATAAATAGCATAAAAAAATATAAACCATAAAACTACGAGAGAGAGAAAAGTTAAAAAAAAATTAAACTAAATACAACACAAAACATGTGATAGGAAAGGAGATTTCTGCACATTTATTTTACATTTTACAAAAATTTATATAAATAGTATCTATGAAACTGTCGATTCGCCACACAGCACAAAATTTATATTTATTTATGTGCATTTCTGTCTTTCGAGTTCAATAAATTTATCTATACATTTTTTTTCTAAAAAATAAAAAAAAAATGTACGGACAGTTTCTTGAATTTTTCTCGAATTGGATTTATTCGTAGGAGGAAAACTTATTTTTCGGGCTATCTTTTCGTTTTTTTATATTTTTTTATTTATTGTAGAAAAGACAGGATACTCCTTTTTTGTTGTTAAAGAATTTTTGTATTGAATTGTTGATAAATTCGATACGCTATTTCTAAAATATATATTTTTTTTTTGTAAAATCCATTTTTCCGATATTTTCTCTTATCTGGCATGCAATTCAATGTACATTAACGACGATTTAAGAGGAGCCCAAAAACTCAGTTTTGGAATTCACATCCATATTTTGGCAATTTATCATATCACATGGCAGAGGAAAGGAAAATATATCAAGTTTTTTGTTCGTTTCCGTATCCATATTCACACGATGACGACTAAATAGATAGATATTGGAAGAAACCACTCTCTTTGTAGTATATGAGAAAGTTGAAAAAAAAGTCGAAAAAAAAGAAAGAAGGAAAAATATGGCGTAGAAAACCTTCCCTCTGCTCTTCTCGATGCTATCTTTCGCCGATCTTTTCGAGAAAAAGAGTGTGTATACATCATCTTCATGCATAAAACATCATGATATTCGACTTTTTATTTTTTTTCTTCTTTCTTTTATTACTCTTGAGAAAATCTTCCTTTTCTCTCTCTCTTTCTCTATGCGAGATATCTGTGCAACACTCAAGTCGTCAAACAAACAAGGAAAACATGGCACATAAATCGTAAAAGTTAGGCAATAAATAAAAAAGTCATTACTCAAATAATGTATTCCAAAATCTGCGATTAGATTCGGTGCCTACTAAGTGTTATTATTATTTGCTTAGTCAGGGATTTTATTGTTCCAAAACGACGACGATGCAATAGTGATTAAAATTTATATCGCGTCGTTTTGTGCAATTATGTGGTTAGAAGATTTCCGTGAGTTTTGAAGGAATTTGAACTCTAAAATGGAAAACTTTCGAGCCCATTAAAAAGTTGCGTAACAACAAAGTCATTCCATCAAGCTACAAAAGGTAATAGTATGCAAATTAACATCAGCGATAAGTCACCTAAGCAACCCTAAACAACAAACCCATGTTTAAATATACATTGTGGTTAATCCGGAATGTCGCTAGGTAGTTACCATTTTCACGTGGCATGCAGTCCTTGTGAGAAACGACACATTTTGCTGCGTTGCCTACCTAACCTAACCTAACGACAACGACAACGCTAAAACAATAAATGAAAGTGCATTGTTGCTATTATTATTCATATATGAACACACACATGCCAGAGAGTGAGAGAGATATTCCATGAAGATTGTGTCCATATGCATTACTACAATGTTTTTGAAAAGCAGTTGCTGTCTCTCTGTGCGTATTAATTTATTATCTATCCACTTTGGTTGTCTGTCTCTCTTTCTCCTCGATGGCATGCACTAAATATTGTCATAATTCAGCAACACAATAATATGACAAATTACATGTTTTGAGATTTAATTAATTTGATAGATATGTAAAATTGAGACAATATGAGGTTGTAAATTGAAAAGATTATAAGGTTGATTCAGCAAATGCCACAGAAGCATGGTTTTGCAGCACATGTTAAAATTTATGGCAAATGAGTAAGAGTTTATCTTTCGTTGATGTGACAGTTGTTCCGGCGAAATATACATCAGAGTATGTATACATAAATGTAATTAGTTACGTTTGATTAGAGACTGCACCTGAGACGATAACATTGTTCAATTTAGCAAAATGTGACATAAAATCCGAGATGAGATGACACCAGAAGGACTTCATTATGCAAATAATATGTAAACGTAAATTGAGATTTTACGTCTCTACTTTTGTGTTTATTCATTATGGTTTGATAGGGTGCCCGATTTTTTGTGTTGAATACTTTTAATACGTTGAAAATTTATTTCTTTTGTAAAAGACTTAAATTTCAAAAAAATTTAAAACTTTTAATAATGATAAAGAAATTTTTGAATTTTTTCAGGTTTTGAAAGAATTTTTGATAAATTCTTAAACATATCGTAGATCGTTTCAAAAATTAATATTTAGAAGCATTTTTCCTATGAATCAGTCTGTGAGTATATTAAATTTGTCCAAATCTATTAAATTCCACAAAAATTTATGTAAGCTTTAAAATTAGAAAATATGTTATATGACTTTGTTCCATTTGCGATGTAACAGTATATTTTTCCGCAATACCAAAAATTTTAGCCGTGCATTGGAAAACCTCCATTTTTGAGTATATCTGAGCTTTAAGCTATCACATGTAGTAGAATGCAAATGATAAATCTTAGATGGCAAGAAACTAAGTAAAAATTCATCATGTTCGAACAGGAACATATTTTGGCAATTCAAATTTTACTTTGGATACTATTTCACACTTCTGCAAAAAATTCATGGTTTGGTACTCGAGTTTAACTTTTTTCAAGGAATTATAAAAAGGTTCTGTCTTAATTGTATTTTCTCCGTCAGCAGCTTGAATATGTTTAAGAGTATTTTGCACTGCTTCCATAAACTTTTGGGAAGGATTTTCTTATGCTGGTTGTTATGTTTTTTCTTACTGACGAACTAAATAGGATAAGCTTTATGCTCTCTGATCGTATGCCTAAAAAAATAAATATAAAAAAATCAAAGCATTTAAAATTTTTTTATGAAAAATTTTCTCTCATATCATCGTAAAAACTATACTTACCCGTTAATTGATAAAAATCTTAAATCTAAAAATCTAAGCCCGCAATGTTCCATATCAAGCGCCTTCTCATGCCTCATATTGTCACCCTATTCAAATTACGCTTTTTATTTTAAATATTTTTTCTGCCCTGATGTGATGATGATGATGTAAATATGAAAAAAAATACAGGAGCAAGCACAAAGGTAAATAGGTTCATATTAAAATAATAATAATAATATTACTTCATATAAAAAATGATGATTTTTTTACAACAAACACACAATACGCTTTTTAAAACTTTATGATGAACGACATTTTAGGACATTGCCTGCCTGTCTCTCTCTGTATTTACCTTTTGTACAAAACAACAAAAAAATATACTTACAAACTCTTATCAGAAATTCTAAGAGATTCATCTGCATGATAAGCTGTGATTTTTTTTTTTGCTTTGCCTTACTCTCTGTTGTGTACAGACCTCATCTCAATTTTTATGAATAAACTCTCTTTTGTATTATTCATCATTTTATTTTTGTTCAAGCCCTCTTATTTTGAATGCAAAATGGAAATTAGAAAAGCTGCAATTTGATTTTCCGTTGGTTCGGGCGATCGTTCGGTAGCGTGTTTATTTTTTGAGTAAAGTAGCAGCTGCAATTTTTGTATTTCATGTGACAAAATGCCGATAAATGTTAATAATAATTACGTTGTAAATAAAAAAAAATCGAAAAAATATTAATTAACATGACCGAAAAAATCAAAATAAAAAGTAATTTAAGCTTATCGAAATTACTAATCATATAATTCAATTAACTTGTCATCAAAATTATCTTTTTTTTTTTGGTTTGTTGTATTATTACGACCTGAAACAACATCTGTATTATTATTATTTTTATGTTCATTTAAACATCAAAACCCTTATCAGGATCTCTGTACTTTAACATGCGACTATTTTTTTTTGTTTTTTTTTATGAAAAGAATTGATTTTTTCTGCATTTTTCTATAAATTTCGATTTCTATAGTAAATATTTTGCTTAAAATAATAGCAAAAAATGCGCTTTAATTGTAATTTATGAAAAAAGTCAGTTCTTACCTTCCATAATTATTTTGTTTATGAGAAAAATTTTTTCCATTAACCTCAGTCGCCATATATACAAATCATCGACATGCAATCCTACCATCAATGAAATTAAAATGAAAGAGATATCTGATGATGAATGGAAGAACAAACGTAATGCCAAATGCAAGTCGCATGAAGTTGACATTCGAGAGCTTTTCAAGTACTTACCCATGAGTTGAATCCGATTTGTCCACAATTTAACATTTTTTGGTGAATTAGACGCCTGTAATTACGAATTGCCATTGAATGCCACCCATCAAACACGAGACAATCGTATCTCGAGCTAATGATCTTATCACTCCTCAAATAATGTCCCACAGTTTCAGATGCCAGGCATGACAAAAGGAATCAATCACACGAGGTATGTACCAAAACTCTATAATAAAATTGAAATACCTCAATTTTTATTTTATTTTGTTTCTGCCATCACACAGATTTCACACTAAAACATCTCTATTGTTTGGATTTCATTGCGTCTCGTTTTTTTTCGGTTGGTAGGTAGGTAGATACGAACAACGAAGGAACAAAGCCAAGACACTTAAAATTTGTGTGTTAATGATTACATCTAAATTGTCCAAAATATTTCCAAAATTCAACCAAAACATTTGGTCAGAAAATTGTCAAATATCCACGATCTTTGCGATAAGACCAAACAAAACGAAACGCAAAAAAAGAGATCCATGCAAAAAGGTGCATGCTTTCAAGTGAGATATGAACGATTGATATGAGACAAAAGGTGTTGTTTCTCGTGCCAGATGCCTTCGTGTTAGTTAGTTAGTTAGTTACTCTTCCAATAAATATCCAAATGAAATGAAAAATCAACTATGACAAATTAAGCAGCATTGTTTTAAAAAGGTGTGGCGAACGACTCCATCTCTTCTCTCTTCTTGGACTTGGAATCTAGCAATAAATCATATCCAATTATCGATCGATTTTTTTCTCTTCAGTGTTGGATAGTTAGTTGGTTATCTGTAATCGCAAATAAATTATATCAATATTGAGTTGGAGACTCACGTGCCAATACAATGAGATAATTAATCATAACATTTTATTCATAGATTTATATCGATTTTTCAGGTTGTGTGGTTGATGGGTTGAAGTTGACATATTAGAAGCTTGTTTTGATTTACAAAAAAAAAAAAAAAATTAGAAGAATTTCGAGTACGAGTTTTGGTAAGTAATTTTTTTCTAAATTGTATAAAATTCTTAAGTCAAAATTTTAAGTTTTAGGTAATTATTTTAACTATTTTCAATGGAAAAAAGTTCAAAGCAGACTAAACTTCTGAAACTTCTGAATATGGATAAACTTGAGAGAAGAAGAACGATCCATGTTCGCTTTTGACTTGATGAGAAAAAGAATCGACTACCAACAACTGGCTTGTAAGATCACGCAAAATCACGAAATATCGTACAACTTAAGACGACGTCGATTTTTATATGTCCTAATTGCTTTCAGTTCAATTTTAATGAGCGCAAGAACAGAATATCAAGAACATTCAAACATTTCGCTCTTGATAAAATACAATCATGCGAGGTATTCAAATCGAACATATGAAACATCAATCGACTTTTCAAATTTTTTCTCTTTATTTTTTTTAATTTCCTGAAATTAAGGAAGAATACCCAGTGAGAAATTTGGGCCTTTTTTTAGATCCTCAGGGACTAAAATAAAAGCCTTTTAAAGTATTTTTTAACAGTTTTTCAACTTTTTGTAGGTTTTTCGAGAAATTTATTTTACAAAAATGATTATTTGAGTAAATTGTTCGATTTTAACTCGCTAATTATTGAGAAAATTCTATTTTTGAGCCCAAATTCTATTAATCATACAATTATTACAATTAAATATATTTTTTCCATGGAAAATATAGAAATTTTTGACTGCAAATCATAAAATTTACTCAATTTTTCTTTTTTCTAAAATTTTTTTTTCGAAAAAATTACAAAATGTTAGAAAACTGTTAAAAAAAACTTTAAAAGGCTTTTATTTTAGCCCCTAATGATCTAAAAAAAGGCCCAAATTTCCCACTGGGTAATCTGAATATGTTTAAAATTTAAAAAAAATTCAAAGACTTTTAATATTCATTTTTTAAATTTCCTCATTTTTAAAAACTTTTTGTCAATGATCTAAATATTAAAAAAAAATTACTTTTCACGAATTTTTCTTTAAATTTTTTTTAAATTCGGAATTTTATATATTCTGTATTTAGCCAATTTTTAGTTAAGTATAGCTTAAATTTTGTTTAAAAATGAATCAGATCAAAGTCTGAACCTATAAAAATTCATTAAATTCAAAACAATCCTTGACAATGAACTTTTAAAACAACTCCATTCATTCATTGATCGAAAAAAAACTCGTAGGTGACAACTGATCAATATAAATTAAACGATATTTTTGATAAATGACGCGATCAACTCCTTCCAAACTACCAACAAAAAAAATATGACGCGCATTTCATCAATTTCCTTTCAATCAATTAAGTTACAATAATTTTTTGTTGTCCATTCTCAACAGGGACAACTACCTGCCACTCTTTGCTTCTTGTACTTCTCTTTATTTTTTTTTAAATTCCTCAACAAATAAATAAAAAAGTAACAAAACAACACCTCACACTTGTATAATATTCAATCATCAAAACCACAGTCTATTAATAATAATCATGAAATTGAAATATAATATCTTTATAATATTTTTTTTCTCTCTGTGTCGATCGTCGTTGATCGTCTCTTATGGCAATATTTTAATATGCCCTCAAGTGTTTTTTTGTTTCGTTGTTCGTATTATGACGGTTTTGCTGAATATTTAACATATCCTTTAATCATTTTTATTTCGTATTTGAATAAAAATACAAACACGGGGTGGTCGTATGCGCAGAATAATTAATAATAAACGTGAATAAATTGAAAACTTTTTACGTGCCATAACAAAAAAAAAGTTCTGGAATTTAACAATAGACTAAAATCGGGAAAACAGAAGGCACGCGTCGATATCGATGTCATTGTTTGCTCAAAAAGAGTCCTTGAAACTTTTTTTGTGTTTGTAAAGTGATCGCACACGACGACTTCTGGAATCTGCATTTCGAAAAAAATGACAAATGACACAAAACCACGAAGAAAAGAAGTGAATAATGAGCAATTCTTCCGAGAAAATATCAGCGATTAATCAGCGCGAGCATTTCAGAAGCCAATCTCTCAATGTCTCGAAGTGCATCACGTCGTTTATCTAAATCTGAGAGAATTAATCAGGCACGCACCTTACTGTCGTGCGTTTCTGAGAGAAAAATTGTTCCCTGTCAATATCGTAGAAAAAATATAAATTTTTCAAAGATTTTGAGTAATTGTTTGTTTTTTCTCTCTCTTATATAATTTTTTCTTGAAACAATACTAGATCACGTGTAAAGGACTTGCTGATGACGATCTGATAGTAATTTAATACGATCACTGCGAGACATTGAAGGGCATGGCATGACTCAACTCTTCTTCAGTTTCTACTAGCGTGTAATCAGATATGTCAAAACATTAACAATTATGATGCTACTCCTTTTTTATGTCAGAGATACAGGTGATATTCAATGATAAGGTCTCATCATTAACTTTTATTAATATGAAAAAAAAGTTAACAGTAGCATAGATTTTTATCACAAAAAAAAATTTTATTATAGATCAAATATAAAAATATTTTTTAATGACGAATTTTACGACTTTTGAATGAAAGAACATCATTCATGAGAAAAAGAAATTTTTTAAAGGAGGCAACTCTTTTTCTGCGCCAGATACTAAGCTTAGAACGCCCATATTTGGAAAAAAATATAAATAATCCACTCTGACGACACATTGTGTCTCCTGGTCCTTTTCATGACAAATGTATGACAATGGCTTTCCTGGCGCCAGCTTACTTTTAATTCATTAAGAATTTAAAAATAAAAAAGTAGAAAGGAGATGAGAAAAAAGTTGCCAGCCAGGAACAAAAGGAAAAAGAAAGGACACATCACATATCTCTTTTTTATTATTATTTTTTTTGTAAAATATGTCAAAATAGTTACAATTTTTTTTAACAATACAGAAAAAGAACAGGTATTGCATCAAATTTCTTCCTAATTTGGTGAACAGGTAAGGAACCCTCTCTCTTTATTTTTATGGATATGTGACAACTGTGTGTGTCTTTTTTATTATTTTCTATTAATTTGTGTCATTTTTAGGTATTTTTTTATTTTATTTCATTTTTTATTACACTTTAAGCATAAAAAAAGAAATAATAAATTAAACAAACGAAAGAAAGGGATATTAATGATTGTTTTATAGCTATATTGTCATTTTACTTCTCAGAATTCTACCATCAGAAATGTTAGAATTAAATTGATTAATTTTGATTGTCTCAAATTTGGACATGTTTTCATTAATTATTTTCAAAAAACTTGTCAATTCCATCGAACACGATTGTAACTTGTTTCCATTGTTGAACAAGTGCATTTACAATATAATTTCATCCCTTGAGATTTCAATTAAAAACTTTTTAAATAGCAGCGCACAGCTTGTTTTTATTTCCCCTTCGCTTAATTTCAATCAACACTATCGAATTGTACTTTTGTTGCATAAGAGCAAGTAAGGGATCAATCAAATACGAATAGAGTTTTGTTTAATTGTTGTGGTTGGTGTTTACATAAAATGAAGTAATAATAATAAAAATTGTGAACATGTGTTTTAATTGCTCAATTGTGGTTAATAAACAACATAAATGATTGGGATGAATGGCAAATGTGTTCAGCAATCTGTTCGCGTGGATGATGAAGAATTAAAGTTGGAGTCAGAATTGATATTAAATGAGGATAAACAAGATAATTGGAGATAGAATAGGTAAGTAGAAGGAATTAAGTGAGATTTTTAAAATAAACTAAAAACAAATAAAGGTTTTTCTATAAATGTTTGGAAAAATTTTCTTAAAGAGGTATTAAAAGAGGTTCTATGTAATATTTTCCATTAATATTTTGTAAAATGTTTAAAAAGTGGAAATTTAGTAAATAAATTTATTTTTGTATTTTATTTATTTTTATTTTTTCTAACTTTTTTTTTGGTTACTTTATTTTTTGCCATTCCATTGACACAAAGCCGTTAAAGGAATTGAGAAAGACGAAATAATTATAATTTAATTTTAAAAAAAGAGAATAAATATTAAATTAATTTCAGAATCTATTCATTGAAGGCAAGAATTTCTCCATTACTACATATTAACATTGAAAACGTCGAGCGATCACGAATTTTCCCATAGTCAAAATATTTCGAATGCTTAAAAACAGCAAACCACACACATGATGCACTTAGATACCTCGAAGAGCAAAGGACTAGTATTTTTTGACTTTTATAAGATCCAAAATCCAAAAAGTCCTTTCAAGGTTTCAAGATTCAAATAATTATAGGAGGCTGTTTTCGGTATTTAATGAGCTGAAGCTCTGATTAGAATCCTTTTTTGGTTAAGTTAGATAAAAAGCTATCAAATTTAACCTAAAAAGGACTCCAATCAGGGTTTATAAAAGTTTTTACTTATACTTACCATTTCTCCCTTATTGAAGCTTTATCCGAGATTTGAGAAAAATCAACAAAAGTAAGTTCTCAAAATCCATTAAATCAAAAGTTTTCAACTTAAGAGTTTTAAAAACTAGCTTCTTTCAGAAAATTCATTAAGTTTACTAAAAATTAAAATAAAACTTTAATATTCACAATTGCCTGAATTTCCAACATATAAAGGTAAGTCAAGTCCATTTACCTAGAATTCCGGATAACAATTTCTCCATCGTCTTCCGTGTCATAGAATCAAGTTCTCACGATACAAAACCCCAACTACCAGACGATCAAGTCATTACTCTTCCAACACAAAAGACCCACAATTGTTCCAACTCACAATTGAGACATTTTTGCATCGATTACTTCTTACCTCTTGTCGTCCATTGTTCCAAAAGTTACACACTTTTGTGTGGGTAATAACTTAACTAAACATTTAATAATTGAGAATTTTGAAATGTGATGAAAAATGTGTCTCCAGCATTCTGTTGTTCCTCTGTCGTCTCATCCTCATCATAACAATATGTATAAAGCAAAACTATCAAAACAAATTTTGTACCTTTTATTTACCTTTTATGTCACATAAGATTTTTATTTGTTTTGACTTGTATTTAATTTTTTGGGACAAATCTCCAGACTAATTTACGAATTATTTTTATATTTATTTATTTTTGTAGCAATTCAGGGTGGTTCAAGCATTCTCTCGGCACAGCGGGGGTGTCTTGTTCAACCCTCATTCCAACAATAACTTGATTTTTATAACAGGAGGCAGTTTATTTTTCGTCATATGAAGTCACAGCATGAATTTGATTGTCTCAAAGTTTGTTTTTTTTTCTAACTGTGCATCCGGATCAAGTCAATAAATTTATGAAATCACGTAAATTAGACACTCAATTTATCTTCTTTCGACTTTTTTTTTTTTTTTTCGTATTTAATTAAAAGATTAATTACATCTCGTAGTTTCGCGTCAATAGTTGTAAGAACCGCGTGTTAATCGAGAGAAAATACCGGTAAATCCCCTCGCAAGTCGTTATTTATTTTATAATTTAAAGTATTTTTACACTTTTTGCCACGGTCAGTTAATAAATCTTGCGCGCGATATGCATTAACAATATTAATATGCTACAACTCTAATCTCCAATTATAAAATGCATTATCAAAAATGTTGATCATCGCAGAATTTTGTTAACACCATGTTCGCTGCGTAAATTTTTCTCATCTTATTTTTTTTTTGTTGCAGCATTATTTCTCAAACATGAGCAAATAAAATATAAAAGCGATGCAGAAAAAGGATGCCGCCTTCTTTTATTATTATTATTCGCGTTTGTGATGCGCGCAGATTCTGGTAAGCTTTTAATATAATTTTTATACATTTTTTTTTGTTAACATAATAATAGTGTGAAAAAGACAGAGGAACTACATAAATTTAGAGATATTTTTGTGTGATAACGGAATATGCAACTATATTTACACCTTTTTGTCATTTTGCGTGTTTATTTGTTGTTGTTGTTGTTGTCGCGTTCGTTTGTTTGTTCGTTACTTCAAAAAGTTGTCATACACGGTAGAGATTCTTGCCAGAGACACAATAAATATGTCAAGAAAGCACTCTTCCGATGAACATCTGTGTTCGCGCGAAATGCAAACGAACAAAAAAAATCAAAGGAATTCGCGACCGTGACTCAGAAATTATTTAAATAACTCACGGGAACGGGAAGGAAAATAATGCGCGGAGTAATTTCGCAAAAGTTTGTTTTATTGCGAAATTTTTATTATTTTCATGAATAACTTTTGGCAAAAAAATAAAATAAAAAAGAGTAAAAGTTGTAAAGATTCTGCATAAGAATGGCTAATTACGGGTGAGAAGTATTGTTTCAAAGCTACAGCCAACAAATCCTTAAAACTTTTGCTCACTATCTGACTTTATTATTTTTTTTTGTTTTTGCTCGGGTACAATTTTTTGTTGGAAAGTACAGTAAAGGCTCGCTAAAATTATCAAAAATTTTGAATTAGAAAAAAAGTTTTCATTATTTAGAAAAATTTTCAGTTTGAATTTAAAATCTTCTGAGTTCAATAATTTAAATTTAATTTTCTTATTTGATTCCTATCGAGAATTAAATTTTCTTTCAATGAGCTTCATAATATTTTAATTCCTATTTAATTTTCTATTAGAATATTTTTTCATTTCACTTAAAAGTTAAAATTTATTTATGAACTTATTTATTTGAAAAATGGATCTTCTTTGTTAAAAAACAATTTTTTCGATGACGTTTTGCAAATTAAAAGGCAAAAGTTCGTTGGAAGAAGAAAAATTTTTCTATCCTGTGTATTTTTAGAAGCTGTAAATTTAAAGAATGTCTAATTTACTGCATGGTCAAGAAACTTCTTTGCCTCAACATCCATCGAACTGTAAAGTTTATAGTAACTCTCAAATTTATCTGTCATTTAGTTATGATCTTATTTTTTGAACTACACTGCTGCTGTTTCAGTAGAAACTTAGTCCTTCCATTGCGAACTTTGACTTTGCTCGTTCAAATATTTTTTGTTCTAACCTTCTGTAAAAAAATGCATCCTCAAACCTAAAAAAATTTAAATTAATATTTTTTTTTCAAAAAACCTGAAAGATGTCAAGACAAAAAATTAGTGCAAATTTTAAAGAATTAAAAAATTTCCTTACCTTAACCTTACTTGAGCAAAATCAAAACTTATCGAAACCTCACTGTCCTTCGCCCATTAGTCTTCTTCGCCGTTACGAGCCGAGGTAGGATGTAAATATTAATGTTTCCAAAGATAAGGTCTCCCAAAAAAAAAGCACAAGGCATAATAATTTTTATTATTGTTACCAAGCAAAACAACAAAAAAAAAGATAATAAAAAATATGGCTCAATTGCGACATGAATAATGCAAAAAAGGAAAAAAATATATTTTTCATGAAAAACCTTTATACTTTTTTTTTTGATATTTAATTTTTCCAGCATGTCGTAGGCAGCTGCTCCGAACAAGCGTCACAAGACAAAAACAAAAATTTTTGTGGCAAACAATAAAAATAATAGAAAACATTACTTTTAAGATTTATATTTGTGATAAGCGAGCTCTTCGTAGTAGTCGGGAACAACAAACGACGAATTTGCTTTTATTGTTATGTACACATCAAACATCAACAACAAGCAGGATTCGCGTTAAAAAAAAAGTATAGAAGAGATGTTGTCCACATTTGAGGGAGTGTTAAAAACTGTGTTACAGATCTTGGAGATATCTTCGCTTTCTTTTCGGAGCAACGCAAAATTCCAACGAAGTTCTCTATCAATCCATTTCTATCTTAATCCTTGCAGATATCGTTTGCCTATCATTTTGGTATTGTCATAGATTTTTTTTTTCTTCAAACTTCTTCATGCGATGAGAGATTTTTGATAACATCAAAATATATTTTGAAGCCGAAATGCATTTCTCTCGAAAAAGGCATGAAATGAAAGGCATGTACAAAGAAATGTCCGAAAAACTAAAATGTCTTTATTTTAGAATAAGAAAAGGGATTAGTCGTGTCTTAACACACAAACACTGGAAATTGGAGCAGTTCTGCTAAAAAACAATGCAAATGTCCGAGCTCGCATCAATCTGATACTCGGCATGATCGGCAAGAGACAAAACAACAAAAAAAAAAGAAAGAAAAAAAATTATCTGCAAAAGAGAATAATGAATAAGTTGGTGCAACAAAAGTAACGAGAGAGTTGTATATTTATAATATTTATTGTTCAAGTACTTGAAACAGACAATGACGAAGAAAGAGTAGATAAAAATATCAATTTCCAAAATACAATGACAATAATCTGGTAATCACTAAAAACAAATCTTTTGTATGAATTGTGTTTGAAAATAGAATAATCTTTGTAGTTTCGAGTACTTGCAGCATTGTGCCTCGAAATTTAGTTTTGAAAAGAAGAAAGAAAAAAGTTGTTCAAGTACTTGAGATTTGTCAATAGCAGTCTCAAAAAAAAGAGCACTTGAAACGCCTACTTCTTCAAGATGATGTCCAGCTCCCATCAGAATATCTTCAGCTGGATCGTTGTGACTCGAGCCAATATATCTTGAAATTTTGACATTTTTTGTCAAACGAAATTGTGATTTATGGCTCCGTGAGAAGAGTTAATAATATGTAGACGAAAAATCGGGTAAATTACGTAAAACATGAACTTCACTTCCTTGGAGGCCAAATTTTTTATGACTCAATTTTATTGTTCTTAAAAAAAGAAATGAAAAAGGTCGTAAAAAATACAAAAACAACGAGTTTTGATGTTGTGACAAATTTATGTTTCGCAGCTATACTCGCGAAGCGAAAGACATGCGATATCCTTCAAAGTTGTTTTTGATTAAATTTTTCTTAGAACATTGATTTATTTAAAAAGAAGAATTGACTTTGAATTTTAAAATTTTAGATTTTTTTAATTAAATTTTATTATAACTTATATTTTTATATTTCAGGCTGAATTTGTGAGCTATTAGAAGGATCCATTTGGTAAACTTGTCATTGTGATTTTGAATATATGGATTGCAGCCATGGATCTGCTGACTTCAAAAATTTCATCAGAGGCTTTGATGAAAGAGTAACTTGTGCATTATTGGTTTTAAAGGCAAAACAAATGTATTTATGAAACGAGTATTCTCAACAATTAACGACTTTTATCCAACAAGAAAAACAAATATGAATAATTTTTGTTAAATTTAATGAATTATTATACAAAACTCAAACACTTCCGTCATAGTTTCAGTAACCAAAACCGAGAAAAATATCTGAGGCATCCAAATAACTGCCGACGATCGATGCGGATTTGTTTACGGCAAATCAAGTTCTGACCAAAGCCAAGGAAACTTTTCATACTAAAGAGTAATCTGAACAGTAAACCGTCTATAGAAATTTTCTGATGGATGTGAAGCGAGCCTTCGCTTATATTATTGATCGAAATATTTAATTACCCAATATTTTTTTTTCTTAGACAGAAACCAAAATTTTTCACAAACGTTATGATTTAATTTTTTTTTCTTTGCGAGACATGAATTTTTCACAGTGACATAAACCATCGATGGTCACGCCGCTATTTCGTAAGTACTAACACGAAAGATGTGATACCCATTTCTACATAAAAAAATTAAACACAAACCACATTAGAAAGCACCCTTGCTCTTGGTCTCGCTCTGCTCTCGTGTATATTAGGAACCACAAAGCACCGCGATGTATGAAAAAAAAATATTATATTTAATTCAAAGATATTATCAATTTGATTTACGGTGTCGACTTTAAAAATATTTCTATTTTGCAAAAATGTACCATACAAAAAAAAAATAGAAAACTCTCTCCCGTTTTGGGTATGTCGACCACAATTTTTTTCTAATATATATCATACGCGCGCTAAAATATGGATAAAAAAAGTGAGTTAGAGGTTTTTTTTTATTTTTTGGGTACATCGCAGAACGGGTGAATGGAACGAGATCTATTGTTGCTGCGATTAAATTTTTATTTTTTTACATGAAATATGGTGTGTTTCAAGTAAATAACGGGCATGTCTATCGCTTGGATTTTCTGTTTTTTTTCTGCCCACGAATTAGGGGATGCTTGTCTGTCTTTTCATATCTCTTGCTCTGATGTGGATGGGGAGCAAGAGTCCATTTTGTAGTTTTCTCCCACACATAAATATGACAAAAAAAAAGAAAAAGGAGAAAATCACACTCACCACACATCGTGCCTGCCATGAATCGAGAACGAACCAACGAACGAAAAAAAAGTATTACACATCAGATTGAAACCATGAAAATTTATTTTCTTTTATGTCTGTTTTGAAAAATTTATGAGAGACTTGGGACTTATCATGAAAATAGATAACTAATGTATTTCCATTTAGGGAATAAATACTTTGTGTGCAAAAGTATCTCTCTCGTATGATTTTTTTTTATTTCTCTGTGTTTGAGATGATTTTATGTTCGGTTACAAAAGATGGTATAAAAGAAGAAGAGCAGTGTGTGCACATATTGAGTTTGCCAAAAAGTTACTTTTTTTTCAACCAAATAGACACAAATGTATAGCTTAAAGCTGAATTTCAACTTTCTCTTATACTTTTTTTTTGTACTTATTGTAAAAGCTGATAAATAAATGTTTTATTTTCATCCTTTTTCAATATCATAAAGAGGAAAAAAGTTTAAAGTTTGTATTGGAAAATTTTTATAAAGCGCGTTTTGGATAGTAGAAAATTGAATTAGAACCAAATTATAAGTCGAAATTTACGTTTCATACAAGTTTTACTTGAAATAAAATCTAAAAAAAAAAAATTATTAAAAAATTAGAGTAAAATTAAAAATAAATTATTAATCTTCAAATAAAAATTTTCTAAAAAAATTTTATTTAAAAAATTAAAATTTTAATAAAAAAATTAAATTTATGTAAATTTTAAATTAATTTAATTTTTAATTAATTTTTTTTATTAATTTAAAATTTTATTTAATTCAAAATAAAAAAAATCGAGGGTTCAAAACCGACTAAATTCATGCCAAAAAATATAAATTTTCAAACAAAACGCAAAAACACAAAGAAAATTTGGCAAACTTTTCAAAACATTTTTGCTGATTAAACGAATTTTATCTTTTTTTTTCTCGAAATACATTACATTAAACACAGAAAAAATTCTACAAAAATATTGAGTAATTCTTACCAAAAGAGGGTCATTCCTAAAGCTGCGCCAACATTCTTACAGCATAACCGATCAACATAATATTTCCCTCCTTAAACTTGTAAACCATTAGTGGCGAGGAATTTGCGAATGGAACGCTTAAAGCTCTGTTTTAGTCGTCGTCGCCTCATAACAAAAATTCATGTAAAATATTTTTTTTTATAACGTAATAATTATTAATAATATAGCGAACATAAAGACAATGACTTGCCAATGGGGAAAAATTGCTTCGTGGGCTTTTCTGCTCGATTCGATTTGAATCGAAAGCTTAAATCAATAAGTTATGTGACAGACGACAGGAACGAATAAAAAAAAATGTAAATAATTCCGAGAATCAGTCACATTTTTTTTCGTTTTTTTTTCTTTTCTTTTAATTGAATTTGATGTATTTTTGTAGCACGACGATTCTTGGTAAAAATCATCATCACACGTCTCACCTTTAAACAAACTAATTAATTAAGTGATTTGCTGGAAAAAAAGGACTGAAATCCTCTGTGAAAGAGCAACAAGAAGAACAGCAAAGGCACAGAAGTCACACACACAAAACGTTTGTTGCTAATCTTAACATTTGATAACACACATGTAAAACATGTTTGCACATTATGTGTTATCTGATTGAGTATTTTTTTTGTGTCGTCGCCTTTTTTTCCAACGTTCTTCTTCATTAAAATTCACTCGCAAACGAGAAGAGGACGACGCGACAACGACGAGGAAGTGTTTGTGTGTGTGAAATATAAATTTTGTGACCATCGATGAAGAAATAAAGTGCAAAAAATGTTTGGCGATGCATATTTATATGGGAATTTTGTGAAAAAAAAAACAAACAAAGATTGCCTGATAAGATGTTCCTTTTGCGTGTTCAGAGTGTTTTACTAACTGATGATGCAGGTGTGAGCAAACTAGTACGAGAGACAGGTGAAGATTAGGTTATAAAGTAGGTTATCTATCGACTTACTGCGAGAGATAAGGATCCCGAGTCCTTTTCATAAAAAAAAAAATAGAAAACGAATCGTGTCACTTAATCAGTTTTGATTTCCTGCGTGAAATATTGTCACGTGTTTGGATGTCGCATATCATGTTCTCCTCATCTAAGAAGACAATATCCTGACGCTGCTATTGTCGTGAAATATTTACCACACACATCGTTCATTTTCTGCCATCATCGTGACACACAAGTAACAAAACGGGAACGGCAGTAGTCACACAACAAAGTATGAGCGAACGACGACGACGACAGACGATGGTTTAACGTGACATTAAACTGTCTTGATTTGAATAGATAAGACGCTGAATGAATTATATGAGCACACACATTCGTTGATGCTGATGAATAGTTTTTATATTTTTGGCATTTTTCATTGCGTACTGTAATTATATACGTCTCGCAACGAAATTGCCTGATAGGAGATAAGGCGCAAAACGACTCAATTGCCCTCCTGTTGAAACGCGCGCGACACACTTGGACTAGGACAACGTAATAATAACAACGAGATTGTAATTTAATATGGTTTGTGTGTTTTTTTAGGAGGAACAAAAGAACTAAGCACGCGTCTTTTGTGATGGATGTGTGATAAAAAAACAACCGATTGTTTAAACAGCTGGTTTTCTTCGCGTGATAAAATTAGAAATCTGTTAAGGCTCGATAAGAAAAAGTCATTATTGAAAAAAATTAATGAGTCTCTGTGGTATTTTTTTTTTTTTGAGAAGGACACCGTAATATCATCATTAATCCCCTGTCCAATAAAAACATGGAAAATCCTTTTTTCATATGTTTTAATTGTTATCTGATTCATTTTTACATTTAATTTGTTAATAAATTTATTTTAATTGTTTCACTGATAACGAGCTTGAACTCGGTTTACGTTGTGAAAATGTGTTTTTTAAAAAACAATTTAAAGGACATTTTGAAATAAAAAATATAAATGAATTGAGTGTCTGTCTGTTACTTGTTATAAGGAGTACAATATGGAGGTCTGTACATAAAAATATCAATTTTGTAGGAATTTTAATAGTAAAGAAGTTAAAATCACTTTCAAATATTTTTAAAACTCAAGAGTCAAAAAATGTTCTTTGCTTTTAAATTATATTTCTTGTGTCATCAAAGCAAACAAATAACATTTTTACTAATATTGACTTCTCCAGATATTGTTTCTGTAATATATCAAACATTTCACTACTTTTTTAAAGAAGAATTGCTTCTCTGTCAACATATTTCTTGCTTAAGCTCGTCACACTTTTTGTCATTGGTGCTTCTAACCATTTTTTTTCCACATGCTGCTTCATACTGTGAACTAACATCAGCTTGATCTTTTAAGGACTCACTTTTACTATATTTTAATTACAATTTGATTTTTTTTGTGGATTTACCGCTGCATTATTAATTGCTACTCTTTAGAATAGACTTGAAGAAACAGCAAATCATGTCTGTTTATTGTTTGAATTATTTTGGTTTCTTACGTTCCTCATCTGTAATTTTTGTATAAATCTTAAAAATTTTTTTTTCAAAAGTTTCCTGCAGATAAAAAAAAATTAGACAAATTTCAATAGAAACCTTTTCATGAATATATTTAAATTTTAACTTACCTTATCTGCTAAATTTACATGCCAAATTTTTACTTACAAAAAGCGCTCAATTCATTTCCATTTTTATAAATCGATGAGTTTCTGAAAATTATATTTTTATTCCAACCCAAACATTGTTTGGTAAGTAACCATAAGCCTACCGAACACAAATAAAAAATATTCATAATTATGTGCCCTAAAAACATTTTTAATAATGACTGAAATTTTTATTGCTACCACAAACCAAAAACCGTAAAGGTACTTACCAACAAAAAAATGTAGAGCAAGGTTCCAAGGATCCCAACTAATTTACAAGACGATTTTTCCCGCTTATTATCTGATAATGAGAAAAGTTTCCATAACTTTGCTTCGCAACAAAGACCGTCCGAGTAAATTAAATTCCATTCAAATGCACAAAAAAAAAGTACGGGAGCAAGTCCGATATTTTTGTATAATTCGCAAAACGTGTCGTTATGCACCATTTCTCCATCATTCGTCATCACATTTTCCACGCAGTCACCAACTAATAAATAACAGTTTATTAGCATTATTTAAAAAGAAAGAGAGAAAATGAAGAAGGGACGATTTTTTTTTGACACTCGCACATATTTGAAGTCATTTAAGTCAACATAATAGATTCCACTTGGTTAAACCTATTAAAGAACCAACCCCCTACTAAATAGAACATGTTCAATTGTATGAAAGAACAAACTTAACTTGTATTGTTTTTGTGAATAATATCAACTTGTTCTCCCACGTTTTCACGAATTTGCATTAATCAAACATTAAGCGTCTGTGGATTAATTTTCTCTTTTTTTCCATCAACATAAACATGACTTTGTAACTCTCTGCATAATAATGATGATGATACATTTTTGATGTTCGGTATTAAATCACATCATTATCATCAACTCTGTATTTATCGCAAGAAATATTATTTTTTTTATACTCTTGGTTATACAAACGGTAGTACAAACAGAAATTTATCACCCTCCCTATATTTATTACACCTCGTATATTTTTAACGTCATTTATGAAACCTTCATTATTATTGAATTATTAGGATTAAAACACAACGAGGGATGGTTCAACCTCGAAATCTAACAGTTGAAGTAAAATCCATCGAGTATTCTGAACGGATTTCATCTCACTGTGAAATGATATTGAATATCCTTTCGGCTTAAAGTGTTTTGAGAATCGTCAAACGTAACAAACACTCCCACGAGGATAGAAAAAACATATGTAACGCTGGTATAATGGAGGGTGATATGAAGACTTTAAATAAACAATAGACGCGTGTTTGTTTGATCGGATCATATTACTACGACTACTACTACTTTCCAACCATTCATAATAGGATAAATTAAATTTTTACATCTAAAAAAAAGAGAGCAATCGAGATTTGATAGAAGTTAAGCGGATATTAAAAAATTAGTGGTTTATTTGTGTGTGACTTTGCACCCTCTCATCCCGCTTCTCATCTCTCCTCGTTCTCACATAGCTTAACTTACTCGAGGAACAATAAAAAAAACGACACTTGATCATGAGAAAAAATAATAAAAAAAAAGATACACACGAACTAATATTTCAATGTGATACCAAAGGTGTAAAATATACAAACATAATCAGAACTGCACAATCTCATAGTACTAAAGTTGCCCGTAGTTGACCTCTTCTTCTTCTGCCGCACTTCTTACTTGTCTTGTTAATTTGAAATTTAGCGTTTCGATGGAGAAAGAACAGATCGACGAGGCAAAAAAGGGGGAGTATCCTGATCGTGTTATAGGTTTTCACATCACATTTTTTCGCTGCTCCGGTCAAGATTTAGGTATTGCACTTAATGTAAAATCGCATAAAGAGGAAAAACGCCAGAAATGGTAAATCTTGTTAAAAATAATAAATATAATGTAATAACAAATTGCTTCTTTTGTCTTTTGCAGCAAACACTATTCAACAACGAACACAAAAAAAAACAAAAAACCGATCGAACGATCTGCAATAATATTTAATAAATTTAATAAGAGGCACAAAAAAAAAGCTATAATGGACGCTTAAAGCAATTCTTTTGTAATAAATTGGACTTTATCTTGATAAGAGGGCTGTAACATAACGAATGTTATCCGCGAGAGAGAGACTTTAAGAAGGCGCGTACGATACAAGTCAAAAACAACAACAACAACATCGGTGTTGATTAATTTGTTTCATGGATCATTAATCGGAAAGCAATTAATTAGAAATCTGGATCTGGTTACAATTCATTTTAGTGAGTGCAAATTGACAGTCGTAAAATTGAACGTATGAAATTTCGGAGTTGACAAAATTGTCATAACAAACATTTTACAAAACACATGTCACTAATTAGTGAAAAAGACATTTTAATTGAGACCACACAAAGCAGTTACAAATGACTGTCTTCACCTTAAATTGTGCATGGCGATGTCAATTAAGACGTTTAAGCGGCGATTAAAGTTTTTTTTTCGTTTTAGATGACGATGGATTCTGGTTAACAGGGAGAAAGATGAAAGACATGTGCGAGCGTGAGATATTTCTCGGGAAAAATGGAATTGATGGCAAGTGTCAGCGTTTGTAAGTATGAATCAGAAATTTGAAAATATTTTTTCTCATTTTATAAAAAGTTGTTTTTGTAGGTTAAGTCTTAATGGAAGATTCAAATTTTCAAATTGAAGTCTTTTGAGAAAAGAAGATTTGAGAGCGATTCAAAAGATCTGTAACAAAGCATTGAAAGATATTTTTTTCAGAGGCAGATATGCGAATTTGGAGACCATGTTGAATGACACAGACTTACTTGACGTGAAACAAAGAGTTTACTTTAATTCATTGAAGCTGATTTGTTGACATAATAATTGTTGTTCGATTATAGTAAACTGTGAGAGTTTACTTGTAAAGACAATGTATAGTTTTAGTCATTCTCTAATAAAACTTAGTTTCAATAGGTTATGGGCCCATATTGAACTTTTTTGACTGTACAAAGCTAAAAATGGTTTGCTTCTTGAATATTTGACTGATAAACTTGCAACAACTCTTAGAGCTTCAAGGTTTGGAAAAGAAGTAATTTTAGACTACCAAATTACCAAACGATGGATAAAATTGATACTATTGAAGCTCTTTCGTTTTTTATGGAGCATTTTTCAAAGAATTATGTTCTACAGAATACTTGTAGGGAGGGCTGCAAAAACTTATGACTTAAACTTAAGCTTCAAAAACTTATGTAACTTAAACTTTAACTTTAAAGTTTCAGTCAAAAGAATTTTTTGAATTGACTTTTGATTAAAGCTTAAGTTTTAAGTTAAATTAAGCCTTGTTAAATATCCATATCGGTTGAATTCGATTTCTTTCAACCTAATTGTTAAAAATTTTAAAACTTACTTACCCGATTTATCATGAACTCCATTGACAGTTCAACACCCTTCAATCATCTTCAACTCTTCAAAGTCGCCTTAAACTATTTAAAAGTCACTCTCTTCCTCATTTGTCCTCCTACATCTCAAAAAAGGGGATGTCTATCAGGATATTGAACCAAACGCTTCATCTCCGGTCAGATATTAACCCCTTTTTTTTAAAAAAAAATCTCCCTTTTTTATCCTTGATTTAAAATCATCATAAAAATCATACAAACCTACATCCTTCATACAAATTTTTATTGCTAAGACACGTTTTTATCTTGCAATTTTTTTTTTTAGATTTTTCTTTTTATTAATATTCATTATATGCAAGAGCATTGACAAGCACCCTTTTTTTATCGACAAACATATTAACTACCGTTTTGCGGTAGGTCTCCGATTATAATTTTTTCTACAAGTATTAAATAGTGAGTAAGAGGAGATCAATTACACTTTTATAATAGGGTTAATTGTAGCATTGTAGGTGGCGGAACATATTGAATTACTCCGTTGAATTTCACATGTGACAAAGTTATTTGTCCGCAAAAATGCAACTTAACTTAGCCAAAGGCGAAACATTGTTTTAGCAAAAAAAAAAGAGTTATAAAGGAGGCAGGTGCTTTATGCAATTCAACGATATTTTCGAACCTTGTTATTTTTGTTGTTTCTTTAAATAAATAAAAAAAACGTATACTTCAAAACACATAATTTTGAATGCATAACAACACACAGCAATCTTGATGTATGCAAAAATACGAAAAAAAACGACTATCGGAAAGATACCAATCAATAACTTATTGGATACTTGCAAAACTCCTCCCATTAAATAACAAAAATTGCATACGCGCACGTATTTATTTAACAAAAAATAAAAAAATAATAATAAAGGAAGAAGAAAATGTAATGCGAGACGAGAATAACGATCTAACTGCGAAATTTTTGTTAATCCTTTTATTTGTTCTCAGATCCCTTTGCGAGCGATGACTTGGTGCATCTCATTAAACTGCTCGTTCAAATTGATTATCTCTCAAGCAGTTTTTTTTTCGTTAGCAAGACAAATACAATGCACACGCAATTTCCCTTATCATGGAGCGTATCTGTAATTTACTCACTTTCTTCAGGGCACTCGCAGCAACGTTTCTTTAAAAAAAAACATGTAATCATGAAAAAAGGGGGAGGACACAGTGCACAAAAGATGATGCACGAGGAATCCATCATCGTTTTGCGCTTTAAAAAGAAAATGAATATAAAAAATAAAACAAATATGTGTGTCAATCACCCCGTTGAACCATTTTCTTTTCACATTACACTTCACATTATTACAACATATATCAAGTCATCATCGATGTGATGCGTCGCATTGCGAATGACGCTAAATAGTACTTTGACCCCGAGAGTTAGGTAAGAATATGGCAAAAAAAAAACAAAATATAAATCGAACATTACACCTCTTTTAATATCAGGTGATAATTATACGTTTTGAAGAGATATAAATAATAATATTGGAACGTACAAAGTCGTCGTTTGCACTTTTTGCCTTTGGTTTCGATCGATTTTTCGTTCCTTCAGTTTTTGTTCAGCGTACTCTAACTAATAATAATAAGTAATGGAACGTTAAGCAATATTTTAAAAGCGCACTTTATATTGACTTGTAAAGTGGGATGGACTTAAAAATGCATTAAATCGTGTTCGTTTGAGTTCTAAAGGCATTCACACAAAGAACAGATTTTGACTGAAACTCTTTGGGTTTTATTTAGAAAGGTTTCGTTCATCTATGAGATTATGCGAATTCCAGATTTTAAATGAAAAATCTAAAATTCGCATAATGAACGAAATCTTTCTAAATAAAATTGGGCAGAAAAATTGTAAAATTTTAAAGGAAATTTAATATTTACCGTAATGTATATAATTCTTATGGAAAATAAAAGATCCATTTAAGAAAATATTAAAATAAGTTTTAAAAATTCGTTCTATTAACATTTTTACGTTAAAATTTTGAACTTTTGTAAAATTTCGAATTTTTTACATATTTTTAACTCGTTTTTTTACTTAATTTTTGAGAATGGATTATTTTACAACAAAATTTTATTAAAATAATCCGAGAAATAATTTAAAAATTTGTTAAAAATATTGAAAAAAATCGAAATTTTGTTAATAATTCAAAAAGTTTACGTAAAAATAATAATTAAACGAATTTTATGACCTAAAGTTAATTTAATTTTTCCATTAGAATTATCTACCTTACGGTAAATATTAAATTTCCTTTAAAATTTTACAATTTTCCTGCTTAGTTTAATTTAAAAAGGTTTCGTTCATTAATGAGATTAAGCGAATTCGAGGTTTTTCATTTTTTATCTCAAATTCGCATAATTTTATAGATGAACAAAAACTTTCTTAATAAAACTAGACAAAAAAATAGTAAAATTTTAAAGAAATTAAAGTTAGATTTTTGTTAAGAATTTTTTTCAATTTTTACCGTAATGTAGATAATTCTTATGGAAAAAAATAATCCGTTCTATTAATGAAAATAGGTTTTAAAATTCGTTCTATTAACATTTTTAAAATTTTAAACTGTGATTTTTTTTTTCAAATTTTAACGAATTTTAATAAAGTTTTGTTGTATATATGATATGTACAAATACATACAACAAAACTTAATTAATATAATCCGAGAAATAATTCAATTTTTTTAAACATTGAAAAAATTCGAAATTTTGTTAAGAATTCAGAAGTTTTACGTAAAAAGTTTAATAGAACGAATTTTAAAACCTATTTTTCAAAACGGATTTTATTTTTCCGTAAGAATTATCTATATTACGGTAATATGAAAATCATACAAAATCTAAATTTAACCTTCAAGTTAAAATTTTCTTTTCGGATATCAAAATTTAACAATATTTGGCTTAACTGAATTTAAAGCAAATTAGATAAAAAGTTAATGAAAAAAGTTACCTTCTGAAACCTTCAATAAATTTTCTCCTTATTGTCAATTGGTACTCTAACAAGCTGATATCGTCTCCTTCGCTAAGCAATACAACTACATTACAACACTTGTTTTGCGAATTTAAGGCAAATTTTTATTTTAACAACAAAAAATCCTTCCTTTCCAATAAAATATTAATCACTATAGGCTTAAAAATTACTAAGTTTAAGTCCATACAAAGTTACTACTATTACTAATTGATCATCTTATAAATTTAACAATGTAATTGGTAAAGCTAGATATTGTATTAAATATGATATTTTTTTTTTGGTTTTACGTCTTGATTAAGTCTAGAATAATTTTTCGATATTTATCACGATGATTGACTTTTTTTTAGAAGTAATTATTTTTTTTTCTAATGATTATTGTAAGTTAATAAGTTTTGAGAAAAAGCGTCGATTTTTGTTCCTACGTTGGTTAAGCGTGAACGAGAGTTAAGTTAGAACATGCCATCGTGTCGTGCGATGGGCAGCAATATCACAAGGAAAATCGCGAAATTCCTGAGCACAAGTTTCCAATCATTTGGCACGATGTACGGCGACAGGATGAGCGTAATGCGATTCACCTCGTGCGAAACGCAGACAAAAATGAACGACGTGATCATAAGATTGAACGTTGGAAATCCGGGCATGAGAACAAGTACGCCATGTCGATCTGCCGCAAGCCATATGTGATATTGGCAAATAAAGAGTTCCAACGAAATGTGTCCGAACCACGCGAAAAACGTCGAATATCGAGTTCTCAATATCCCGGAAAGATTTCTCAAAACAATATAACTCACGATCGGGATAAACGAGACATACGGATGAATTTCCTCGCAATCCTGCTTGTTGCGACAAAGAAAAGTGTATGTCGTATAGAACCCAATTCCCATAAAGGCGAGCAAACAGGATGTCAGTGAAGCTCGTCTCGAAAAGAGATTCGTGTGATTGTTGTCGTCAAAGAGATTGAATTTTTGTGCGAGATGCAAAATAACGGCAAAGATCATGCCATAAACGATCGTATAACGATCCAGTTTGAAACGATACCACCATTCCTTGATATCATCATCAGTTGTCACGAAAAGGGCTTTCCATGGACGAGTCACGAAAATTCTTTCAAAAAAGACCTCCGACATATAAAGGATTGTGATAACTCCAACGGTGCATACAAACTTGGCTACTATCTTGAAATACGGATATCCGTTCGAATCGAGAGTTTGTGAAGTGATCCTCGGAGGCAGCGAAAGTACCAAATAAATCACACAAACCCAAAACGAAACCAATGGCACGAAAAAGTAAAACTGATATGGTCGATTCATGCAGAAACAGAGCAAAACCGTGAGAAAGTTCAAACGAAACATCACTTGGAAGAACCGAACGACACCACAATTGCCCGTTTGCCAGGTATAGGTCCAGTGCCCATAACCTGATAGAAATATATAGGTCGATATTAAGACCTTAATGTGCATGTAGATCGGTATGACTCGAGATGCTCCTGTCATATAGTAAATTAATATCACCAACTGCATCCATCCTTTTAGTTCGTCAGTTTGATCACGATGCAAAACTTTCGTGAACTTACTGTCTTCCGTGAAAAACAAACCCAATACGAATACATATCCAACCGGGATCCAAAAACTAAACTCCGAGTAATACTTGTTCTCTTTCATGAAGAAATTCGTTCGATCGCAAAGGTAAAAATAACCCATGATCGCTGCCAAAGTCGCTAAAGCGTAAATCATCTGGTTCAATTCCAAGGTTTGTGTGATAGGGTTCGCATTTTGTGACACAGGCGTATAGAAAGTATGACCTCTTCGTATCAACCACCAACGACGAATCCACAAAGCAATGCCCAGGACGCAACAAACCGCGAGAACAGCATAGGTTACTATCTGTAAAGTTGTGTAGGGCTCGGCGCTACTGCAGCAGGTGCCATCGTTGTAGTTCATGTAGTCGTTACAATACATATTCAAGAGGATCTGAACGTCATGTTTCAGAGCCAAGGGTCCTAAACGATATCCATCTACCATTTCATCCATTAATCCGTAAGCTATGTGTTTAGATGAGGACCAGATATGAACTTTATCCCCTAACGTGTCATAAACGGCTTGATTGAACTTTTCAATGTCTTCGTTAAGGACATTTTTCCATGCTGGATTGTTTTCGACCTTGTCTTCGTCGATGGGGTCTTGTAACTTCCAAATTATCTTAGTTTTCTTAGATGACAATTCTTGCATGGGTTTTATGAGGCGTGTTAAGTTGGCAATGAACCCTTTTTCGATGTCATCGGTGAAATTTCCGTTATTAAACTTTGAATGGGTGCAAGAAGCAATTATGCATATTGGAGGCTCCTTTTGCCAAGATTGGAATTCATTAACCATGGTCTTGGAAATTTCATCCGCAAATATATATCTCACATTTAGCTTGAGTTTCGGGTCGGAATACTCCAGGGAATTATGTTTCGCCTCAATTTGCTTCACAGAAGCATTCGAATATCCGGTAGATTGTAAATGATCAACAAATGCTTGATACAACACCCGAATTCGAGTATCGCCGATAAACACAAATTGGTTCTTCGTGCCCCAGAATGCCAAGTAACGGAAGCAGCGTCGTGTATCCGTTTCCGTGTACTGATGCAACATGCAACCGTAAGGCTGCCATTCGCGATCTCGTTTGAGACGTCCGTCGCTCAGAAGCCATTTGCAAGAGTCGCTGCCAACGCGCAAATGAATGAGCCCGTGAAAAACGATGAAGCCGATGACCATGAGCAAAGCGACTTTTTTCGCATTGTTCGCGTTCAGTTGTTGGATAAAGTATTCGGCACGCGACGTCGACTTTGCTTCCATGATAATTTGATTGTTTCGTTCAGTATCGATTGTTAAGTCATGTCATCCGGCAAATCTAAAAGAAAGAAAAAAGGGCGATTGGAGTGGGTGAAGTTTTAGAGGAATTTACTCACCTTTGACACGGTTGAGCAGGAATTCTCGATTAAGTCCAAGAAATTTAGTGGTTGAAGTTTTATTTTATCGAGAAAATACCAATTCCAGCTGCATATTAGTCAGATTTTTCACAATTTTTAAGAATTTTCCGGGATTTGTTTTGATTTTTTTGATAAAAATTTGCCTTTTTGCTAATTCAATGAAATTTGCCCAGTGAACAATTTATATTGTAAGAATTTTATGTTTCGCAGGGTAAAAAATTTGCGAGATGAATACAAAAAAAAAAATACAAAGGGAAACATACGAAAATTTTGTTTGGATGCTATTTGAGCTTGAAAATTGATAAATAAGAAAAATCGTAAAAAAGTAGGGAATTTAAAAAGAAATTATCTATATCAAAATAAATTTAGACGATATTTCGATAATTAAACTTAAACTTAACAAAAATATACTAATTTATCATTTTTAATTATTTTATAACTCAAAACTGCCAAAAAATTGAAACTGAAAAAAATTTTTTCTTTGACACAGTTTTGATTTGAAAACTAAATCAAGTGCAAAACAGTGTCAAAAACTATGTCAAAAACTGTGTCAAAGCAATTTTTGTCAAATCTTGCTCCAAATGGATAAAAATTTGTCAGAGGGCTCTAATTTATCATTTTTAATTATTTTATACACTATAAAAAATCCATGTCTCGCACGGTGTCTCGCAAACTTTCATATTTGCGAGACACCGCGAGACACGGCGCGAGACACGATGCGAGACATGGTGCGAGACACCAGGACAAGAAATTTGGGGGAGATAAAATTTTTAATTTTCAATATTTTTCAATTTTTTTAAATCTTTTTTGATGGATTATGATTAGAAATAGCTAAAGGAAGCATCAAAACACAAAATTTCCTCATAAAAACTGGTTTTTGACCATTTTTAGAGGTTTTTTGATAAAATTGAACAAAATCAACATGTTTTGGCATCGCAAATTACATTTTTGACTTCCAAAAATACATTGACGTCATAAGAAATCAAAAATTCAAGAAAAAATCTTATGTTTTTATCAATTTTTTGAATTTTCAAAATTTTTACGGTGTCTCGCATCATGTCTCGCACCGTGTCTCGCGTCATGTCTCGCAGATTTTCAGGCTTGCGAGACATGGATTTTTTATAGTGTAACTCAAAACTGCCAAAAAATTGAAACTGAAAAAAATTTTTTCTTTGACACAGTTTTGATTTGAAAACTAAATCAAGAGCAAAACTGTGTCAAAAACTATGTCAAAAACTGTGTCAAACCAATTTTTGTCAAATCTTGCTCCAAATGGATAAAAATTTGTCAGAGGGCTCTAAATTATCATTTTTAATTATTTTATAACTCAAAACTGCCAAAAAATTGAAACTGAAAAAAAATTTTTTCTTTGACACAGTTTTGATTTGAAAACTAAATCAAGAGCAAAACTGTGTCAAAAACTATGTCAAAAACTGTGTCAAAGCAATTTTTGTCAAATCTTGCTCCAAATGGATAAAAATTTGTCAGAGGGCTCTAATTTATCATTTTTAATTATTTTATAACTCAAAACTGCCAAAAAATTGAAACTGAAAAAAATTTTTTTCTTTGACACAGTTTTGATTTGAAAACTAAATCAAGAGCAAAACTGTGTCAAAAACTATGTCAAAAACTGTGTCAAAGCAATTTTTGTCAAATCTTGCTCCAAATGGATAAAAATTTGTCAGAGGGCTCTAATTTATCATTTTTAATTATTTTATAACTCAAAACTGCCAAAAAATTAAAACTGAAAAAAAATTTTTTCTTTGACACAGTTTTGATTTGAAAACTAAATCAAGAGCAAAACTGTGTCAAAAACTATGTCAAAAACTGTGTCAAAGCAATTTTTGTCAAATCTTGCTCCAAATGGATAAAAATTTGTCAGAGGGCTCTAATTTATCATTTTTAATTATTTTATAACTCAAAACTGCCAAAAAATTGAAACTGAAAAAAAATTTTTTCTTTGACACAGTTTTGATTTGAAAACTAAATCAAGAGCAAAACTGTGTCAAAAACTATGTCAAAAACTGTGACATAGCAATTTTTGTCAAATCTTGCTCCAAATGGATAAAAATTTGTCAGAGGGCTCTAAATTATCATTTTTAATTATTTTATAACTCAAAAAAAAATTTTTATTTTAAATTTTCAGTTCTCTTTCTGCTTTAGCATAAAATTGATAAAAAATTACGAAAAGTTTCATTGGATGTCTTTTTGATGATTCTAAAGTTTAAAAATTTTGCGAAACTTGAATTTCTCACATTTTACATTTTGTGTGCATTGAGCAATTTTATCATTTTCATTCGTCTCAATGATCATTGATTCAAAATTCGCCATTTTCTAATTCATAAAATGATTGTGAAATCCGTTACTTGCCACAAGAACCAAAACAAAAGCATCAGTCGTGTGAATTTTGCCTTTTTTTCAAAATTTTCAGTGTTCAAAACATCATTTAACCTTAAATCCATTAAAAATAAAGCTGAAATGTTCCGCAATGTCGTGAATCGCCTCAAGAAATTTTCAACATTGGCCTTTTCCGACAAATATCTGCTGCTAACCAATGTTGGAATTTCCATTTCCTTAAGTGGCGTTGGAGACATGATAGAAGTGAGTAACAATGACCTACCGAAAAAAGTCGCTAAAAATATCACAAGGTCTCGCACGTGAATGAAACAACCTTGAACTCTTAATTTCTTGCAGCAACAATACGAAATAATGCAACGCGAAATCGACAAGTGGGATAAACGAAGGTCGGTAGCCATTTTTTTCGCAAATTTTCATTGATAACGGGATTTTTTTGTATGAAAATTTTCAGAACGATGAATATGTCGATTTCGGGCATGACAGTTGGCGTCTTTTGTCATCATTGGTATTTATTTTTGGACAAACATGTGCCGGGCAGGAGCTTTAAATTAGTGACGAAGAAGGTTTTGTTGGATCAAATTTGCGCGAGTCCCATTGTGATACTTTTATTTTTCGCTACGCTGGGCGTACTGAAGAAATCGACAAAGGACGAGGTGCTGATGGAGGTGAAAGATAAGGCGATGACACTTTATATGGCGGAATGGATTGTTTGGCCAACAGCACAAGTCGTTAATTTTACGATTTTACCCACAAAATATCGAGTAATTTTTAAAAATTTCAAAAAAATTTTAAATTTACGAATTTTTTACATTTTAGGTCCTTTATGACAACACAATTTCCTTAGGTTACGACATTTACACGTCAGGTGTGATAAACGCTCCCTGCAAAGACGAGACAATTCACATGCCACGACCTCCATCGATCGTCACTCGGGTCAGATCTTTCCTAAAATCCGACAAAAATCAAGTACAAATTAACAACTCAGGATCTTCACATATCGCACATTGCTCGAATATCGCCTCAGAAACGAGCTCAAGGTGAAAAAATCCTGAAAACGTAGCTTAGATAGACAAATGTTACCAATTTTAACTGAAATGCTAAGTAATTAAAAATACCGTTTAATGATATGCGCAATTTTTTGCTCTCAACACAGTCATTAGAAAGGCTTCATGACCCAGATGTTGCGGAAAAAAATGGGGAAAAATTCATCTTCAGGCCATCATAAATTTAAATAATACGCTCCGGATGTAAATTTTATTACTTTGAACAATCAACGAAGAAATAATGAGCAAAGTAATCTAGTTCAATGCTTGGGTTCTGCAAATTATTCAAACAAATATGCGTTCATGCTTGCACAAAGTAACGTGAAGTTTGTTATGCGAGGTAAGTTCTTTTTTATTAACAATGTGATAACAAAGATGCACGAATCGATTGATAATGAGCCAATAATAGTAAAAAAAATTGCCAAAGGTGAGTTTTTATTGAATGTGAAAAAAATGAGGACTGTAATTTGGTTTTAATTTAATTTTATAGAAAATGTGAAAAAAAAACAGATGTTGAAACAAATTATAATTTGGTTAAATTTTTCATTAATTTCAAGGCTTAAAATGAATTTATAGACATTTTTTTATTAAAAAGATAATTTTTGTTGACACAATAAAAATTCTCAAAATGGCCACTTTAAAATTTAAAAAATTTACTAATTTCAAAATTTTTATTCTCAAAATAAAAATTTATGATGATATCAATTTTTTCAATTTTTTTATTATCAATTAATTGCCAATTTCACAAAAAAAAAATTAGTAAGTTAGGTAAATATTTTACACTTTATAAAAGAAAAATCATCAAAAATAATAAATTTCTTTTAAAAATTATTTTATTTGAATTTAAATAATTAAATTTTGGATTTTTATTTTCGAATTTTTCATCTAATTTTTTTTTTCGGTAAAAATAAACAGAATCGTAAAAGAAATGAATTTTGATGGAAATCATCTTTAGAATGAATATTTATTCAATTTTAGCTTTGAAATCCATCAAAAGTTTGTTAGATCTTGACTTGAAAAATTTCATGACCGAAATTTTTTTTTTTATTTCTTTAAAAATCAAGGAGGTTTTGATGGAAATCATCTTTAGAATGAAAATTTATTCAATTTTAGCTTTGAAACCCATCAAAAGTTTTTTTTTATTTTTCTTTTTTTTTTAAAAATCAAGGAGATTTCGATGGAAATCATCTTTAGAATGAATATTTATTCAATTTTAGCTTTGAAATCCATCAAAAGTTTGTTAGATCTTGACTTGAAAAATTTCATGACCGAAAAAATTTTTTTTATTTCTTCAAAAATCAAGAAGATTTTGATGGAAATCATCTATAGTATGAATATGTATTCAATTTTAGCTTTTAAACCCATCAAAAGTTTATTAGATCTTGATTTGAAAAATTTCATGACCGAAAATTTTTTTTTTATTTCTTCAAAAATCAAGAAGATTTTGATGGAAATAATCCTTAGAATGAATATTTATTTAATTTTAGCGTTGAAATCGATCAAAAATGGGTTGAAAATTGACTTGGGTTGAAAAATTTATCACCATTTGTGTATCAAAACGGTGATAAATTTTTTTCATCAAAAATCGATTAGATTTGAATGGAATGGTTTGAATGGAAATTTAAATAAATTATTTAATTAAAATTTTCTGAATTTTTAATTTTTTTTACTCCATATAAAATTTTTTAATTAATTTTACGTTATATATTAATGTTCGAATTATTTAAAAATATAAAAAAAAAATTAATTACTTTAAAGATATTTTTAAGTAATTTTATTTAAATTAATTTAATTAATATTATTAAAATTAATAAAAATTAATCAAATAAGTTGATAAGGTAAAATTGATTTTAGATATTTTTATTAACATTTTCTAAAAATATTTAAAAAAAATTAAAATAATTTTTATTAATAAATTTTAAAAATATTTTTTTTAAATACAATTTTTTCATAAAACGATTGAAATCTTTACAGATATAATTTATTTCCTTGTTGATAGCTTTTCCCATCCACTTGCCATAACATTTGCAGAAAGTTACAAATTTATTTCCATTTCTACAGATTTCTCATCTCCCGCCATAAATAACCTACGCTCAGAAATCAATTAAAAATTTAATTAAGACTTCAATTTCAAAGCTTTCTATGCGCACAACAACACCTTGCCATGTAAGCAAAACTAAATGTCTTCACTCCAAACGACAATTTAAAGGCAATTATCAATTTAATTGCAGATTTCTTGATAAAAAAAACGGTCATTCAGAGAATCAAATCAACATTTCTCGAAACGAAATGAAATCAAAGACCGCACTTGCACTTGTTTCACCTGACACTTACACAGCAAAAACATCCGGATTTAATCGCGAACAAGACTAAACGCATTCATCGGATATGAGCCAATAATTTATGTTTTTACGAATGAATTGCAAACGAGTTCGGTGATTAGAAGTGCAGCAAAAGAAAAAAAGTTTATCAGTAAAAGTGAGAAAGTATGACATGTGCAATAAATATCAAAATCTAGTTCAAACTTTTTTTTTATTTTATTTTTTCTTAAATATAGCCTTTCATCAAGATGAAATTTATGGCTCTGCGCGAAAGATCTTACATTGTCTCGCAAATCCAGTTTTGCAAGTGAAATTTTTCCAACAGTGAGATATTTTTATGTTCGACGCCGACAACAACAACAACAACAACGAGGAAGATTCTTAAGAAGTAATTGGCAATTGCCACCCAGTTACGTAAAACAACAAACAAACAAGCAAAAAAGAGCGAGCGAAATAACATAAATAATAACGAGATGCCATTAAAATACCACGTGCAATCACGTTTAATTGAAGCTGATTGATTGCGTCAACTCTAATTTTATTATATTATAAAATATTGTAAATAATAAGGAATTAAGACAAAGGCAGATAAATGAAGAAGACGAAAAAAAAAACGTAAAACAGTTCGATAATCAAGAAATCAACAAACATCGATGAGGAAAAGAGAGGAATGTCGTGTGAAGGAATGACTTGAGTGCATTTTTGAACTTCTTTTAAAGAGAACGTGACTTAAAAGTATTTTTTTTTTCTTTAATTGATGAGATTTAAAAAAAATATTAAAATGTGAGAAAAATTTTAAATGAAAAAAAATTAGTTTTTTAGCGTTTTTTTTTCTAAAATAAATTTTAAATAAATTTAAATTTTTAATAATTTTTTTTAATTTAAATTTTAAAATTTTAATAAATTTTTAAAATGTAAATTTATATTATTATTATGAGTTTATCTTATAATTAAAAGAATTAAATTATTTTATTTAAGATTAAAAAAATATATTTTTTTTTCAGTTTACAATAAATAATTTTTTATAAATTTTTTTTTTATATTTTTTTCATTTTTTTTTTTAATTTAAACTATAATAAATTTTATTTATTATAAGGATATATACCTTTAATGAATTATTTTTTAAGATTTAAAAAAAATAGTTATTTAATTTTTTAGTTTAAAATAATTAATGTTTCATAGATTTTTTTTTATCATTATTTTTTTTATATTTTTTCGTAATATTTCATTTAATTAATTAAATTTTAATTTATGACCCTAATTTTTACTTTTTTAAAATTTACTTAAGTAATATTTTATTTTTATTTTTAAATATAATAATTTTTTTTAATTTTTGTTTTAGGTTAGTTTCAAATAGTTTTTTTAAAGAAAAAAATAATTTAAAAATATTTTTAAAAATCTCTAAATGAATCCCTAAATTAAAAAAAAACTTTTCAAAGTCTAAAAATTAGATTTTTTTTTTACTTTAAAATTAATTTATTATAATTTTTAATTAATTTTTTACAACAAAACATAATTTTAAATAAATGAAGAACATTTTATCATGAAGGTTAATACCAAAAAATCTTTGAAATCGAAAATTCGGAAACCTTTTATTTTTTTTATAGAAATATGATTTAAAACTTACAAAACAATTTTTTAAAATTCAAAACTTAAAAAATTCCATCTAAAAATCGCCATTTTTATTCCAGATCCATATGACGCCATTTTTCCCGCCAAAACTAACCTCAAACATTTTAAACGTTTCTTTTAAATCCTCGCGTGCATGCCAACTATAAATCAAGCAAAAATATTAAATGCCACTTGATTTGATGATGATGAGACTTTATTGCTGGTAATTATTGTTATAAAATAATGAATTAAACGTCGAGGCTCGTTCATTAAAAAAAAAAATGTAAGAAGGAAAGAAACGCGCGTTAACGAACATCAACCGCTCAAAGATAAAAGATGAATAGAAAATATGAAAAATATTTCAAATAACTTCTGTTTTTAAAGGTTAGGCACAAGCTCGTCAGACATGTCATTGTCACAGATCTGCAGCTAAATAACGCCATAAATGGTTCCCCAGAAGCGTATTCAAAAAATGCGTGTTTCTACATTTTTCTTGCGGTTACCTGGAAGCAGAAGAAAAGTTAACTTGAAATGAATAAATAATAAAGAATTGAATTAATTTTTTCCGCAGCAGAAAAAAAGAGTCACTTTTAACGGAACATACAATGTTGAATTCTTTATGGTCAATAACTGTTTAATTGATTTCAATAAACATTAAATCATTTTACTATCCGCACATCCCATATATATAATTAAAATAACATTTAAAATAGTTCAAATAGTTTGCGATTGAATGGAAAATTCTCTTATAGGGACGACATAGGTAACCGTTATTTGAAAGTAACTTCTTTCTAAACTGAAATGAGGTCTATAATTCAATATAATTAATTTTTTTAATTAAATGTCTTAAAAATTCCTTGTAAATTGACACACATCGATGGGTCCCCTTCTTACATAACTTTTTCTTTCCAGTTACATGCTTTAATGGAACTTTTTTTCGCTGCAAGAAAAATTAAAAAAAAAATAACAAGCAAAAAAAAAACAATAAAGAAATTATCATTATTGCTCATTTATTTCGTTCAAATCCATAAATATAACTGGAAAAGCTATCATTAGAGACGTTCTCTTTAGCGAAATTACAGAGAGCCAGCTAGAACGAATCTGTAAACAACCACCTGTTAATTTATTTATAGGTTATAGCTGCAAATGAAGGCTTGTACTTTGTTTTTAATACATTGTACCTACATAATTAATATCATAATCGGATGGCATATCAATTACTCTCACCACGCACATTTTTTTCTTACCGCATTTCGAAGAAAAAATGCGGTTGGAAAAAAGTGTTTGTGGTTTTTGATAAAAATTTGATCACGTGGTTAAAAAAATTTTAAATAATATTTTAACCTGAAGTAATTTAAGGTTTTCCTTTTAATTTTTTTTAAATTTAATAACGATTTTATCTTATTTCGATTTTAAACTTTTTTTTTCGTTTAAATGAATCAATGAAAATAATCACGTGGTTAAAAAAATTGAAAAAATATTTTAACCACGTGACTAATTTAAATTAAAAGCTTCAAAAGAAATTAAAAATCTTAAGAATGATTCTACTTGCGTTTTAATTTTAAAATTTAATTCTTGTTAAAACATTTTTTGAAATGAATCAACCAAAAAAGTCACGTGGTTAATTTTAATTTAATCTCTTGAACCACGTGACTTTTTAAATTGATTTATTTGAACAAAAATTTCATTAAAATTTAATATGATTTAACTAAATAAAAATTTCATATCGAAATACGTTAAAATTCGTCGATTATTTTTTAGATGAAAACTTTTTTAATTTTTTTTTTTATTTTTAAATCGACTAAAAAAAGGGATTCGTCTCTTTTTCACACCATGTAATTATTTGCAAAAAAAACAGAACTTTAGGATGAACCTTTTTTTCAATACAAAATAATTTTTCTTTAAAAAAGAAAAAGATTTTCATTAAAATCCCTTCACACTAAATGATCACCCAAGTCATTAATTAATAAAAAAAAAACAAGAAAAAAATAATAAGAAAGATTTGTATCAGTAGCACTTTTTCATTAAATCTATCGCCGTACCGTATAATCACTTTAAATTCATTATTATTAATAATAAAAGAATAAAATCTTTCCACAGTTTGTTTGTCTAAATAAATGAATCGTAGGTGCAATGCATACATGTATTAGTTACGCATTTAACACGAGGCGCAAAAAACCAACTTCTTTTATTCATGGATGATGAGAATGTATGAGACTGAATGAATATCATATATCGGGAAGTTGATAAAGATTTTCACGAGCAAACTATGAATATTAATAAGCATAAATAGAAATATAACGAGCCGCAAGCAAGAAGTTTGATATGAATGAGCGATGATGGCATTGATGATTTGTTGTTTCTATTGTGAATTATTTTTTATAATATTTTTTGCAAAATTTTCAATTTCTCTGTTTTAATTTTTTTAAAAAATATAAATTAATTTTTTCATCAATTTTTTTTAGAACAAAGCACTAAATTATATTTGTAAATGATATTTTAGGTCTCAGAAACAATTTCTAACACTAAAAATTAAAATTGGACAATTTTGGAAAAAATTGATTTTTTATATGGGCGGAAATCCTCCAATTTACACTGAATCTTTAAATGGCTTCTGTACATCGGAAACGCAAAATTTGGAAAAAGTCCAAAACAAAAGTTGTTTCTAAAGACAAAACCTTTAATTTGAGCTGGAGAACGGTGATCTAGCTTAATTTTGAAAAATCGGTATGTGAGTCCTCATAATAAGAGGATTTTGACTTAAATTTTTTTTCATCAATTTTTTTTGCTAACATCTTTAAATGGCTCCTGTACATCGGAAACGCAAAATTTAGAAAAAGTCCAAAACAAAAGTTGTTTCTAAAGACAAAACCTTCAATTTGAGACGGAGAACCGTGTTATAGCTCAATTTTAAAAAATCGGTACCTATAATTAAATAATGTACCTAAATATTAAAAAAATAAATAATTAATTAAATAAATAAAAAAATAATTATTTAATTAATTAAATAATAATTTAAATAAATTAAAATTGTTTAATAAAAATTTTTCATAATAAATATTAAATTAATGAGATATTTTTTATTTAATTATAATAAGAAGACGAATTTCTATTTTTAATTTAAATAATTTTTTATTTTATGAATTGTTGAATTATGAAATGCGAGGCAAAATAAGCAATTTTATTATATTTCTCAAATTTTTATATTATTTATTTTTTCATTATATTTTTATGTTTATATTTTATTTATTTAATATTAATTTTATTTACAAAAATTTGTATATTATTTTAATTATTATTTTTTTTTTTATTTATATATTTTTTTTTTTCGTCTAAATTTGTACAAAAGTTAATATGCAAATTTTTGTAAAAAAAATTGCTAAGTTTTTTTTAACAAATTGTGTAATACATTTAAAAAAAAAATGAATTAGCGTGTTTGCGAATTTCAAATTTTGAACAAAACAGTTTTTTTGGGTCATCATTTTGAGTTTTAATATTTTTATCTATTTTTAGTTTAAAATGTATTTCATTCATAAGAAAATTTCCTCAAAAAATCTGATGTTAAAGAAATCGCAATGAAAAAAAACTGAATTATTCATTTCTTTTCTTTTCAATCTGTCATAAATTTCTCATATTTGTAACAGTACAAAATTAGTACAAATTTTCACTTATCTCATGAACAACTAAATGCAACAAACTATAACTCACAAACTTGATACTTTTAGAGCCGCAACATCATCAGCAGCAGCATAATAATTCTCGTTAAGTATCTTTTATATTTATTTTTTTCAAAAATTTCTTTCACGATGAAATTTATCATTCAAGACTTAACGTATTTAGATTAATGATCAATCACTCTTCTTATCTCCAGCTCAGCAGTGATTTCACTCGACGAGTAATAAAAACGGACACTAACTCATAAAAATATCATAACACAAAAACTAACGGTGCAATGACAAGTTGACATATCTTTTCTCCCTGCCTGCATCTACTTGGGTACTTGGTCGAACTGCAGTTAGTAAAAAAAAAACGACAACGCATTCATGAATCAATTACATTCCTCCTACACTTAACACACAGCAGGCTCTGTTTCTCGCGGCGACACATGTTCAACAACTGCTGGAATTGTGCCTTAAATTAAATTCATAAATATATTTCATCTTGTTAAAAGACAACAAAAAAACAACGAGGAGAGTCGTAATAATAATAGATAATGTGTAATGGTCGTGTAAGTAATAAAAATGACAACAACACTCATAATTCGAAGATCTTTTACTAAATAAATAAGGCAACACATTTCTCTCTTCCAGGTTTATGTTAATGCGCAGTGCGGAGCTAAAACGGTTCTTACGGTCTCACTTGTTATCCATTTGGTCAAAATATGCCGTTTCAACAGGTTTTTTTTCGTGTAAAATACTCGGGAGCAGTTATTATTATCATTTACACTCGACAAACAAGCAACTCTAGAGAGAGGAGAAAAAACGCAGGTAAAATATTTAGAATCTTCTGATGAAATGACAAATATGGAGAATATGACTCCTGTGAACGGTAGCTTGATATGCACAAATTATCACTCATTATGGAATAATTTTATGTATATATTAAGGTTGGACTTGGAGAGCGTACGCTCAAAGAATAAGAAATGGCTAATGATGTTCATTATACATGGTAATGATGATGACTTTTCGCAAATACGAAAAAAAAATCAGCAGCAACTGACATATGACAAGAGACTGAAGAGACGCCATCCAGACCAGTGACAGTAATTAAGATTGCATAATTTTTCATCCTGATGCAGTTCGAAGAGGGAGGTAAAGATTAATAATTGGATTAGACGGATATGCAAATTTATGGACCTCACGCCGCTTCGAGGGAAATTAACTGACGACAAGATAATGTAAGTATAGAGTATCACTCTTTTTCATCAATCTTTTCATTTTTTTAAATTCTCTAAATTTTTTTTTCTTCAAATTTTTATTTTATTTACTTTATTTTCAAAGCTTACTATATTTTTCTGATAATAATTCCTTTTACAAACAAAAAAAAAAAATACTTTATTTGAGTTCTTTAAAATTTTAAGTAAAATTTACAATTCATTTTATTATTTCCAATTAAAGTTAAAAAAAATATTTCAATACCATTAAAAATTAAAGAATTTAATTTAAATTTAATAAAAAATTAAATTAAAAAAATTGAAAAATATTAAAAGAAAATCAATATAAGAAATTTAATAAAAATTTAAAGAATTTAAAAAAATAAAAAAAAATGTTTAGGAAAAGTTTAATGCTGAAAAAATGTATATCACTCTGTATTTTGAATTGAGAATTAATTATTTTTTTTTTACAGGAGCAGATTTCTTCAAAGGCTAGCTTTAAGAAGATCATCAGAGGTAAGTAGTAACCAAAATATCTAAAATATTGAAACAAATTAATTTATTTTATTTCACATAGAAGCCAAAAATGTTTACTTTAAGATACCGGAAGTCAAAATGGATGACTTCTTTTAAATAATTGTTGCAACTTTCACGTGCTAAAATTTACTAATTATTAAAACCAAGTCCTCTCTCTTCAACATAAAGAACTCAATTTTCTATAATGGCAAAAAAAAATTTATATTCTTCTATGATTAAAAACGCAAAATCTTTCACAACTTCAAAAAAAAACGATTAATTTCATTTAATCTGCAAGAAGATTCCTTCACACGATTTGAATGCATTTTGACCCCTTTTAACGATCTTTTGTACCATTTTTCCGTATACTTTCATCATCAATAATTAACTTACCTCGATATCCATCGATTGGATGACGAGACGACATGATCGACGTTCCCCATCTCATGAGACATACATCACTTTTAAAAATCTTCGTCTTGCCATATAAGTCCATTCATGTTTATGCTAATGTAATTCATCACAAAAGGCACTGTCTAACGTGATGAGTAGCGAAAAAAAAAGAGCATCATCAACACCGGAGAATTGCACGTTGATAACGTGTTGATACATAATAAAAGGTCTTTTGCTGTGCGTGGAACGCACGAGATACGTACGACGAGTAATAAAGCGAGTGTTGGCTCGAGAACTCTACGAAACTCAAAACTACAAATTATTTTATCGTTCAAGTTCACGAGTACCATGAGTTGTTTACCAAGAGTATGCTGTGTAGAGTAGTAGAAAGAAGAAATGAAAAAAGAGTTGAGTGTGTGCAATTTTATTTCATTTCACGTAGAAACTCACACACGAAACTACCTCCGCAGAGACACAACTCAACGCGTTTGGGTACAGAAAAATAATGTAATATATGAAGAAGAGATACAAAATAATAATCCAGTCTTTTATTGACCGCCGTTCTGTTAACACGGTTAGCCAAGAAAAAATTTAAAGTTAATTTAAATATGTTGTAAAAAAAAATTTGTGCGAATTTTCCAGAAAATATTTTTTTTATAAAAAAAAAATTATTTTTTAAAAAATTTCTCTAATAGAAAAAAAACAAAGGTGACCAACATTTTTCCCACACACATAATAATTCATCATCACTCAAGAAATATCAATTGAAAAATAAAAAGAGATTATCATTCATCGCAAAATTGCGGAAAAGTGTGTCGAGCGGTCAAAAGCTAGCATTCATGCAATTAATTACTCGCACATACAAACCGATAACAAAATATAATAAATAATAATTCATCAACAAGAAAAAAACGTCAAGATTTTTTTTTAATGTTGAAATATCTCCAAAATGAATCAAAATAAAAATATGCCATGTCGCCGTCAGATGAAGCCGATAATCAGGTAAGTTTTTAAATAAAATAAATTGTTTCATTTTTTTAAAATTTCTTTTGAAAATTACTCGGTGATTCATTGCTCTTAATTTCTGCAACGTATGGCGAGTGTCATCGTTAAAAGCCGGTGAAATATGTTGAATTAGCATATTTTCACTATATATAAATTGAGTTAGAAAGGAGTGTAAATGCACGTGAAAAATTGGAGTGATGGTAAGAAGGCATAGAAAATTTTAATGGGAAAAATGGGAGTTTCTCTCTTGGTTTGGAAAACGGGATTCTCTCTGTTTATATGAATGTTTTATAAGGACAACGAGTGAGTGTGCATTATTTTTCGGGAAAATCAATAAAATTTTTCGTATTGTGAGTGTTTGATGTTGGGGCTCTTTTTGAGTTTTAAAATTTAAATTTTATAAACAATTAAATTTTATTTAAAAAATACAAAAAATATTAAAAATTATTTTTATATAATTATCATAAAAATTATTTATTATAAAATTAAATTTTGCAATAAAAAATTAAAAGATTTTTCTTTTTAAATTTTTTTTTTAAATTATTTTTTAAATAAAATTTTAATTTTTTTTTAAACATAAAATTATGAGGAACGAAATTTAAAAAAATCTTTTATAAAAAAATTCATCATTTCTAATTTTTCAATTTAAAAAAATTTTTTCGATCTAATTTTTTTTTATTAAATTTTTTTATAAAATTTATTTATTAAGATAATTTTATTTGAACAAAAAAGAGTTAATATTAAATTTTGTTCCTATCTTATTTTTTTTTATTTTTTCTTCCAATAATTTCTCTTAATTTAATTTTTAATGAAAATAAAAGAGAAAATACCTAATTTTCTTCGCTTTAAAAAAAAAATAATTCTTCTTCTTCTAAGAAAAAAAAATAATTAAAATTTTAATTATTGAAATTTTAAAAAAATTATTAAAAAAAAACTGAACAAAAGAATTAATTAATTTCAAAAAATTCATTTAACAAATTTTCAAATAAAAAAATAATAAATTAATTTTTTTTTTGTTTTTTCTTTGAAAATTTTTTATTTTATTATTATTTTAAATTATTTTAAAAATATAAAATTAAAAATAAAAATTTTAAATTTAATTTAATAATTTTAGAATAAATTATTTTTAAGCAAAATCTAAATTAATATTAAAAAAAAAATATTTTACAATTAAAAGAATAATAAATAAAAGAATAAATAAATTTCCTCTTTTTTCAAAATGAAAAATCTTTTCTACCGGATACCTTCCAGACTTTGTTCTATTTCCAACCAGTTTTTATTGTCGTTTGATGATAGTTGCCAAGTCAAGTGTTTGCCTTGACATAGTCATGACAGGACACTTACAATTACTGTCACATCATCTCATCTCACGAACAAACAAAGAAAATGATAATAAATAATAATAATTCATGGAAACGAACGACGAAGAGAAAAACAAAAGAACAACAGAGTGTGAATATTAACAACGACAACGCGACATCGTGCAAGAGACGAAGAAAAGTACGAAACAAAAAAAAAGTGTAAAAATGTACATAATTAATAAATTAAATAAGTTATGTGTGTTTACGCTTTTTTTCCTCTGCAAAGTTAACTCATAACTATATTTTTATGATGACAAGCAACAACGAGACGACAACGACATTTTACGGGAGTTCTTTTACCTTTATGGTTACTTATTTCTTATTTACTCATTTTTTTCTATTTTATTATTAAAACAACTGTAAAAACTGCATTTGTAATTTTTGTGAGCATTTCACGTTAAAACGAGAGATAAAAATCGTTCTAATGCTAACGATTTTATAATAATCTCAGATCATCGCAAATCCTCGTTTATAACCAATCGACATGTTAATGAAATAAATAGTTTCGAGCCACCCAAACGGACAAATGCACACAGTTTACACGGTCAATCATTTCCATTCTATGTTCTCGAGATTGTTGCTAAAAAGATCTGGCGTTTAGCAGGATCGCAAAGAAAGACAGAAAAAAATGCAATACATTGAAGCACGCACTAGCAATCACAACAAATTAGAAAAAAAGTATAAAATGTGAAGTATTGTGAATAACTATATAGAAAAAAAATTTACAAGAACAAATTATCGTTATTATTATTATTATTTGTTGTTGTTGTTATTGTGATGTATTGTGAATAAAAATGTAAGTCTTTTTTATAGTCAGTCGCAAGGCACATGTTTGTAACTCTATTTAAGTCAATATCGGTTGATGATAGAAGAGAAGATATTCGGAAAGCATGTTGAGGAAATGTGTGTTAAAATGCAATGAGATGTGACAAGGAATGGTTTTGAGACAGATGAAAGTTAAAAGTATGAGTTTTTCTTGAACTCGATTTTTAAAAATTTTAAGCATGAAAATTTTAATTCGATTTTTTTTAATTTTCAATAAAAAAAATTATTCATAAAGATAAATTTTGAATAAAAAATTATTTTTTGAAAAAAAAATTACAAAAATTTAAATTCTTTTAATTAAATTGAAAAAAAAAATTTTTTTTATTTTTTTTTTAAACTTTAAAAATTGTTAAAAAATATACAAAAATTTAAAAGCTTCTTTTATATTATTTGAAAACATTTATGAATTTTTTTTATAAATTTTTTATTTAAACTTTAAAGGGTAGGTATTTATTGTTAAAATTTAATTTATGTAAAATTTTTATTAATTTTAATAAATTTAATAAAAAAATTTAAAAAAAATTAAAAAATTTAATTAAATTTAATTTAATTAATTAAATAAAATTTTAATTGTTTTTATTCATAATTTCTATTTAAAAATTAATTTCTTTGAATTTTTTAAAATTATTAAATAATAATTTTAAAGTAAGTACCAAAATGCGATTTTTTCATTTATTTTATTTTTCAATAATTTTATAAAATTATTGAATTTAATTAATAATTTAAAAATCAAATAAATTTATTTTAAGCATTTAAAAAATTTTAAATGGATTTAATTTTTAAATTTAAAAATTATTTTAGAGGAATTTAAATTTAAGGAAGAAAATTTTATTAAAAAATTTAAATTGAATTAAAAAAAATTTTAAATGGCTTTAATTTTTATTAAATTTAAAAATTATTTTAGAGGAAATTAAATTTAAGGAAGAAAATTTTATTAACAAATTAAAATTGAATTAAATAAAATTAATAAATTAATTCAAAAAAATTACGGGAATATAAATAAAATTTTTAATTAATTTGAATTTTTAATGGTTATTTTTCCGTTAATTTAAAATTAATTAAAATTTTAAATAATTAAAATGTTGATTCTTGTGCCCAGTTAAAAAAAATGTAAATTTTTAAACAATAAAAAATAAAAACTGAGCTTCATGAACAAAATTTTTTTCTTTGAAAAAAAAATTCTTTTCTTCGCTCGAACAACCGCTAATTCTGACAGATTTTTATATAGAAAAGAAAATCGGAACAACAATAAATACTAATAACAATAATAATAACAAACAACAAACGACGATGACTCGAGCAGATCGCTCCGATGCAAAGAAATGAAGAACGAAAGCATGAATGGAATTAAAAATAAATGTTGCTTGTTATTATCATATCAATGCAGAGTTTATTATTTATTTGTGCTTTTGTGTAAACAAAACATAAACAGGCAAAAAAATAAATAAATAATTATGTTTCTCTATTTTTTTTCGCTTCATTCATTCTTGTGCTTCATCTCTCTTCGAGAAATAGAACAAGTCAATGTCAATTTTATGCAATAATTTTTTTTATTTTTTTTTTAAATTTAAACGACGCGACTCATGATGAGATGCGTGCTCATTTTGCACATGCATTCGCATAATTTTTACCTCATTTCTTAAGTGACTTGAAGATCTAAAAATAAATAGAGAGAAAAATGTATTTCTTTTAATTATCATCAATTTTGTCGTAAAGAAATGACCTCGAAAGTGCAAACACATCAATCATGCATTCAGATGTTGTTTACCCAACTCTAACTCGAAGACGTTAGTTTAAGAGGTAACATGTAGAAAAAAAGAAACAAATAAACGACAATTATCTGCTTTCATGAAAGAAATTCCCTCATTTTTCTCAGAAATAACTGCGCATACTTAACAAACATTCTGACATATTCATCTGCGTATCTTGTGAATTCATCAAATATGTTCACTCGTTTTTTTTTTTGCCGCATTTCGAAGAAAAAGTGCGATATTGATCAGGATTTGATGTCACGTGATTAAAATTATCAAGAAGATTAATTTTAACCACGTGGTTCAAATAATCAAATTTATAAGAAGATCACGTGGTTAAGATGCAAATAGACAAAAAAGTCACGTGGTTAAAGGATTCAAATAGACAAGAAGATCACGTGGTTAAAATAATGAAGTTGATAATAAAGTCACGTGGTTAATTTATCTATTTGATCATTAACCACGTGACTTTCTTGTAAATTTGATTCTTTAAACCACGTGACTTTCTTGTCAATTCTAATTTATTAAACCACGTGACTTTCTTGTAAATTTGATTCTTTAAACCACGTGACTTTCTTGTCAATTCTAATTTTTTAAACCATGTGATTTCCTTGTAAATCAAATTCTTTAAACCACGTGACTTTCTTGTAAATTTGATTCTTTAAACCACGTGACTTTCTTGTAAATCTAATTTTTTAAACCACGTGACTTTCTTGTAACTCAAATTCTTTAAACCACGTGACTTCTTTGTAAATATAGTTCTTTAAACCACGTGACTAAGTAAGCCAAAATGCGATTCCATCGTTCTTCAACGACGACAACTTTTCATTAAAAATTTTTTCTCGATACGATGCGATGCTGATGATGATGAAGAGATGATTATGGCATGATGAAATGGAAATAGTTTACTTAAAATGGTCTTGAACGAACAACCTTTTAGCCATATTTCTACAAAGAAATAACGAACGTCGACAAACGAAGACCAGGACAGGAAGTTTGATGCATTTCACTTTGATTATTATTGCTACGCGATGTGTGAAATAGTTTTGTTAAATCAAACAACGAGAAACAGAATATCGTGATGGCACCATTTTCCATTTTTGGTTCTGCTTCTCCTCTGTGCTGTAATGCAGCGAACTTGGAACACGGAAAAAAGTCTAATAATTAACTGAATTCACACTCTTTTCTTAAACATTTCCGTCTTCTTCGTTTTTTTTACGTTTTTTTTAATTCTATAGACGATTGACTTTGTAACTAATTTGTTTTTATGCCTTTTTATTATCAAACAACGTGTTCTCGCGCACACAGTTGGAACATAATGAGCGCAATAAGCAGAGATAATTCATCTCTCTCGCTGTGTTCTTTCTTTTCTTTCTTCACCTCGCGCACTGCACTTTCTCGTGTGTGCGCTCAATGTTGAAAAAAAAAGTGCAAAAATGTACATAATTTCAATTAGGAGCGAGTCATGCTATTCAACAAACCGTAAAAGGAGCTAAACAACAATTGGATTGCGCTACGAGTTACGAAGAAATGTTTGCATGGGAGAAAGAGGCAGCACCAAGATTACTTAATTCATTTTATATTTTTTTTTATTATTTTATAAGTATATGGCTACTATACTTAGAACACGATGAACTTTCTTCTATTAATTTTCTTTAAATATTGCAGAAATGTGATCCGTTAGTTAAGAGAGACGCGGTTGCTAAGAGTGTGAGAAGTTGGTTAATTTTGCTTACGGATGGTAATTAGATGCAATTTTTAATGCAGATTTAGCTAAAAAGTTGTTGAGACGGAAGAGAATCTTAATTCAATTGCATGTTTTTCATTCTTAAAACTAGTCGAACATATTTTAAATTGAAAATTATGTCTTTAGGTTTTTTAGCTAAGTTTTTAGACAATTTGAACTTTTTGAACCTATTCTTGTCAAACTGAACTTTTTAAGGCTCTCGAACGAACTTATTCTTGTCAAACTGAACCCTTAAAGTCTCTCGAACAAACCTATTCTTGTCAAACTGAACCCTTTAAGGTTATTGAACGAATCTATTCTTGTCAAATTGAACTCTTTCAGGTTCTCGAACGAACCTATTCTTGTCAAACTGAACCCTTTAAGGCTCTCGAACGAACCTATTCTTGTCAAACTGAACTCTTTAAGGTTCTCGAACGAACCTATTCTTGTCAAACTGAACTCTTTAAGGTTTTCGAACGAATCTATTCTTGTCAAACTGAACTCTTTAAGGTTTTCGAACGAAGCTATTCTTGTCGAACTGAACTCTTTAAGTCTCTCGAACGAATCTATTCTTGTCAAACTGAACTCTTTAAGGTTCTCGAACGAACCTATTCTTGTCAAACTGAACTCTTTAAGGTTCTCGAACGAACCTATTCTTGTCAAACTGAACTCTTTAAGGTTCTCGAACGAACCAATTTTTATCAAATTGAACCCTTTAAGGCTCTCGAACGAACATTTTCTTGTTAAACTAAACTCTTTAAGGTTCTCGAACGAACCTATTCTTATCAAACTGACCATCGTAGAATTCTCAAATGAAATTTTCTCAACATTCCATTTGGCGCCTGTGGGAAGAAAAAAGTAAAAACTTACAACATTATTTCCATAAACATAAAAAATCAACATGTAACTCCAAGGCACAAAAAAAACCGAGGTATCAGCGCTAATCAATGCTATTTATTAATTATCATAATTCCGAAGACAAAAAACATCAAGTTATTTCTATCATCGCGCATATTTAATTACAGCTATTATTATCCCATCGTTTTACGAGATTTTTATTGAATTACCTCTGCTACATGTTAATAGTATGTACAATCGATAATATGAAATTATTACCGCGAGTACCATTATTAATTATGTTATTTGTGTTACGGCTCTCGTTTAACGACAACAAAATCATATATGATTAAAGTCGTTCAAGTCTTTTTGTGGTCTTGAACGAACGAGGGGTGGGCCATAAATTATGTTTTTATTCTTCATTTGAATTTAAATCATTTCGGTTTTGGAATGAAATCGCAGAGCAAAATAAGAGAAAGATGAACAAGAATAAGAAGAAGAAGCTGCTAAACGCTTTGATGATAAAGATTTATATCACGAGGAAGGCGCGCACAGACAATATAATTCAATTTGCAGGGCCGGCAGATACATCTTTTGTCTACTTAAATTTCATCACAATTATTTCGCATTATTTTATGACTCTTTGCGTTGAGTGAAAAATTACCTTGGAATTCCATGAAATTCCTCCGGGCAACAAAATTATTATTATTTATGAATTTCCATGCAAATCTCCGTCTTCTCTCTGGCGCGCATAAATTAAGCGATAAATATTAAAGTATACTGCGGTGAGAAATCTTCATTGCACGCGGGATTAAATTTAATATAAAATATTCGTTAAATTGAACTTAATTAAATATGAAGTTTATTGGCGATACTCCGCTTCATATTCACTATCATCCTCAACATCTTCTTCTTGGCTATAAGATTCACCACTCAAAACGCTTTCACGAAATCTGTGATTTTCCAAATCTGTCAAAATGATATTCTTCTTGAACAACTTCTTGATAACCGCAATTCGATCTGCCGGAATTTCTGTTAGGGTCAGATGAACTTCCGTTATTTGCTTAAAATCTTTGATGAGAGTTTCAGCATCAAATTCTTTGATGGGATTTTTAGCCACGCATATGTAACGCAAAGCACCTTTTGTATTAGCTATCAAAGTAATTGGAAAAGCAGCGATTGCATTGTCATATAACTTCAAAAATTTCAACTTTTTGAGGTTATCAAAAATTTTGGCGGGAAGTGCAACTAATTTGTTATGTGCTAGATCCAAGTGTTCCAGTTTGATTTCTTTGCTGAAAATACTTTCATCTAAAGTTTCCAAGTAGTTATTTGTCATGTCAAGGGCGATCAGTTCAGTACAATTAGCGAAAGCTTCCTTTGCGATTGTTTCCATGTGGATTCCGTTAGCTTCCAAATATGCCAAACTCGGAACAGTATTGCAAATGTCCGCAGAAAGAGTTTTCAAGATGGATTCAGTAAAGATGATCTTTGTGATGTCAATTACGAGTCGCATTCTGCCATCAGGAGAGTTTAAGGTGACTTTGCTTACGGTACATTCGCCAACATCTGTACCGCTGGGGGTACATTTGACTATGGGAGGCGGGGGCGGCGGAGGACAAGGATCGTTTGTACATTCTCCATTGACAAGTGTGAGGAGTAAAGCAAGGGCTATTGAAGTTTTTAACATTTTTACTTAGAATTCTAACTGAAGACTGAAGAATTCAGGTTTAGAATCTCATGTTTTATACTTGAAATTGGGTCAATTGATTTGCGATGGAACCAATTACGTTAAAACGTTCGTAATTGATTGATGATGGAAGTTTATTTAGGAACGAATGATTAGCAATAGTTGTTGTTGTTGTTTTTGTGCTGGTTTCCATCTTGCGATGATTTGAGTCACTTTGTCACTTTTTTCTTTTGTTTTTCATGCATCAATGTCACTTTTTATATATTTTTCCAGCTCTTTCTTAAATTCACTAATTTCAGTATCAGTTTTCACTTTTTTTGCCATTTCATTAAAGAGCAATGTCCCTTTATATATTAGCGAATTTTGCGTTGCTGCACTTCTTAAAGATGGAGGGCGCAAGTCGTTTCTATTTCGGAGGAAATAAGGTTGCGCTTCATTTACAGTCGTGAAAAAATCGTTCAGGTACTGCGGTAGCAAGCCATTCCTTATCTTATAAATTGTCAACAATACATTAAAAATTACACGTTGTTTTACACTCATTACATTACATTCGTTCAACATGACACGAGAACTTGACGAACTATTTTTACAAAATATTGTAAGTTGATATCAGGGAAGATTAAAATTCTGCTTTATTGCTCATTCGTTTGCTTCTTATCCAAATCTGTCAAAATATCTTCATCCCAAAAGATTTGCCGGATTTTGGCAAGTCGATCTTCCGGGATGTTTGTCTCTTTCAAATGAACCAATGTGAGACTTGGAAAATTTTCAACCAATCCTTCTGCATCTAAGTCCTTAATAGGATTCAAAGCCAAGCACAGAACATGAATTGAATCCTTACAATCTTCCAATAGTGAGATCGGAAAGTCCGTCACCGCATTATTATGTAACTTGAGATGTCGCAAATTCCTGAGATGCTGAAAGAACTTTGGAGCAAAATCCATCAGCTTATTGTTTGATAAGTCCAAGTGTTCTAACTTTGTATCAATACTGAAAGTATCTTCATCAAGATTGGTTAACAAGTTATTCTTAAGCTCCAAGAACTTCAGTTCAGTACATTTGGCGAAGGCATCTTTGACAATTGTTGTCATGTGAACTTCATTGATCTCGAGACGCTGCAACATGGGAAAAGTTTCACATAGATCGCCCGAAAATGTGTGAATGACTGAATTAGCAATGGCGATTTTAGTGATGTCAACTACGTATTTGACCTTGCCATCAGGTTCTGTGATACTGACATCATTGACGACACAGAATCCAGCTTCAGTTTCGATTGGAATGCATTTCACGATGGAATTGTCGCCACAGGTCTTTTGAAAATCAGAGAAGATTGAAGTTAGTAACACAAAAAACTGAAGATTTTTCATTTTTTAGGAGAAAAATGTTGAAATCTTCTCAAAAAGTGACGACTTTTATATTGCAGCATTCTGAAATCAATTCATTCCGGAACAAATCGCGGTCGAATCAATTAAATCCGATTTCAAAATCCATCTAGATTTCCATAAATACGCGCTGTGCCACAACTTTTACTTACTTGATTAATCAATTAAGACCATTTCACTCTCTTTTTCAAAACAAACGCAAAATCATCGTCATTAACCACACAGCTTCGTTCGCGATGACGACGACTAACGAAACCTGATTTTGCTTGTTTTTGTTTTGATCACGCACGTATTTGAGTCATCTATTTGCGTTTTATTTCTTATTTTTCGATCGAAAAATCCAGATCACAAAAAGTAGATAGCCAAAGATAAGAAAACATCTTTTTTCTTCTCTCCGACATTTTTTTTGCGTGTAAAAGTAGAAAAGTGCTTCGAGAGAAATTTGAAATTGATACATAAAAAAAAGTGTCAAAGCCCAAACAGCGACACAAGACGACGCAAAGGCACGAAAGAATTAAATTAGTAATTACACGTTTTGTTCGTGTGCAGTCATTAGTTGCTTGCGGAGAAGAAAGAGAACACACCGCAAATTGCATCCGCGATGCAACGAAAAAAAAAACCGGAACATAAATTAATTATATGAAAAGACGACGACGATTTTTAACGCAGAGCAAACTAACAGTAGTTTAACATCGATCGCTGCAGTCACCTTTGACGACTACCGGAGTTCAAGTTCATTGATTTTCTTATTTTCTTTTAACTCGCGATGCGAAGTTCTAAAGTTCAAATGGTTTTGTCTTTTTTCTTACCGCATTTCGAAGAAAAAAAGTGGTTTTATGTGAGAAATGTTGTCCGTTTGGATTTTTAAATTGTCAATTGGGGCAAATTTTTTAAAATATGCATTGGGTTTAATGCAAAATGTGAAATTATGAGATTTTGTAACCCAATGCATATTTTGAAATTTTTGCCCCAATGCACATTTCATTCATAAAAACAGACCGACTTAAAAGTTTTTAGATTTTTTTTTTATCCCAATGCACATTTTCTTAAGATCTTAGACATCAAATTTTATTAAAAAGTGATTTTTTTTGCTTTTTGAACTAAAAATTCATAAAAAATTAAGCTCACCAAATCAACTTTTAACCAAATTAGGGGTCTAAAATCAAGAAATCTTGAAAAATGTGCATTGGGATGAATAAAAAATGTGAAGTAATGAGTTTTTGTAACCCTGTGCATATTTTAAATTATTGGCCTAATGCAAATTTTGTTTACATTGAACAGTTTTTTTTATCCCAATGCACATTTTTAAAGAATTTTAGGTCAAGAATCAAAAATTCTTTAAAAATGTGCATTGGGATAAAAAAAAATTAAAATTGTCAAAAATGTGAAATGCGGTTTTTCGTATTTCCAACGAAAACTTTCTACATTTTTTGTTTTTGTTTTCGCACTGATGCAAACATTCACGCAAAATTGCATAAGAAGAAGATGTAATTTAATCATTTCATGCATCATTTTTCTAATTTTCGAGTTTATTTTCCGCCAGAGAGTCTCGTTGTTGTTGCTTTCATGCAAGCAATCGTTCTTTTATTGTTTATTATCTCTATTGTTCCAACTCCATGCGAATTTGCACAAGAACACGATGATTTATAAAATGCTTATTGAAATTTATGATTCTAATGTGAGTTCTTTTGTTCATGGCATCGTGACGATAACTGACTCTGCGCTCATAAACTCGCAACTCCCCGAACGGAATAACTTTTTTTTTTCTAAGTTGATTAATAGCTTTGATGCCAATTATGTTGTGTTCTATTACAATCATTCGTTTCAATGGGCACGCGAATGACAAATAAGTGTGGTACTATACAAACTCACATCAAAAGAACGACGACGACGAAGGAATTTCTTCATTATGACAATCGTTATAGAATTCATTTAATTTTACCGTTTTATTGTGTTACCGGTCTTAGCTGAGGAGATTAGCTGAGAATTTGCTAGAAGAACGCAATTCTGTAGGTCCGAAAATGTTAATTCTCTTTAATTTATTACGCATATTTTTTTAACACATTTATGGAGATGAAATCATGCTCATTGTTCTTGACTTAGGTTAAGGTATTAAAAACATAAGAAATGACGTAAAAAGTCTGATTTTTACATAACAAAAAGAGTCAAAGTCATTTCAAGGTCAAAATACTTTTAAAGGTTCGTCACTTAAAATTTTTTGATTTTTTTCTAATAATTTTTCAAAAGTTAAAATTTTTTCTTCAACTTTTCATTTATTTTCGATTTCTTAAAGCCTAAATATCTTCAAAAAAAATTTCAAAGTCATTTCAAGGTCAAATAATTCGTCACTTGAAGTTTTTTTTTAAATTTTTTCTAATATTTTTTTTTAAAGTTATTAAAAACTTACAAGATTTTCTTCAATTTTTGGTTTTTTAAATCTTAAATACCTTTATGCAATTTTAAAAGTCATTTGAAGGTCAAAATATCTTCAAAAGTACGTAACTTAAAATTTTTTGATTTTTTCTGATATTTTTTCAAAATTTTTAAAAAATTTTCAAAATTTTCGTTTTTAAAGCCTAAATCCCTTTGAAAAAATTTCAAAGTCATGTGAAGGTCAAATAATTTTAAAAGTTCGTCTCTTAAAGTTTTATTTATCTTTTTTTAAAAAAATCTTACCTTTTTAATCCTGATAAAGCCTAAATGCTTTCAAAAAATATTCAAAGTCATTTCAAGGTCATATACCTTAAAAGGTTCGTCGCTTATCAAAAACCTTGAAGTTCTTTGATTTTTTTTATAAATTTTTTTCAACAGATTTTATAAACTATCAAATTTTCTTCAATATTTCGTTCTATTAAAGCTTAAACACCTTTTTAATGTTAAATTACCTTCAAACAAATTACCCTCAAGGCCTCTTTCATCAGATCAAAAGTCAAATTTTAACTCCTGAGGCGTCAAATTCATCCAAAAATCACAAAAATCAACTTGTTAAAAGAGATAAATGACTTTCTCGGTAATTCTTTAACGATTCAATCACCTTTTTTCGAGATAATTCCTCAAGATAACTCATTCCCTGTAGCGCTTTTTACATCGTTGTCATGCTTGCCAAAATTCTGCCATTCATTTTCTCACTGCGGATGGTTTTTTTTTTTCAAACTCACTCACCATGTAATAATTCTATTAGCATTTATTCTCGTTTATGTTCTGAAACAATAACGACGCGAAGACCACTCATAAAGCAAGAAAAATAACAAAATTTAAATGAGAATAATTTACAGCGGTAAACTTTTGCTTTTTTCTGTTCGCGTTTCGTGCACGAAAATTAAACACTTCTTTTAAGAAGTTAAACTTTTTTTTATGGGATCTAAAAAAAAATAAGACGACATGAGAAATGTTAATAATAATAACGAGACACCGAAAAAAAATATGAAATGGAGTGAATTTCGAGCGAAATATATGACAGAATGACTGTTGCGTGTAGGTAGGTGAACGACCTACATGATAAAGCCAAAAAAATAAAAAATTTCTTGTAAAATTTAGCTCAGTTTGAATAACACACAAAAAAATTTATCGCATGTTAAGTTGGTCAATCCGCGCCCGAAGGCATCTCAGGCATTTTAAACACCAGTTGACATAATGATTATACTCGGGGAACATCTTTTATAATAAAATATAAAAATTAATCATTACTTTTTCTCTTATTGTTACCCGGCGAGTCAGATCGCAACTCATTATAATAGAAACTTGGAGTGAAGACCGCAAATGAAGAGAAAATGAAAGCACGGCGTGTTTGTTTGTTTAGCAGTTTTTTGTTGGTTAAGAATTATTCATTCATTTATTTCTGAACGAAGAAAAGAAGTCTCAATTGAATTGAGAACAAAAAAAAATTGTATAAAGATATTATCTGTCGATTGTTGAAATCGAAGAAGCCACTTGCGATCGTGGCGATCTCAATCGAGTGTTCTCAAGAGTATTAACGTTAATTAATCCCATGTGACAATGTTTGTGGTTGATTGTTGGTGCAAACTGCAGTCAATACATTGTAAGTTGTCGGTTAGTTGATAAAATGAGAGGAAATGTTATTTTTAACGGTTCTTGGAAGGCGCTTTTTTTCGCAAATTTATTGAAACTTAAAATTTATATGAACTTTGAAATGCAATCACGCAAATTCTGTTTCACGAATCTTTTTGAGGGTTTTTGTAGTGTGTCTAGATGAGCTTAAAGAAGGTTTTGGAGCATACCTTGTCGTATTTAAAAGCAAAATTTTACTAAATTTCAGTTAAAATTTTTGTTCTGGATGTAATATTAAGGTTTAAATTATTGCTGCCAAAAATTGGACTCTGAGCTGATAAATTGTAAATTTTTAATAATAATGGTTTACTATTCATTCATGGAATTTATGTATTGCAATTTTTAACACTTCTGGTCGATAGTATGAATATCAAATTTTCTTGCAGCATTTGAGATTTTATTAGGTTTGAAGTAAAATTCCTTTTTGACTTTACCAATTTCGATTACAACTTTGATGACATTCATTCATTGCAACTCCTTCCATTATATATTCTTTCCTATTGTAAAAAAAATAATTATCATTAAAATTTAAAAGAAAAATTAATTTAAAAAAATTAATTTAATTGAATAACCATAATTAAATTAAAATTAAATTTAATTAAAAAAAAAAACAAATAAATTTAATTTTTTTAATTAAAAAGAATTTAATTCTTATATAATTTTTTAAATATTTAAAAAATAATTTTTTTAAATCATATTTTTTATAAAAAAAATAATTTAATTAAATTTAAATAATATTTAATTTAAAAAATAAATAAATTAAATTTCAATTTAATTTTTTTAAATTATTTTTTTAATTAAAAAAAATGTTTTATTTGAATTTAATTATTAAATTTAAATAATTTTCAATTAATTAAAAAAAATAAATAAAATTAGTTAAATTTTAAAATTTAGTTTTTTTTTTGAATCATATTTTTAATTTAAGAAAATTAATTTAATTAAATTTTAAATAATATTTAATTATAAAAATAAATAAGTTGAAGTTCAATTTAATTTTTTTAAATTATATTTTTAAATTAAAAAAAAATGTTTTATTTAAATTTAATTATTAAAATAATTTTCAATTAATTAATTAATTAAATCTATTAAATTGAACATCAAAATTTATTACATTAAATTTAAAATTTAATAGAAAAAAATTAAATAAAATGTTAAATTTAATTTTATTATTTAAATCAAATTAAATTAATTAATTCAATAAAATTAGGTAACTTTAATTTTTTTTTGCTATTAAAATAAATTATATCGAAAAGGATATAAATATTCAATATTATTTGTTCAATTGAAAATAATCCTCGATGGTTATTTGAGTACTCAATATTCAAGCTTCAAAAGAAGCTAAAGTAATTTTTAATATCTTCGTTGAATTTGAATCATCAAATTTTTTTCAAGAATCAAAGAAATTTTTATCTAATTCTTCCAAGATTTGAAATTGAATGTTTTTTCACATATTCGATATGACTTCAAGCGAAATAGGGAAAAAATGATAATAAACATCTAAAAATAATTCTAATGACTTTTAGACATTTTCTTTGAATCCTCATCAACTCTGAGTCATATTTAAAAAAAAATTATTGAAACAAAAACCTTCGTGGTTGTCCCATAATTTCTGTCACAGCATCGTAAATAATGTCTTCCTATCCAAGTTTCAAGCGCATATTTAACAGACTTTGATAAACGATCCAAAATGATAATGTTAATAAAATTATATTTATAAAATATATTTACTTACACATTCGATGAGGAGCCAGTTTTCTGCAATAAATTAAAAAATTGAGAGAAAAACTCTCCTTTTAAAAAGTAAATGTCTTGTTCCATAAATTATATGTTACGTCCAATAGATTATCCCATATGTTTCATTTGCATCCAACAACGAGTTGAGTGTTTGGTCACATCGACCATAAATAACGTATTAGAAGTTTATCGCATTTTTCTCCTTTTGATACATGTTTGTTTAAAAAAAAATTATTTTTTAAAAGTTACACACGCGCTTCGAGAGAACCACATTCCCTCAGGTCGTGAAATCTTTAAGTGTCTCTCATGTTATTTTTCAGTTAGAAAACAAGCTGAAAATATTTCTCTCGATATTTTTTCGTGGAGAATCGTTCCCAGTTATTTTCTTATCGCCCATTGCGTATTATGTGGATGATTAACGACTTTGGCTATTTGGATCGTGTATGAAAGTAATGACACTGAAAAAATCGTATCTTTCTATCGTTAGCTTATTATTATTTTATTTTGCTTTATGGAAGAACGAAAAAAAAAATGACGACGACTTTCATGTCGTCTCTGCTCGTTCTATCTAATCTATTTGGGAAAAAAATAATAATATAATAAAAGAAATCAGTTACCTTTTACTTGTTTGCCATTTGTGCTTGCATGACTTCCTTGTCCCCGCAGTCCGCAGTCCGAGTGTTGCAATTTGATCTTTTCTCATAAAATATTCTGCCTGCGCTACGGAGCTCATTATAAACGACAAATAACAATAAAAATACAATCATGTTTCAATTTGTCGTTCATCGTCGTTCCTCGTCTCGTTGCACTTTTTGCTGCTTATTTTATTTTTTTTTTTGTATTTTGTGAGAAAACGCCACGAACGGTACATTTCACTTCTTCACATCGCACATCGCGTTCTTGCCATGCAAAAATAAATCATGTAAGAGAACTTGAGTCAAAATGTCGCCCAAGCTGCAAAATCTTTTTTTTTTCAACAAAGACGACTTCCTACAATTTTATTACACAACTTTTTTTTTCTTGATAAGATTTCGCAAGTCGAACCTTTCTTTTGCTGCGCTTCATCATGCTGCGAACCGTTTGCTTTTGATATGGAGAAGCATGATTAGAGCAAAATATACAACACGATACTTTTTTCACGCCTGCTTATATGTTAATTAGTTATGCAATTCCCGCTTGCATTAGAATTGAATGAAAAGAACGAAAGAGAACGGTTTGCTTTTTGTTATTTTGATTAATTTTGTGGAAATTGAAAGAAGGTTAGAAGGAAGTCTGTCAGTTTAGATAAATTTTGCAAATTGAAAACTTAATTCAGCAACTTGTCAGTTTTTATTTTTTTTTAATTCAGCAACTTGTCAGTTTTTGACTTTTTTTAATTCAGCAACTTGTCAGCTTTTGAAAATTTGAGAATTTGAAACTTTTTAGTTTTTAGATTTTTTATAATTCAGCAACTTGTCAGTTTTAAATTTGTTCAATTCATCAACTTGTCAGTTTTTATTTTTTTTTTAATTCAGCAACTTGTCAATTTATGAAAATTGAGAAAACTTCAGTTTTGATTTTTTTTTAATTCAGCAACTTGTCAGCTTTTGAAAATTTGAGAATTTGAAACTTTTTAGTTTTTAGATTTTTTATAATTCAGCAACTTGTCAGCTTATGATTTTTTTTTAATTCAGCAACTTGTCAGCAACTTGTCAGTTTATGATTGTTTTTTAATTCAGCAACTTGTCAGTTTTTGTTTTTTTTTTTTTAAATTCAGCAACTTTTCAGTTTTTGACTTTTTTTAATTCAGCAACTTGTCAGATTTTATTTTTTTTTTAATTCAGCAACTTGTCAGTTTTTGACTTTTTTTAATTCAGCAACTTGTCAATTTATGAAAATTGAGAAAACTTCAGTTTTGATTTTTTTTTAATTCAGCAACTTGTCAGCTTTTGAAAATTTGAGAATTTGAAACTTTTTAGTTTTTAGATTTTTTATAATTCAGCAACTTGTCAGTTTTAAATTTGTTCAATTCATCAACTTGTCAGTTTATGATTGTTTTTTAATTCAGCAACTTGTCAATTTATGAAAATTGAGAAAACTTCAGTTTTGATTTTTTTTTTAAATTCAGCAACTTGTCAGTTTTAAATTTGTTCAATTCATCAACTTGTCAGTTTTTATCGTTTAATTATTTAATTTATTGTGCCAAGTTTTTGTTTTTTTTTTTAATTCAGCAATTTTCATTGTTCTCTTTTTATAATTTCAACTTGTTTCTTCTAATTAAATTTCATGTACGACGCATTTGTTAGATGATCAAATCGCAACTATTACAGGCAAAATTAGCTTTATTATTGCATCAAAGTTACGCGAAAAAAATTGGCGAATTGTTAAGAGAGAGCAACGTGTTCCGTTTTGAGTGAATGATTTAAGGAAAGAACAGTCTTTTTTTAATTCAGCAACTTGTCACTTAAATTTCTAGTTTTTTTTTTTAAGGAACTTGTCAGCGCGATAATTTTTTTTCAAAGAATTCTCAACTTTTTTTTAAAACGAGCAACGTGGTTATTTTTTAAATTATTTGTGCGTTTATTATTTGAGTTTTGAATTTACAACTTAATTATATTTTTTTGCACAAGTTTTCGGGCACATTTTTTATTCAGCAACTTGTCAACAATGAATTTGAAACTCATTTTAGACGTTTTTCCTCAACAGCAACTTGTCAGTTTAAATTTTTCCGTTCATCAACTTGTCGTCTGCGATGCAACAGCAACAGCGTCACTTTTTTTTCTTCGATTCAGCAACTTTTCAGAAATTTTGACATTTTTTTAATTCAGCAACTTGTCAATTTCATGAAAATTGAGCAAAACAAAAATTGACTCGTTTTGGAGTTTTGATTTTTTTTTAATTCAGCAACTTGTCAGCATTTTAAAGATTTGACGAATTTGAGCTGTTGGAGTGAGTTTTTAATTTTTTTAATTTTGTCAGTTTTTAAAATTTGAATTTTTTTTAGTTTTTAGATTTTTTTCAATTCAGCAACTTGTCAGTTTTAACTTTTTCAATTCAGCAACTTGTAAGTTTATGAAATTTGAAAATCAGAAGCTTTTTCGTACTTTTCCCTTCTGAACAAAATGCACTTTCGTAACTTTCGCACCAATTCTTCTCACCTATCGTTTAATTATTTAATTTATTGTGCCAAGCCACGTTTCTGCAATGCGCGGCGCAATACATCATGTTCTCTCTTTTTTCCTTTCTTCTAATTAAATAACTTCATGTACGACGCATTTGTTAGATGATCAAATCGCATCTATTACAGGGCAAAATTAGCTTTATTATTGCATCAAAGTTACGCGAAGAATTAATTGGCGAATATTGGCGAGGTGTTAAGAGAGAGCGACGTGTTCCGATAGTGAATGATTGATAAGGAAAGAACGTCTTTCTGTCACTTAAATTTCTAGTTTTTTTTCTCTCTTTGAAGGAATCGCGCGATAATTTCCCCTCAAAGAATTCTCAACTTTGCAAAACGAGCAACGATGGTTATTGTTATTAAATTATTTGTGCGTTTATTATCTCGTTTCAGTTTACTCTTAATTATATGTCTGGTGCCACAAGTGCTTCGGGCACATTCGATTCATAGCAACAATGATTCATTGACGTCGTCCTCCTCAACGTCTCCGTCGTCGTCTGCGATGCAACAGCAACAGCGTCACTCAAAGGCGATGCGAGTACTGGTCGATGAGAAGACAAAATTACACAAGAAATCGACATTAACACCGACAATAAATCACTCAAGTGTGTCAGGAGCAGAAATGCAGCAACAACAAAAATTGACTCGTCAAAGGAGTGCTGCGAAAGGTCGCAAGTCGACGGTGCTGCATCCGAAGAAAGATTTGACGAATGCCGAGTTGTTGGAGTGAGTTTTTAATTATTTTATTTTTTTTGCAAATTTTTTTAATTTTTTTTGCTTTGAAGGAAACTGGGACTCTCAAAGTTACGCATTCCTCCGTCGCATAATCGCAAACGATTAGCTGTGGAGTCACGACACCATTCGCGGCCCGATGATTCGCACATGTTTGTAATCAAATTACCACCCAACCCATACTATTACGGCAATGCAAAACCAGCAATAAGCAATAAAAATTCCATCGAAGATGTGAGCAGAAAGGTGAGTCTCTTTTTTTTCGCGTATTTCTTCAGGGCAAGGTCAAGTTTAACTTACTTTCTTGCAAATTTTAATTGAATGTTTTTTGTTGAAGTTCATTTTGTGTCATTTCTGTAAATATATTTGATAATGTGCATTGGGTCAAAATTTTTAAAATGTACATTGGGACAAAATTTCAAAAATATGCATTAGGGAAATATTAAAAATTGTAAATATTGCATTGGGTGAAAAAATTTTAAAAATTGCTTTGGGTCAAATTTTAAAAATATGCATTGGGTCAAAATTAAAAATTGTATATTGAGGAAAAATTTTAGAATTTGCTTTGGGTCAAATTTTAAAAATATGCATTGGGTCAAAATTAAAAATTGTATATTGAGGAAAAATTTTAGAATTTGCTTTGGGTCAAATTTTAAAAATATGCATTGGGTCAAAATTAAAAATTGTATATTGAGGAAAAATTTTAGAATTTGCTTTGGGTCAAATTTTAAAAATATGCACTGGGTCAAATTTAAAAAAAAATCTTAAAACCATTAAAAAACATTTAAAATTTTTTTAAAAATTTATTGCAGATTCCTGTCGGTTTCTCGTCGAATGGCAAACCAGCGCGAATCTATCATTGGAACATCCCAGTTTTGAAGAAAATCATCAACTCCAATCAAAGTCGTCGCAATCCCAACTTACGAAACGCCGTCGACTACGAAGACGAACTTCTCGACATCAAACACATCCCTACGTGGTCCAAGCCATGGGAGAACGAAGCAATGGACAAACACGCCTTGGTCAATGCCGAAAAAATGATCAAGAAAAAGTCGCCAAGCTATTATGCGCCAACGAAACCCAAACACACAAACTTCAAGAAATACTTCTCCGGCAACGGCAAACCCAAGAGTTTCTACGTAATCGACAATAAAAATCACAAACCCATCCAGTATCACAAGTTAATCTCTTAATTATGAAATCTCGCATGGGATCTTATCATAAAAAGCAATGCAAGCAATAAAAAAAATGTTAAGTGTGTGATAGGAATGTTAAACGAGAGAAATATCTTCGGGAGGATCGAAACAGGTTGTAAATGAATTCTTAAATTAATGAAAGACTTTTTAGAGTACTTTAGCTTTAAAACGATAAACGAAAAGGAAAATTACTAATTAATGACCTATTTATATAAAATAATTGATAATAATTGAAGAACTGAATCTTATCGACTTTTTATCTCTCTTGCTGTCCAACTAAAGAAGACTTTAAACTTTAGAAGTATTTAAAAATAATAATTAATGTTTAGGAGATGAAACAAGGAGGCCTCTGTTACTTTTACTTCAACTTTAGTTTGTAAGTTTTTGATATATTTACGGATATACGATTTATATTGCAACAATAATAAAAATACAATAGAATTTTTTCTGAACTTTATTATGTGATTTTTTTTTAAATATTAATATTTGGCTTCAATTTTAAGGATTCAGAAAGATTTTGATTTTTTTTTTAAATATTTTAAAGGTAAAAACTTTAAAATTCTTAGGTTTAGAAAAGCTAAAAAAAAATCAGATTTTTGAAAACTGAACTTCAAAAATTTTTAGATTTATCAGATTTACGAAATCTGAACAATTTCAAATTCTTAGCCTAAAAATTTTTTTATCATCAGGTTTATTAAATCTGAAAGGTCTCGAGCTCTCAGATTTTCGAGATTTAAAAATTTTAATTCTTAGATTTAAAAACTAAAACTTTTTTTAACTCTAAAATTTTCAATCTCTCAGAAACCTAAAATTTATCAGTTTTACAAAATCTAAAGAGTTTTAAACTCTCAGATTAACGAAAACTGAAAAGTGTCAAATTCTCAGATTTCTGAAAACCTAAATTCATTATATGCAGATGCAATACATTAGAAAATTGCTTTTTGATGATAGTGACGACTAAATTGCAACTTTTAAAATTTAAATGAGCAGTTGTCCTCGCAAATGATGAGCATTTTTGTCTCAATTAAAAGAGAATTTCGGAAATTAATGGCTTTAATTTGAGGTCCAAACATGTAGCAAAATACTTTTACCTCTAAATTTGTAAATTTTTTGATATTTTTAAATTATTTTTAAACTTTTGAACAAGTTTTAGCGCATTTTTAACTCAAAATGTGCATTGGGGTTAAAAATTAAAATGTTTATTGGGTCAAAAAATGGATTTATGATTTGTATTAAACCAAAAATTAACTAAAAATGCTCATTGGGTGAAAAAATAAATTTAATTCTTAGATATGGAAACATAAAAAATCCAAATATGCCTTGGGACAAAAATTCAAAATGTTTATTGGGACAAAATTTCGTAGTTTGAAATGGAGTACAATCACAAAAATAAAGAAGAACGAAAATAAAATCAAAATGTTAATTGAGCCTTAACCTATCAAGGTCTAAATTGGAGGATAAGTTAAAAATGTGCATTGGGGTAAAGAAAAATCAAAAATTAATATTTATTTCATTTTCTTAATTTTTCAATTAATTTTTGTTATAGGCTTACTTTTCCTAACAAATTCAACTTTAGCATTAAGAATTAATTGCTTGAATAGTTCATTTTCTCTTCTTCTCCTTGTCTCTTGATACACTATGAAAAAAAAATAAATTTAAAATTCTGTTTTCGGAATTACATATTGCAATGGGTACTTTTATATATATAAAAAATCAAAAAAATAATCAACAATACAACTGCAATCAAAACCAGCATTTTAAGGCTATAAATTTCCCACAGACTAAACATTTAGCAAAACTATTTTGTTTTATCAAATTTCTATGTATTTTTGTCTATTGATTGTTTTAATTTGGTTCGAATTAGTTTTAAATTAATTTCACGAGCAATAAATGTGAATTTCTGACTGTAAATATCAACGTGATTACTCGGCAAATTTTTATTGTGAAACTTTTTCCCGCGAATGAAGTATTCCTCTGAATTTAAATACTACTTGGTAGTGCATACGTTCGTAACTAAGTGATAACAATACTATTTAAAACGTATCAACGGTATTTAAAGTCAAAATGTTAAAACAAAATAAAGTTGCCTTGGGACTTAAAAGTAAAAATGTGCATTGGGTCAAAAAAAAAAATCAAAATTTTCATTTAAGTTTAAACTCAAAATATATTTATAAACCAGAAAGAAACTTACAATGTTCACTGTATTCATAAATATCAAATTTCAAAGAGCTGAAAAAAGTTTTAAATTTTTAGATTTTTAAGAGCTAAAATATTTTCGGCTCGACCAATGTTCAATTGTAAATGTTTAAATTTTTGGATTTTTGGATTTGGAAGCTAAAAAATATTCAATAAATCCAATCAAAAATATTTTTTATTTCAATTTTTATTTAAACTCTCAGAAAACTATATATTTTCAGTTTCATGAAATCTGAAGATTTTAAATCTGAAAACTATAATTTTTACAAAATTTAAAAATTTTTATATTCTCAGATTAGAAAGCTAAAATTTTTTTATCTCTAGAAAGCTTTCAGTTTTTAAAGTTTGAAAAGAAAAACTCAAATTTGATAAATTCTTAGACTTACGATAGTTTACAGAGTTTAAAATTTTGGTTAGTGAAGCGAAAAATCTCATATTTTCTAAATTAAAAAAAAGGAAATTTCGATTTAAGAATACCAAAAACTGAAAGTTTGCTAATTCTTAAAAAAATACTTGAACTAAATAGGTTTAAGATATGAAAGTTTAAGGTATGCTAAACTAAATTTCAAAAAGGCTCAGATTTTGGCGTCGAATCATTAGATTTTGAAAAACTGAGAGAATAAAAAAATTTCATGGAATATTTTTGAATTTTTTAAAAATTTTTCGAAATCTCTCAATTTCTGATATTTTTTTGTAAATTTCATTGCATATGAGTCCCTAACTAACTTGCGATATTCATTGCATACTTTATCATTTTCATTCGTCTCAAACCTCCTCCAAAATAGGGTTGCCAGAAATTGTCCTTTTTAAAGAAATATGGCAACCTTATCTTATAACAGCGAATTGAATTAGCATAAAGCAAATTTTTTTATCACTTTAATTCGTCTCATTTGGCTTTTGAATTTTTGCACACCAGTTGGCGCTGCCGTCGTTGAAACGTCAAACGCAAACTGACATTTGTGTTGGGAGTCTCATTGTGAACCCGCTTAATTATCCCGTTTAATTAATAAAATACATCAAATTTAGTGAATCAATCACTATTCCGGTGTCGTACTTCGGCAAGTACATCGTTTCCAGCAAAAAGGTCGTCGCGCACGTGGGTCTTTCGGTGAGAAAACAGCGAAAAAGCGTACGCAGCGTACATCCTCTACGAGAATGTCTGTGGAAAATCCTGAAAATCAAGGTGCTCAAGCCACTGTGAGTATTTCGGCGTCATTTTCACGCCTATCCCTCATTTTTCGCCGTGCCGCATCGATCGATGCCCAAAAATCGGGCTTTCCGATAGTTTTTCGTGCCGTTTACTGGAGAGAAATTCACTGGCATTTTGTGTGAAAATTTTCTAAGTCCAAGATGGCCAATTTTTTCTAAGTCCACGAATGCAAATAATATTCAAAATTAAATATCTCCGGAAGTAAAGGTCGTAGCGCGATGCCGTTTGCACCGAAATTCGTTTCGCGAAAATCCCCATCGGACCACAAAAAATGTGAAATTCGTCAAAATTTCATCAAACATGCGATTTTTTTACAAGTCCCAGAATAAGTACGCACAGTGTACGGGACAGCGGTACACAACACATTGTTGTAAATGTTTTTTTTTCTGTATTCGATGTTGCTGTTTCGCGATACCTACTACGACTCAGTTGTTGCATTGAATTAATTTTTTTTTTCATTTCGCGTACGAAAAACTATCGAAAACGCTCCGATCGTACAAATTTTGTGGGTCACCGTCGTCGAAGTTGTCGTCACAAGTGTGTAACACGCTGTTTCGATTGTTCTCTTTCTCTCATTCTCTGGATTGTTCTCGTTTCGCAGGAGCATCAGAAATTGGTGAACGGAGAGCAGCCACAGCAGAACGGCTTCAGCAATGGGCACAGCGATCGCGAAGGTTCGTTCGTGAAGCCCAAGGACAAGACGTCGTCGAGTTCGTCGCACAAGAGCAGCTCCAAGGACAAGCATCGTGATAAGGATCGCGACAAGGAACGCAGCAAAGATCGTTCGTCGTCGTCGTCGTCTTCGGGGCATCGGTGAGTAAAATTTTTAAATTTTCACATTAGCAAAATTTTTACGAAAATTCAAAATAAATGATAATTTTTTTATAGTTTCAAACATACGAAAACTGACCTAAGTTAATATAAAGTTTGTTAAAATTTAAATTTTTTGTTATATTTTGTAACTTTTTAACAAATTTTGATTAGATATGACACCAAATGTTCAAAAAATAATAATTTAATTTTTTTTAAATATTTTGAAATTTAAAAGAAAAACCTAAAAATTTATTGAAAACTAAATATTAATTAATTATTTAATAAAACTTGTCTAAAAATTTAAATAATAATTTAAAAATTAAGTTTTATTTTAAAAAAATGTACAAAGGTCGACAAAGTTTTAAAAAAATAATTTAAAAAAAAATTTAAAATATCAGAAAATTATTTAATTTTTTTTTTTGTTTAAAGGTTGCTCTGTATGGAAAAATTTGTAATTTTTTTTTATAAAATTAATTAATAATTTTTTAATATAATTTTTATAATTTCAAATAAAATAAAATAAATAATTAAAATTATTTAAAAAAAATTTAAAATCAAAATTAAAATTATTTAAAATTATAAATCATTATTTAAATTTATTTAAATGTTCAAAAAAAAAATTAAAAAATCATTTGGAAAATTATTTGATATTTTTACTTTTACTGATTAAAAGTTGATTTTATTTATTTAAAGTTTTTCATAAGTCTAAAAAATATTTTTGACTAGCTAAAAGTCTAAAAATTAATTTTATTTTAAATTTTATTATTAAAAAAAGTTGTTCAAAATTTTTAATCTGTTAAAACATAAAATAGTCAAAAGTTTGAAAAATTTAAGATTTTCACAAGTCTAGAATAATTTTTTAAATGAATTTAATTAAGAATTTTTTTCTTATTTCCAAGTTAAAATTTTGAAATTAATTTTTAAAAATTTTTCTAATTCTAAAATTATTTAAAATTTTTATTTTGTTACAAAATTTAAAAAAGTTAAAAATTTTTTATTTAAAAAAAAATAAATATTAATTAAAAAAAATATTTAAATTAAAAAAATTATCCAAACGTTGAAAAACTAAAATTCGAGATAATTTTAAAAAAAATTATAAATTATCTTGAATATTTTGTTAAAAATTTATTCGAATAATAAGAAGTTATTAATTTTAAATTACAAAAAAAAAATCAAAATTTTTATCTCCAAAAAATTAATTAATTCTTCAAATTTTTTTTTCATATGAGGTCAAATATAATTTTTTTAATAGCACTTGTTAATCTTTTAAATGTTGCAAATTTTAATATTTTTATTTTATTTATTTTCAGTGATAAGGAAAAAAGTTCCTCCCACAAGTCTGATAAGCATGATAAAGATCGCAAGTCGTCTTCGTCGTCGTCATCGAGCAAAGACAAGGATCGCAGCAGCTCCTCCTCCTCCTCGCACAAATCCTCCTCGAAGGACAAGCATCGTGACAAGGACCGCAAAGAAGGCGAAAAGTCCTCGTCGAGCAGCAGCAGCAAGGACAAAGAGCACAAATCGTCGTCATCGTCTCACAAGTCGTCGAGCAAAGACAAGCATCGCGATAAGGAACGCAGCAGCAGTGATAAGAGCAAAGATAAGGAGCGCAGTGGCGATAAGAGCTCGAGTTCCAGCAGTCGTGACAAAGACAAGGAACACAAAAGTTCCTCCTCGTCGTCGTCGAAAGACAAGCATCGCTCGTCGGACAAACACTCGTCGAGCTCCTCGTCGCACAAGAGTTCCAGCAAGGACAAGGAACGTTCGTCGTCGTCGTCGCACAAGTCCTCGAGCAAGGACAAGCATCGCAGCGACGAGAAAAAACGCGAGGAAAAACCGTCGAATGAGCAACCGCAAAACAACGGACACGAAATTAAGGAAGAAATGTCGTCGCCCAGCAAGAAACAGTACGAGTTGCAAATGGAGAGCATGCAACAAGATTGTCACGTGTCCTTGGAACGCGTCAATTTCGACGATTTGCATGGAAATAATCCGGTTTGTGATCCGTTGGATGTTCAAAATGCATCGCAAGCAAGCTCATGCGATTATAATTTTTCGCAATTTCGCACGGATGAGCCTAATTTCGTGGTAAAAGAGGAAGCTAGCGAATCGGAGGAGGAAAAACCTTTGAGTATGCGAGGAAAAGCTGCTGTTAAGCAATACGATGAGGACTCGGAGGAAGAGATTCCATTGGTAATTTATTTATTTTTTCATTTTTTAATAATTTTTAGGTGTTTTTAAATAAAAAAATTTGATAATTTTGCCAATATTTAGAGAAAAATAATTTAAAATAGGAATTTCGGTGTCAAAATTACTTTTTTGCTTCATACAAAATTTTAGAAAAATCAAATAATTTTTTTTCTTTTTAAAATTTTTGATATTTTATTCCAAAACTTTAATTTTTAAACAATTTTTTTTTAATTTAAAATTTTTATTTTTTTTTTAATTTAATTTTTATTTTTAAAATAATTTTTTTTAAATTTTAATTTTTTTCAAGTATCCAAATTTTTATTTAATTTTTTTTTCGGTAAAAATAATTATTTTCTACATAATTTAGGAAATTTTCGAATTTTTTGCCCCAACTTTTTATTTTTTTAATGTGAAATTGCCTTAAAAAAAATTATTGAATTTAAAGAATTATTAAAAATAAAATTAATAAAAAAAATTATTTAAATTTAGTTAAAAATTAAATTTATTTTAAATTCAAGGTTTAAAAATTAAACAAATTTTTTTTTCAATTTCAGTCAAAACGCAAAAAGGCGGTAGTCTCAGACTCGGAAGAAGAGGAGGACAAACCCTTGAGCATGAAAATGAAAAAAGTAAAGAAAGAGGAACCAGAATCTGAGGAGGAAATTCCATTGGCAGCTCGTAAAAAGCCCAAAGGCGAAAAGAAACGCAAAAAGAAGAAGGGAGGCGATTCGGAAAATGACGAGGAAGAAAGTTACGACGAAAAGCCAAAGAAAAAGAAGATCAAGAAGGAGAAGCAAAAGGTAATTTATTCTTATCTTTTAACAAAAAATAATCAAAAAACTAAAATTTAAACCAAATTTTCTTAAAAAAATAGGAATCTGCCCCCGTAACACCCCAAAAAGGAGGCCGCAAAAAGAAGGAAGAAGAACCCGAAGAAGTTTGGAAATGGTAAGTTTTGCATTTAAACGAAACTTGACTGTACTTGGTTCAAATGGATTTCACAAAAAAATTAATCCGCTGTTATATAATGACTTGAAATGTGACAAGCAAGTGTGTTTTTAATGAGAATTTTTTTCAAAGTTTAATATTTGTGACTTGAATTTCGCGAAAAAGTACAGAAAAATAATGAATTTTCGATCAAATTTTGTGTTAAGATGATTCTCAGTTACAGTTTTGTATCGAGAATTGTTAAATTTTCAGTTAAAAATTCGTTTTCTCGTCAAATTTCGATAGGATTTGTGAATTTCGCAAAAGTTGCTACTAAAAAAATTAAAAAGCCGAGTGCGAAATTGATTAAAAAGTATTTTTTTACACAAAAAATAATTAAATTTTAGATTAATTTAATTAAATTTAAAAAAAATAAATTTTAAAAATAAAAAAATCAAATTAATTTTATTTTTAAAAATTTAATTTTTTTAATTATTTTTTTTTTAAAATTTTAAAATAAAAAAAAATTAAAATTATTAAAAAAAATTAAATTATTAATTAAAAATTAATTTTTAATTTAATTAAAATATTTAAAATTAATTATTAAATTAATTAATTTTAAATTAATAAAATTTTAATTTATTTAATTAATTTAAATTTAATTTAAAAATGTTAATGTTCAAAAATTTAAATTTATGAAATTAATTTAATTTTTTATTTTTTTTTTTAGGTGGGAAGAAGAAAAGCGTGACGATGGCGTCAAATGGCACTTCTTGGAACACAAAGGTCCCCTTTTCGCGCCCGAATACGAGCCACTGCCAAAACACGTCAAATTCGTGTACGACGGCAAAGAGATGAAACTCTCGCAAGATGCCGAGGAAATTGCCGGCTTCTACGGAAAAATGTTGGAATCCGATTACTGCGAGAAAAAAGTCTTCAACGACAACTTTTTCGCAGATTGGCGCAAGGCAATGACCAAGCAGGAACGCGAAATCATCAAAGATTTCAAAAAGTGCAATTTCAAGTACATGCATGCCTTCTTCAAGGAGCAAAGCGAAAAGAACAAGCAACGCACGAAGGAGGAAAAGTTGGCGCTCAAGCAGAAAAACGAGGAAATCATGAAGGAATATGGCGTTTGCATCATCGACAGTCACAAGGAAAAAATCGGCAATTTCCGCATTGAACCGCCCGGTTTGTTCCGCGGACGTGGCGAACATCCGAAAATGGGCATGTTAAAGAAACGCGTCATGCCCGAGGATGTCATCATCAATTGTTCGAAGGACAGCAAATGGCCCGAACCGCCCAAAGGGCATCGATGGAAGGAAGTTCGACACGACAACACTGTCACGTGGCTCGCCTCGTGGATCGAAAATGTTCAAGGACAGGGCAAATATGTGATGTTGAATCCCAGTTCGAAGCTGAAGGGCGAAAAAGATTGGCAAAAATACGAGACGGCGCGTCGTTTATTGAAGCACATCGACAAAATCCGCTCGACATACCGCGAAGAATGGAAATCCAAGGAAATGCGGATTCGACAACGTGCTGTCGCTCTCTACTTCATCGATAAACTCGCATTGAGAGCAGGTAACGAAAAGGACGATGATCAAGCCGATACTGTGGGTTGTTGTTCGTTGCGTGTCGAGCACGTGGATTTGTTCAAAGAGAAGGACGGCAAGGAAAATATTGTCGTTTTCGACTTTTTGGGTAAAGATTCCATTCGGTATTACAACGAGGTTGAGGTCGAAAAGCGCGTTTTCAAGAATTTGGAGCTCTTTAAGGAGAACAAGAAGGAGGGCGACGATTTGTTCGATCGCTTGAATACGTCGGTGCTGAATGAACATTTGCGCGATTTGATGGAGGGATTGACGGCAAAGGTTTTCCGTACATTTAATGCGTCGTACACGCTGCAAAAGCAACTGCAAGAGCTCACAGATCCCGATGCCACGGTACCGGAGAAACTTTTGGCATACAATCGAGCAAATCGGGCAGTTGCTATTTTGTGTAACCATCAACGTTCGGTGCCAAAAACGCATCAAAAGTCGATGGAGACGCTCAAGGAGAAGATTCGACTGAAACGCGAAGCTGTCGATGATTGCGAACAGGAATATAAAGTAAGTTTTTTTTTAATTTTTTTTTTAAATTTAATTTTTTTTAATGAATATTTAATTTATTTTTAACTTTTTGTCCCAAAATAATTAATTTTTTGAAATTTTTTATATTAAAAATATTTTCAAAAAATTTGGAAAAAAAAATTAAAAAAATTTTAATTTTAAAAAATTTAAAAATTAATTTAAAATTTTTATTTAATTTTTTTTATAATTTTTCATATATTTTATAATTTTTTTTTAAATAAGAATTTATTTGTTCAAAATTTTAATATTTTTTTATTAAAAAAAAAATAATTAAATTTTTAAAAAAAACAATTTTTAATTTATTTTTAATTTTAGAATTTCAAATTTTAATTTTTTAAATCTACAAAATAATTTTAATAATTAAAATTTAAATTTGAAAAATTAAATAAAATTTTTAATTTATTTTGATTTCATTTAATTTTTATTTTTTAAAAAATGTCGAATTTGAACAAATATTTTTTTTTCAGAAATTCATCTTTCTTTATGAAACTGAAGATTTTTTTTTATTTTTTAATACGTCAAACTTTTTGTTTTATTTTTTTCTTAAAATTTAAAAAATATATATATTTTATATTTTAAATTTTTGATTTAAATAAATAAATTTTACTTTGTTTAAAAATTTTTTTAAAACTTTTATTTTTGACAAAATTAAAAAAATAAAATTAAATTTGATAATAAATGAATTGAATTAAATTTGAATTATTATTTTATAAAATAAATCAAAAATAATTAAAAATTTATTTTTTAAAAAAGAAATCAATTTATTAAAAATTAAATTCATAAAAAATCAAATTGAATTACAAGAATTTTTAAAAAAAAGGACAAAAAGTTTAAAATAAAATTTTCTTACCTTTTTTCCTTAATTTAATCAAAAAATTATCTTTTTAGGACTTGAAACGAGGCAATCCCGCATTACGTGAGAAGAAAAAGAAGCAATTGGATCGTCTCAAGGAGCAACTACAAAAACTCGAATTACAAGAGACGGATCGTGATGAAAATAAAACAATCGCTTTGGGCACTTCCAAACTCAACTATTTGGATCCTCGTATTTCGGTTGCATGGTAAGTTTTCTTACAAAAAAAAATTAATCCAAATTCTTCAGTATCCACGGAATGTAGTGCGTAACGTTCGTATACAAAGCCGATGTCGCAAAATCCCCTCCGCACATCTTCATGCCGAGCGAAACGACGCCAATGACAAAATATCGCGGTCCCTTATCCCGAAACGCGAGTCCTTTTTGCATGGGACCTCCCGAATCGCCCGAACACGAATCTTTGCCGGGAATTCCGCCGGCGCACATTTGCCCGATGCCCAAGTCGAGTTGATCGAAGGACTTTTTGCACTCCGTGAGCGGAAGAATTTTCAGTTTGACCGTTTGAAGGACCTCGGCGAGCGTGTCGGCATGCGAATCAGTCAGTCCCCAACCAGCAACTTCGCCAAAAGTGTCAATGATTCCCGTGGAATTCGTGTCTTTGGGTAGCGGGAGGCAAATTGGACTCACCCATCCTGAAAAAAATTGATTTTTTAAAGAAATTTTCGGTTTTTAAGCCTTTTTGAGAGACTTACTTGTGTAATTGACGTCTCTATCTAGTTTTATTAACGCTATGTCATGCTTGTAATGCGATTTGTGGTATTCCGTGGGAACAACTATCTCGATTGGGCGATAGATTTGCACTGGATCTGCACATTTTTCTAATTCACAATCGATTTCTGATGTCACATTGTGCTCTCCTAATACGACTTGAACCCTTTTTTAAAAGAAATTTATGAAAAATTAAAATTTTCTTCAAAAAATTCATGAAAAAATTAAATTTTCAATGAAATTTTATCAGAAATTTTATAGAAATTTTAAATTTTCTTGAAAAAATGTTGTAAAAAGTTGAAACCTGAATTTTCTTTGAAAAAAAATTATAAAAATTAAAATTTCTTAAGAAAATTCACAAAAATTTAAATTATTTCTTTAAAAAAATTCATAAAATAATAATTTTATTTAAAAAAAATTATCAAATTTTTTTTTTTTAAATTCATAAATAAATAATAATTTTTTTTTTATAAAATTTTATTTATTGAAAAAATTCAGAATAAATTTTATTTGCAAAATTCATGAAAAAAAAAAATATTTTTGAAAGAAAAATTTAATCTACATAAAAAAAAATCTTCATAGAAATCCAAAATTTTTTGAAATAATTTTAAAATAAAATAAATATTCTTTTAATAAATTGAAACAAAAATTAGAAAAAATTATTTCTAAAATTTAAAAAAAAATTATTTCTGAATTTTGTCAATTTATTTTAATTTTTTTAAAGAATATTTGACTCTTTGTGATTTTTTTTAATAAAGTTTTATTTTTTTTATGAACTTTTTTCAAGAAAATTTTTATTTTTATGAATATTTTGAACAAACATTTAATTTTTTAAAAAATTATTTAAATTTAAAAAAAAAATTATAAAACTCACACAACTGCCGGTTCAATATCCAACACGCAATGACTCGCCGTCAAAACATGTCTCTTCGAAATCAACGTTCCTCCGCATTCAAACGTCACATTTTCCGTTCTGTTATATCCAAGTCTCGCCAACCACGGATATTGTCCCAATTTCGCTCTTGTTCCTCCCACAATCCGATCAGCATCCGCATTTCCGCACTTTAACTCGTCATTTACTTCGAAATTTGTCACAATCCGAAAAAATAAAGAACAAAACAAGCAACACAACCAATGCATCATTCACGACTGACGCCGACTCTCGAAATTCAAATTCATCGCTTTTATTGGCCAGAACGAATCGAATTTCTGTTTACAAGTGCAACAATCGATTTTATGAGAGAAACTTCCTACTTTGACGAAGAAATTTGTACTAAAAATATTTTTTTTTCTCATTTTAGGTGCAAAAAACACGGCGTCCCCATCGAAAAAATCTTCAACAAGACTCAGCGTGATAAATTCCGTTGGGCCATCGACATGGCTGACGAGAATTACGTATTTTAAATTAAAAATCTGACTAGAAATGGACAAAAATTTAACCGACAGACAAAAAAAAATTTGAAGGTAGGACAGAAAAAAAGTAAAAAAAAAATTGAGTTGCAAATTTACCACCTAAGATTTATTTTCAAACACAAAAAAATAATAATTAGGTCTATTTTTTAATAATTCATATAAAAAAAATTAATGATAAAATATTAGAATTAATTAATAAGTAAATAATGATATTTACCTAGTTTAGAAATATGTAAAAAAAATCAATTGAAATATAAAAACTACCAATCCAACCACTTTTTAAAGCAAAATTCTTAAAAAAAAATCTCTTAAATTTTTCGTAAGAGGACCTAAGTAGTAATTTACGCTCGTAAGTTAGTTCAATTTTGTCTTAATTTAGCATATTTTTAGTAAATTGTGTTCTTTTTATCCATTTTTCGACTGTTTTTTGGTTCAATCCAATTTTTTTTAAATATAATATTTAATTTATAATATTTTAAAAATCTTCCCTTAAAAAAAAAAAAAAAAAATTAAGAAAAAAAATTGAAGCCTTTTCCATTCATTAGACATATATTCCAAGTGCTTAGTTGACCGAACCCGCAAAACTGTAAATACGTGGCTTTTTATAAAAAAAAAAAATCAAGAAAAAAACGGCGATAATCGGCCAATAAGAAATACAATGGAAATATCGTAATCAAATCAATTATCAAATAAATTAATAGTAATAATGTGTATTAAATTAAGTGTATTTTTTGCACAAACAAGAGTCGACAGACTTGCAGTATGAAGAAAAAAATCAATTTTTATTAAATAAAAATAAAAACATTTTTTTCAAAAGAGATGAGACTTGGCAATGAAGTGAAAAGAACGAAAAAAAATATATTTTTGGAGATGAAAAAGTTTTAATTTTCTGAGTTTTGAGTGATTGTTTAATTAAAAAATAAATAAATACAATTTTCCTTATTTTTGGCAAAAACTAAACATGAAAAAATTTATAAAAAAAATTATTCGTATGAAAAAATTATTAAAAATTTATGTAGAAAGATATATGAAAAAAAATGAGTAGGAATTTAGAAAAAAAAAAATAAAATTAATGAAATTTATTGAGAAACAAAAATGAAAAAAAAAATAAATAAAACAGCAAAAATGTTTATTATGATTATGATTATTATTATATAATAAAAAAAAATCGATGAAGAAAATCATTAAAAAATAAAGAAAAAAAAAACGTAAAAGTTGTACAGAAAAAAGTGTTTTTTTAAATTATTTAATAATTTAATTAAGTTATTTTCGAAGGAATTTATGGACGGAATTTTGATGGTTAAAGGTAAAAAGTCAAGGTAAGAAAAAAAATTAAAAATTCTTAAAAAATATTATTTCATTATTTTTTTTTTACCTTTGAATTTTATTCAAAAAAATATTTCTAAAAATAAAAAAAAATATTTTATCATCAAAAAATTTATTTTAGTATTGAAAAGTATTAAAAAAATGCTGAAATTTTACAAAATATTAATAAAGGGATATTTCGTTCAAAAGAAGTGATTTCAACCCAAAATCTTCAATTGTAATCAGAAATTCACAAAATCGTTAATGATGTCTCAACGTTGTGAAGTCGTTATTAAAGGGTATTTTAAATTGCCGAAAATGTTTTGGATATCATTTTTTTTCTAAATATTTTAAAAATTTCCGTCAAGTATCTTAATAGCATAAATATTTTAAATTTGAGATAATATTTTTTTTTTGTCTAACTAAGAACAAAAAAAATAATAAAATTTTCAATTTAAATAATTAAAAAAATTAATAATTAAAAAATAATTTTTAATAAAAAAAAATAATTAATATTTTAATAGAATAAATTAAAAATATTATAATAAAATTAATTAATTAATTTTAATTAAATTAATATTTTAAAAAAATCATTAAAATAAAGAAAAATATAATTAGGTGCCTAAATAATAATAAATTTATATTTAAAAATTTAATTAAAAATATTAAATAATTACTAGTTATATATTTTTTTAATTATTAATTAAATTAATTATTTTAATTAAAAAATTTTTGATTTCATTAAAAATAAATAACAAATTTTAAAAAAATATCATATTTTAATAAAAAAAATAAAATTAAATATTTTTATTTTTTTAAATTTTAAACTAAAAATATTAAATTTTGTACAGTAAAACTTTAAATTAAAATTTGATTTATTTTTAATTTTTTAAAAGATTTTGTATTCTTAATTTATAAAATATATAAAAAAAATATGCAAAATTTTAATTAATTCTATTAAAAAATTTTACTTTTTTAAAAGACTTTAAAATCCAGGATAAAATCCAAAACATTTTCTAAAATTTTAAAAATTATTTCACAAAAGAATTAAAACACATTTTTTAAGTCCTTTCAAATAATAACTGTTTAATCAACTATATTTTAAATGTTATTTACAAGCCCATTATATCCCATTTTTACACTTATTAATTGTTTATTTTTTCTATTAATTATTTTCAGTCCAGCCCTAAATAATTATAATTATTGAACATCCAGAAAGCTTCTACTAAATCCCTTTTTGCTACATTTTTCGTTAATTAATAATACTGACAAATCCAGCCCAAATTTCTCAGCATTATTCACAAGTGTTTGGTTTGAGTGATGCGAACATTTAAAGTAACAAGTTACTAAACTCTATTTTTAATCACAAAATTCTGCATTTTCCTTAAGTTTCCATCGCTTTGAAATATTTTCGCTGTCTTTGTGCCTTTCCGTCGTTCTCGTAAAGGGAATTTGCCAGAATTTCATTATTTTCATTTTCTGCATCTTCAGCGGATTTTGGATCGTCGCCAGCGAAAATTTGATCGTACGGAGTTTCCTCGATTTTGCCAAGTCTGTAGAGGTTGAGGGCTTTTCTGTAGTTTTTGCGAGCAGGAAAATTATTCTAAAAAAAATTTTTTTGTTTAAAAAAATGGAAAAATAGAAAATTAAAAGTTTTTACCTTATCCTGCAATATTTTAATAATTTCCCATCTATTGTTTGCCGTTTCATCGGGAATTTGTTCAATTAGCTTCTCCGTTGGTGCTCCGCTACGTTTGCCATGTGCCCCCCAGCATGAGTGTCCGTAACTGAGACACGATGCTTTATTGAGAAATTTCATAAAAAGAAAGAAAAAAAGATGAAAGAAAAGGAAATTTATCATAATTAGTTTAAAATTATTTCAGGAAAAAATTTATTTATTTTTTTTTTAAACAAGCTTTCATCATAAAACATTCAATAACATCACTTCTTATTTGCTCAACAACTTCATGAAATTATTAAACATGTTTTTTTCGTCGTATCAATCCTTATCAGCTCAGCGCATTAAATGAAAAAATTCAAAACGATAAAAATTCTCGATTATTTATTGCACGTTTCATGATGATTTGTGCTCTAATAATAATATTGTTTCATTTTTTTCATGTAGAAAGTAGAAGTACTACATGATAAAACATGTCAATGATTCGCGCGATGATATTGAGACGATATATTACGTGAAATGACGAGGACAGCGACAGCGACGCGTGTAACGTAAAAAAAACAAGAACAATAATGATTTAATGATATGCGATAGGGAAGGAGATCAAACAAATATTTGCCGGTCTTTGGGGTTTCATGAAGTTCAGAAGTTTTACGTTTTTTCCTGACGCGTGGTTTAGTTAAGAAGTTTTTTATTTGTTTTGAACTGAAACTTAGGTCAAATATCTGTTTTTGATGGAAAAATAGCTTTTGGTTATATAAATAGTATTTTATTTTGTTTTTATCCATTCATAAATTTATTAGGCCGATACAAAAATTAAAAATGATTTCGATTTTTTAGATTTTTTGACCATTAGAAGGAAGGAAATTATTTTTTTTTTTAAATTACTCGAGTATCTAAAATTTTTTTTTTTGTATTTTAGTAAATTTATTACTAATTTTTCATAAAATTATATTTTAATTGTTAATTAAATTAATAATCAAAATTATTATAAAAATAAAATATTTTTGTAAAATTTTGAAAAAAATATAATTAAATTAAAATTAAATATTTTTGACTAAAATTTTAAAAAAACCAAGAAAATTTTTAAATTTTCTTTTGAAATTAAATTTTTAATAAAGTTTAACATTTTAATTTTAAAAAAAATTCCAATTTTAAAAGTTCATTTTCTTTTTTTAAATTAAAATTTAATGACCGCTTTTTCTTTTCTTAATAAATTTTCTTTAAAATTTTTTTTGAAAATTTCATAAATTTTCAAAAATATTCAAAAATTTAAATTTTTTTTTCAAATTTTTATTTTTTTTTAATTTTTTTTCTTTCCTCTAAATTTATTATATAAGCAAATTTACTAAAATAAAAAAATTAATCAATATTATTCGAAAAAAAAAACAAAATTTTAATGAAAATAGTATTTCAAAACTTTATTTTTTAAATTTTAAAAAATTTAAATTTTTGATTTTCAAACTAAATTAATAAGATTTTTTTATTAACTTTATATTTAAATATATTTTGATTATTAATTTAATAAAAAGTTTTTTTTTTTTAAAAATTAAATATAAGCATCAATTTTGATGATTTATTTATTTTGAAATCTAAAAAAATTTTGCAATCTATAATTTTGCTAAAAGAGGGAAAATTTTTATGAACTTTATATTTATAAATTCATAGATTTTTATAGTTTTCAAAAATCTAATTAATAGGTCCAAAGTTTATTTTTTTTCATAATTTTTCATGCTAAGAATTAAAATAGAAAGAAAATATTGACTTTTGAACTTAATTTAAAGAAAATTTTAATAATTTTCTTGAAATAATTGACCAAAAAGAAAATTTTCTTAAATTTCAGATAATTTATACTGTTCAAAATTTTTCCACAACATTTTTAAGTTAAATATTTAAAATAACAGAAGAGAAGCTTTAAGTTAACATTTATTTTATAAAAAATTAGTTTAAATATCAGAAAAATTGATAAATCGGTTAATCGGTAAAAATTACCGCTAAAATTTGAAATTCGCCTACTTGTTAATTCAAACATTTTTTTCTTATTTATTTATTTTTTTTTTAATTTTTTTATTATTAATTTTTTTAGAGAAAATTTTCGTTATTTTTCTGTTTAAAAATTAATTTTGAGACCTCTGAAAACTGATAAAAAATAATAATTATTTTTTACAAGAAAATAAAAAAAAATTTTTTTTTTCACTAAAATATATGCATTTTAGATTCTAAAAATAATTTTATAAAAAATTGAAGAAACTCTTAAATGAATTTTATTTTTTTTAAAGATTTTTATTCAAAAATTTCTCATTTTATTACAAAAACTTCGATATGACGTTAAAAAAATGCCATTCGCACCTCTTTAAATCATCTCCTTTGCCACACATATTCTACAATAAATCAACATAAAAATTCCTGGCAAATATTTCCCGTTCTCTTTTTTCTCCGCGTTATCCATTACGACATTACGTTGTTTTCAAACACTTAACTCTATGAAAAATAAATGAAACAATAACATGTGAAGCGACTGTTTTATCACCCGTGCACTTGATCTGCGAGCGAGTTTTGAATAAAAAGCGACACATAATATAATTTTCACTTTGTTCACTTGAACAACAAAAAAAAATGGAAATTTTTCACATAGTTGAGAATTCTTATTTTCCCATGAAAAAAAAGCAGGTGCAACATTTTTCAATCCTTTCGGCTATCACTCGTTTGCGTGTTGAAATTTTATTTCTGATGCATAAAAAAAAATCTCGATTCAATCGCATGCCACCAAATTAAATTGTTTGCTTTCGTTCGGTCAATTATTTGATTTCTTATCATCTACGCCACGTTTTTCTTGCATGTCGAATAAAACCAACGTCATCGCGAACAACTACCGAAATTTTGTTTACCGAAGAGCTAAAGGCCCAAAGCAAATATGCATTTGATTAGTTGGAATAATGATGAGAAAATTCTCATTACTCACACTAAATTGGCCATCATGCTGCAAAAAAATTGATTGAAAAAGTTTTATTTTTGCACGGAGAGTGTGGTTTAGACAATTTATTTATCGAACATCGTCTTTTATCCCAAAATTGACTGAAAATTCGTTTAAAAGGTAAAAATGTTTTTGGGTCGTTCAATCATCGAGTCTTTTCAATAAATGACGTCGGTTTTGTGAAAAAAAGACTGAAGGGACTATAAAAGTCAATTTCAATTAGGGATGATTTAATCCATCATTTGCATTTTCCATTAAAAGTCTATTAATGGAAGTCTTGCTTCAAAGACCTTTCTGCGTAACGCATGATTAATGCAAGATGTTTTCGTCTCACATGAAAACAAGACGATAAATGGAATTTTTTAACGTTTAAAAGGCTTTTTGTTTTGAGGTTGAGTTAATGACTTGGGCGTATTTTATTAATTTTTGATATTTTTTTTAATAAATATTTATTGAATATTTTTTTCCATTTTTTTATTTTATTTTATTTTATTTTTTTTTTATAAATATTTATTCGATAATAATTCGGGAATTCCTTTAATTTTTTATATTTTGAATTAATTTTTTTTTAAAAAATTAAATTTAATTTTAGTTTTTTATTTTAATTTTTTTTAATTAAAAAATAAAAAAAATAAATGAATATCATATAAAAAAATATTTTTATTTAATATAACAATTTTTTAATCGATATATTTTTTTAAAAAAAGTTTTTGAAATTTTTTTTTCCATAAGACTAATAAATTTAGAGGGAAAAATAAAATTAAATTAAAAATGGAAATATTTTTTTACATTTTTTGCAGTTTTCTAATTGAAAAATAAAAATATTAAAAATATTAAATTTAAATTAAATATTTAAATATTAATTATATTCACCTAAAAAAAATTTCTTTTGAATTTTCCATTGAATCATTGGAATAATATGCAGAAAAAATATGCATTTAAAAAAATTTTACATTTTTTTGTATTTTTATTAAAATTTTGTTAAAATTATTTTTTTTTTAAATTTAATTTATTTAAAAATTTTATTTTTAATTTGAGTTTTTTTTTGTAATTATTTATATTTTTATTTAAAAAAATAATTTTGTTTTAAATTATTAAATTTATTGAAAAATTATTTTTTATATAAATGAATTTTTAAAAAATAAAATAATTATTATTAAAAATAATTAATTAATAAAATAATTATTATTAAAATAATAATTAAAAATTAAAAAAAAAAAAATGCTTTTGAGGCTTTATTCTTGAAATATTTTCAAATATCAAAGCACCTAAAAATTTATTAAAAATATTTTTTTAATTAAAATAATTTTTTTAAGACTATTTAAAATTAATTAAATATAAAAAAATATTTTTCTTAAATAAAAAATATATTTTTTATATTTTAATTTTTGAACAAATTAAATTATTTTAAAATTAATTAATTAAAAATTTTAAATTTCTTGATTAAAAGAAAAGACCCATAAAAACCATTAAAAACCAAAATTTCCCCGCAAACGCCTTTTACATTAAAGAAAAAAATTCTAAAAGCCATTCATTAACTGGCAAAAAACACTTTTTTCCCATTAAAAATTTTCTTTTAAATACAGAAACACCTCATCACTTGCCGTCATTTTGTCACAAAATTCCCTTTCATCATGTTCAAGTCCGTGATTTTACTGTTGCCGCTGCTGCTGCTCGAAGCAAATGCCAATTTTGTCAATTTCTTCGGTGTCGATACACTTTTCAACGTATCCTCGATGCCCAAACCAGGTTCGAATCACTTTAATTGATTGTTTGTTCGCGCCATTTATTGTTTCGCGCAAATATTTGCAGCGCCCTTCGGCTGTGTCGTCGAGCGTTCGTGGGAATTGACGACGTCTTTGGTGCCGGATCAGGAACGCGCGAGGGAGGCATATAAAATATTGGCAAAAGTGGGTTTGAATTTTACAATTTTTTAATTTTTTATGATTTTTCTTTGGATTTTCAGGCTTTGCCGCAACAAAATGTGAATTTGAACAGTTTGGGACTCATTGGCTCGTTGGAGCAGCTGAAGCAGAGTCAAGTCGATGTCATGAAAGAAATTTATATCAAGCCTCGAGTTAATTTTATGAAGGATAAAATGCGATGGAAGCGAAACGAAGTGCCGTTTTGGGTGAGTTTTAATTATTTTTTGCATAAAAATTACGAAAAACATCTTTAAATGCACGGAAAAAAATTATTCAGATCCATACTTCGGGAGATGTTGCTGCGACAATTACTGGCCAAGTGTTCTACGCTGAGCATAATACGAAAAATCGCGATATTAATGGATATTACGTGGCAGTAAGTCTCATTTTTTCATTAAAAATGTAAAAAAATTAACAAAAATATTTTTTTTTTAATTTTTTGTAGGAAAATCCCTTTAAATACATGAAATCCGCAGAGCAAAGAGCCTTTGAAGCATCTCCCGACTTCCAAAAAGCCTATAAAATTGTCAATTCCAGACTCAAGGAATATTTTAAACAATCCAAAGACTTCAGTGTGGACGAAGTGGTTGCCTCTTATGACCTTTGTCGTCATATAATCGTCACTTACGACGCCGCAGCTAAACGCGATCGCGTTTCTTGGTGCAAAATGTTCGAAAATGACGAACTCGAGGTCTTTGAATTTCACGAAGAGCTCAATTTGCAAAATAATTTTTGGCATAATGCCTTGGATTTGGGTCCAATGGTTTGCGGCATCATTGATTCGCTGCAATGGACAATCGCGAGTACCGACAAAGATCCCAACGGACTCATTGGCACGACATTTTTCACAGTTACGCAACAATTTATGCCGTTCTTGGATGCTATGAAATTGCTGAAACGTGTCAAAGCGACGGAATTTAAGAAAGGCAAGTCTATGGATTTGAACAGAATTAAGAGAATTGCGGGACGATTGTCGACAATTACCATTTATAAGTACAAGTAAGTGTTTTTTAAAGGTGATACAATTGTCGAAAGTGTTTTGAATTTTTTCATGAAAATTTTTCTTTTGAATTTTTTCATAGAAAAATTGAATATTTAGTGCAAAATTATCATTTTTTGAGAGATTTTTAACAAAATATTAAAAATTGTCATTTTTATTAAAATTTTTAAAAATTTGTTTTTAAAAATAATTTATTTATTAAAAATTTTTAAAGAAAAATACTAATTTTTCTTAAATTATATCAAAACTTTGTTTAAAAATTAACGATAAAAACGTTTTTTTTAATTTAATATTTTAAAATATTTTTTTTAATAAAAATATTAATATTTCTTAATTAAATATTACTTTCAAATTAAAAAAAAATGAAAAAAAAAACTTTTAAGACAAAAATTAAAAAATATTATTTTTTTAAATGAAAATTTTTTTCATGAAAAAAATAAATTTAAATTTTATAAAAATATTGTATTTAATTTTGATAATTATTTAATTAATTAATTTTTTAATTTAATTTTCTGATTTTTTAATTTTTTTTATTTTAACTTTACTTTAACATTAAAAAATGACTTCTAAAAATTACTAAAATTTTTATTGAAGTAATTTGATTGGATTTATTAAAATAAAAAAATATTTTTTAATAATATTTTTTAAATAAATAAATTTTTTGCTAATATTTTTTTTATCAATTTTCAAAATGAAACAAAAATAATTAATTTTGTAAAGAAGAAAAAAAATAAAATTATTAAAAAATTTAATTTATTTTTCATAAAAAATTTCAAAATGTAAAATTTTTTAATTTTGATAGAAATTTTATTTTATTTATTTATTTATTTTTATATTTATTAATTTTTATTTTTTTTTATTTATTAATTTTTTTTTTTTTTTTTTTGTTTAATAATTTTTAATTTTTATTTTTTGTTAAATTTTTTAAAAAAATCTATTAACTTTTTACTCTTTAAATGATGAAATTCAAAATTTTCGATTTTTTGTATCGCTCTAAAATTAATTTTTAATTTTTTTAAAATAAATTTTTATTTTTAGTGAGGGTTGCAGCAAACAAACGGAAGTTTTCTTGAATGGCAATCCCCAAATGGTCATGTACCGAGAACTTGTGGGCACTTTGAAGCGCAATTACCGATGCTGAGATAAATTTTCATTTGTAACGTCGTAAAATGCCATAAATTTACTTACCTCGAGTAACGTGAATGTAGCAAAAAATTAAGCACATAATCCACAAAAACGTTTTTAGTTGGAGATGCATCACTCTTGACACTTTGTTCCTTCGTTCGTTAAAATATTTCTTCGCAAAATGCACTTTAAAGTGGATTAATGCAGTTTCTTAATCTTCGTTAGAAGAAAATTTTTATTTTATATTTTGGCTTCCACGTTCACACTCGTTTAATTCTTTTTTTGCGCAAACTGATTTTCTCACGAGCTGAAGTTAACTTGTTGAATGCCTTCGAACAACTGGCCTTTTTTCGTACATTTCCTTTGTATTTATATCGTTCGTCGCTCGTTGCCACATACGAAACACTCGGATGTACGGAAAATGAATGGAAAATCATAAACTGGAGTAAATTTAGCTGCAAAAGCTCTTAACAGTGACGAAGTAAATTTTTCTAAGCTACCCACGTAACAACTCCGCACGCAAAATGGGCGTTTTTGTCGTTCACGGATCAAAATGATGACGTCACACGTAATTATTTAGTGGTCAGTTGATGCGAAATTAATGAAAATAGTTGCAATGTGTGTGATTTTTAATTAAATTCCAGGTAATTATGACAGGCACTCTCATTAAACATCAAATATTTGCAGACAATCCACTCGAAAAAGGCAATTTAACGACTGCTTTTACGATTTAAACAAATATTTATCGGAGGAAAATCATCTCGCGGCAGAGAGACTTGTGTTTGTTTTGAAAGACGCGGCGAAAAAAAAATCATTCAAGTGATTTATTTTTTTTTCTTTAAAACAACAAACCGTTAAAAAGGAGATTTTTTGCCGGGACAAGGTGTTTAATTGTTCTGATCGGCGGTGATTTATATTTCGCATGAAATTAGGGAAAATTTTTTTTTTCGGAAGAAAATGGGTTATTGATTTTAATGCCTAATTTATGGGTGATTTGGAGTGAAAAACGTGCTTTTTGTGATTTAATGTGAGAAAAAGAGGAATAAAATAGAACATGACACGTGAAAGTCGAACAAAAGGATTTTTTTACAAGTATATTTTATTTAAAGCTCAGATGGTCAATTCTTATGAAACGAACGACAATAAAAAATCTATAAGTTATTGAACGGTTCATGGAATTTTTTCATGAATTATTATTTAAAAAAAAAAGAATTTTAAAAGTGAATTTAAAAATAAGGTAAGAAATTTTTTCGAAATTTTAATTAATTAATTTAATTTAATTAAAAAAAAAAAATTAAATTAAATTAAAAATTATTAAAAATTAAATTAAATTAAAAAATTAAAAATTAAAAAAAATAATTTAATTTTAAAAATTTTAAAAATAATTTTATTTAAAATTATTGTTTTAATTAAATTAAAAATCTAATAAAAAAAATTAAAAATTACAAAATATTTAAAAAATTAAAATAAATTAAATTTAATTAAAAAATTAAAAATTTATTTTATCTTACCAAAAATAAGACTTATAACGAAATGTCGATGCAATATGAAACAAACTGTGATAAATTTAAATTTATTTATAAAGAAATTTTGACTGACCAAATATAATTGTATGAGCATTCCTGACCTAATGAGTCGTTAAATCATCACAAAATGAACCACAATAATTAATACTGTTATGTTATGCGGAAATATTAGATTGAGTCGTAATTGAAGTAATGAAAAATCAAATTCCTCAGAAAAAGAAGAAGTCCATATTAAATTTGATCTACAAAGAAACTGTAAAAAATCACAAAGGAAAGCATATGAGCCTGAAATTCCTATAAAAATAGTTATTCAATTTTATTAATTTTTAACTATAGAAGAGATAAAAATTTACATGAAGATATAGTAGTTGCCTTTTCACTTTGTGGGGTTGTCATGGCAATAAATGAACTAACGAAGTAACTTTAAAGTTAAAGTCAAAGTTAAAAATAAATCAAAATTTAAGGAATTAAATAGAATTACGTTGAAGGATGACATTGAATGAAGTTTTTGAGTTACAACATCTTTACAAGTATCAAGCTTCGGAAAAATAAAAAAAAATTATTCTAAAAAAATTGTATATACCTTTCATGAAGAAAATTTGATTCAAACCTTGTAAAAAAAATTAAAGGTCACAAAATTAATTATTGAAAATTAGTAAGAAATATTTATATTTTCTTAGATGAATTCGAAAATCAACTTCATTTTAAACAATAATAATGTTGAAAAAAAATTAAGAGTTAATTGAAGAATCACCGATTATTGTAAATATTTTTTATTATAATTGCAATATTTTCTTATTTTTTTTATATTTTAAATGCTTTTTTGAGAAAATTAGCTTCGGCTTTTTATTCAACTTTGAGTTATACGTCATGTGATAGTTTTTTTTTATTGTAAATTGAAAAAAATTAAAGAGAATTTTTTTCCTATATATTAAAATTTTTAAAATTATAACGCAATTTTAAGAAATATTTTTAAATTTTCGTTCTTTGATTGAATTTCTATCAATAAAATTTCAATTATGTCATCTTCCATGAAAGGAAAAAATTTTCCTTAAAAATTGTTGCGATTTATCAGCTTTTTAAAAATTTTGTAATATTTTAATTTTTCTTCATAATGTTTTTTTGTTTAAATTTTTTTTCAGTGATAATATTTTAAAGACTTCAAAAAATAAATAAAAAATAAATTATTGTTGAAGAAAAATACTGACAATACCTATATTGAACAAAATTTTTTAAAATCTGTAAATTCGCAAGATTTTTCAATTAGTTCTTAATTTTTTCCTCAAAAATTTTCTATAACTTTTTAAGTCAATTTTTTTTTCTAATTATTTCCAGAATCGAAAATAGTTTAAGTCAAAAAAAAAATCTAAAAGCTTTAGTCTAAGTAAATAACTTCCAAATTGAATTGACTTTTGACTTAAAAGTTAAAAGTAAAAGCCGATTAAGCTTATTTTTTTTTATTTAAGTATAAGTTAATAAGCCAAATAAGTTAAAATTAAAATTAAAAATTTTTCCGATGCCCCATTTTTATTTTTTATGCAATGGGGCAAAATAAAAAAAAAAATAAAAATTTAATCGTTTCAATAATAATCAAGACATTTTCAAAAAAATTTATAAAAAATTTCAATTATTTTTTTATTTTTGTTGTTATTGAAAAGTAATTTAATTTGGATTTTCTTAAACTAAAAAGCTTTTCATAAAATTTTTTTGATTTAAATTTTTTTGACAGTTATTTTTTATGAAATATTAATTTTTCAATTTTTAACTTAAAATGATCTTAAATCAATTTTTAATTTGGAAGTTTCAAAGAAGACTATTTAAAAACAATAAAAATGATGATCAACGATCAAAAATTGCTAAAATTTTGTCATTTTGTATGAAAATAAGTTTTCAATTTTTTTTTTCTTTGCCTCCCCCCATTTTATTTTCAAAAATTTTGGACTTTATTTTTGATTTTCATTTGGAGCGGCGTTAGTTAAAATTAAAATCTTAATTTTTACAAGAATTTTTTTTTTTTTATGAAAAATTGTTCGAAATTTGAAAAAATTTATGATTTTTGGAAAAAAAAGTTTTAATTTTGACTTAGTTTACTTAAATTTTTACTTAAAATTAGCTTAACGGACTTTTACTTTTAATTTGTTAGTGAAAAGTCAACTTAATTTGGACTTTTTTAAATTTTTTTTTAAAGTTTAGTAAATTAAGTCAATAAACTTGTCTTAAATCAAACTTAAGTGACTTAATAAGTTTTGCTTTTTAAGTTCAAACAAATAAAAAACCTTTGAACCTTATATTTCCTTGAGACATCTTCCCATTTCTTAACGTTATATCTCTTGCATAACTTCTAATTTGAACTGCATTCATAATCCTTTCAGGAGATTGCTTTCTTCTTTCTACACCTTCATACCATATTTACTCCCTTCCTTTGATGATATACGACATTTTTGTTGTTCATAACTTTAATTTCCTCATAAGCACAAAAAACTGGCTAGAAACAGTGTTATCATGTTAAATTTTTCTTATCATATGACGTAAAATTGTGATTCATGCACCTGTTGACGACATCCAACTTTTTTTCCATTTCATTCAAGAATTTAACTTCTAAATGTTCAGCTTAAAGGCATCTTGTCTGAAAAATTGAAATTTATTGAACATTCATTCTAATTCGGCATTGGCCTAAATATTTCTGTAAATAACGAAAATTTATTGCCCAAATTTTCTCTCTGTGGAAGTGCATCGACCGAAAATCTATCAAAACTTCCCAAAATATCGCAAAATTTTACTTACACAAGATCAACATCTTTAATTACTACTTTCTCTCGTTTCGTTGTTGTTGCTGCTGCTGCTGTGTCGTGCACTTTTCTATTGCATTTTTGTCTCTCTCTCCGCGCGCGTTTCTTGCTGCAGCGATCAGTTTCGCATTAGAAGTCAACGGATCAACATCGTCTTTGCAAAAAAATATTTTTCTCGTAAAAAAAATTTTTTTTTCGTGTTTCACAAATGTTGTCGAGCATGAGACGAGTCCAGTGCAATCCATTGGAGCAGCAAATCAACGTGAAACTGGACAAAATGTTCCAGAAGAAAAACTGCTTCATCCAAGTGCAGCCTGGCAATATCACGCTTCCGTCGAAATATGCGGAGATTGCGGAAGCAATTCTCGATCTGGAGATCCGGAAAGACGACGTCTGGGTCGTTTCTTATCCGAGAACAGGTAAAAAGTAGCTTCAATTGCGAAAAATAAAAAAAAAAAACGGAAGGTCAATGTCATTCTTCGCGCGCGCAAACACATAAACTAGACTCGTTTTACCACTTTCTATCTTTTTGCTTGGAAAAATTCAAAGCATTTATTCGCACAAAACGCAAATGTATGTTAGTAATGTCTTGTTGTTGTTGTTTCGTCTTCTTTAGCATTGCTTTCTTCAATAAAAAAAAAACGTCTTTTTCTCTCCGCCATAGGTTCAACATGGGCACAGGAAATGGTTTGGCTCTTGGGCAACAACTTGGATTACGATTCGGCGCGTCAAATTCAGATCGCTCGCACACCTTTGTTGGAGTTGTCGGCGATTTTCGGGGAAGATCACGCCGACTGGCTCAAGTTAAATCGATTTTACAGCTGAAAGTGTGACAAATAATCATTTTTTGTTTTGTTTTTAGGAGCTCCATGGGGAATTCCGTTGATGCAGTAGCAAAAAGAGCAAGTCCTCGTTTCATTAAAAGTCATTTGCCGTTACATTTGTTGCCGACGCAGTTGCAACAAGTAGAGCCCAAGGTGAGAAAAATGTCAATTTTTAACAAAAAATTATCAATTATTACCGTAATGTAGATAAATTCTTATGGAAAAAAATCCGTTACAAATTCAAAAAATGCTAATAATTAATGGAACATCAATAGAACCGTATTTTTTCATTCATTTTTTGACTTTTTTAGCAATCATTTAGAAAAAAAAATTAATTATTTTCCAATCAAAAAAAAAAAAAAAATTTAAAAAATAATAATAAAAAAAAAATAACAAAAATTCATTGAAATTATTTATTCTCAAAAATTTTGTTAAAAATATTGAAAAAATTCGAAATTTCGATTAAAATTCAAAATTTTTACAAAAAAGCCTTTTTTCCTTACGGTAATCGAACACTTGAATAAAATTTTCAAAATGTGCATTGGGTCAAAATTTTACAATGTGTATTAGGTCAAAAAGTCAAAATTTGAATTGGAAAAATTTTTTAAAATAATTATTCACAGATAAAATTTTTAATGTGCATTGGGTTAAAATTTTTGCAATAAGTTGAAATTTCGAAATTCATATAGGGGCAAATGTTCAAAATATACAGAGAGTAAAAATTCAAAGTATGAAAAAAAACTTAAACTTTTGAGCCATAGATAAAAAAAAATATAATGTGCTTTGGGTCAAAAAATTAAATTTTGAAAATGTTCAATGGGGCAAAATTTTTAAATGTGCATAAGGCTGGAATTATAAAATTTGGATTGGGGTAAATTACTTTAAAATTATGCAGTGTGAAAAAAAAAAACTTGGGGCATAGATTAAAAAATTAAAAAAGTGCATTGGTTTAAAAAAAAAAAATAAAAAAATTAAATAGTTTGAATTTTGAAAATTTGCATTGGGTAAAATTTAAAAATTTTAATATTGCAAAAATTTAGAAAAATAACTCATTTTATTATTGAAATTTGATTTTTACCGCATTTCGAAGAAAAAATGCGGTATTAAATTCGACTTGTCGTCTGTGTGTGTGTATGTCAGTAACGCTGTGCTAGAATTAATATTTATTAAATTTTAGCTTTGAAATCCATCAAAAGTTTGTTAGATCTTGACTTGAAAAATTTCATGACCGAAAAAATTTTTTTATTTCTTCAAAAATCAAGAAGATTTTGATGGAAATCAACTTTAGAATGAATATTTATTAAATTTTAGTTTTAAAATCTATCAAAAGTTGATTTGAAACTTTTTTTCTGTAAGAAAATAATTTTTTTTATTTAGTCAATTATTTGAAAATGTGCTTTGGGTCAAATTTGAAAATTAGCTTTTAAGCTACAAAATTTTGATATTGCAAAAATTTAGAAAAATAATTGATAAAATTTTGAATTTCCTTCTGGGATAAAAAATATTTTTTTTTCTAAATTAATACTTGAAAAATTTACATTGAAATTTTACTTGAATCTTTTTTTCAAATTTTTCTTTTCAGATAATTTACACGTCCCGCAACCCAAAAGACCTCTGTGTGTCATACTATTACTACTGCCAGCTCGTTCACGATCTCCAAAGCACTTTCAACGAATTCTGTGAGCTCTTTTTGTCCGACAACGTTCCCATGGGCGACGTTAGTTTACACATGTTGGCATTCTGGAATATGCGTCACAAGCCGAACATTTTATTCCTGAAATACGAAGAGATGAAGCGAAATTTCCCCGCAACTATTGAAAAATGTGCAAAATTTTTGAATCGCGAGCCTTTGACTGACGATCAAATGCAAACAATGTGCGATTATTTGAAATTTGACAAGATGCAAAAGAATCCGGCAGTAAATTTGGAGCCTGTTATCGGAAGTGAAGATTTGCCGGTAAAGTTCATAAGAAAAGGACAAATTGGCGATTGGAAAAATTACATGGATGAGGAAATGTCGGCGCGGTTTGATACATGGATTGAGGAGAAGTTTAGAGGAAGCGGATTGGAATTTGAATATGAGTAGATTTGGATAGAAAAATGGATAATTTTAAGTTAATTTTGTAATTTTTTTTGGTTTTTATGGGAATTAAAAGGAATATTTTATCGTTTAAAGAGCACGAAATTCAGTTTTTTTGTTGTGAAATTTTTTTCTTCTGTTTTTTTTTTTGAAAAAAATTTCAAGGAGTATGTTTTAATTTTTTCTGAAATTTAATTTTTATAAAATTTTTTTTTTTTTGTGAAAATCATTAGATTTTAATTATTTAAATTTTTAAGATTTTTTCTAAAATTTTATTTAAGTTTTTTTTAAGGTTGAAATCTTTAAATATTTAATTAAAATATTTGATGATTTTTTTTAAATTTTTCTTATAAAAAGATTTCCATTTTTAATTTCTAAATATAAAAAAAAATATTTTTATTTTTTTTTGAATTTTTTATGAATTAAATTTTATCCAAAAATTTATTTGTTTTTGAAAAATTAAAAAATTGTCTTTCAAAAAATTAAAAAAAAATTATATTTCTATTATTTTTTGTGAGTTTTTTTGTGAAAATTCTTTATTTTTTAATTTTAAATTAAATTTTATTTAAATAAATTATTTTTATTTATTTTTAATTTAATTTAAATTATTCAAATCTTTCTAAAATTTTATTTAATTAATATTCTTGACAATTTTTTTTTATTTTTACTTGTCAAAAGCTCCAAATTTTTAATTATGATTTTTTTTTTTAATTTTTTAAAATAATTTTTTTTAATTAAATTTTATCCAAAATTTTATTTATTTTTGAAAACTTAAAAAAAATACGAAATATTCTTTATTTTTGTTATTTTATAAATTAAAAATTAAAATTTTATAAAAATAAATTCTATATTTTTTTTTTATAAAAAATGAAATTGAAAATTTTGTGAAATTTTAATAATTTTTTAAGAGATTTAAATCTTTGAAGAAAAATTAAATTTAGGAAAAAGAAAAAAATATCAAATTTTTATTGTTATTGATATATAAAAAATTAAATTTTTTGTAAAAACAATATAATTTTTAATTTTTTCTTGTATAAAAATTTAAAAAATTTTAAAAAAGTTCATAAAAAATTAAATTTTATGAAAAAAAAAAATTTGTTTACAAATTTTTCAAAATCACCCCATTTGACGGCTCCTTACGTCAAATCATCTGTTCAATTGTTGTTGTTGTTTTTTCTTTGTGTGCATCGACTGCAATAAAAAAGCCGGAAAAAATGGAGATAAAATTGTTTATTTCCATAATTTTCCTTCTCATAGGATGTCAAGCGACTCTCGGAGGTTATACTTACACGACAAAGACCTTCGAAGTGCCTTTGGATCACTTTTCCTTCGTAAACAACAAAACTTTTCACATCCGGTAAATCATCAAAAATTACGCCTCACTTTCGATTCTTATCAAAAAAAAAAAATTTTTTAGTTATTTGGAGAACAACACTTTTGCCGGCGAATCTTCAGGTCCAATATTTTTCTACACGGGAAATGAGGGCGACATCGAGTTATTTGCCGAAAACACGGGCCTAATGTGGGAACTTGCTCCCAAGATGAAAGCTTCTTTAATTTTCGCCGAGCATCGGTATTACGGCAAATCGCTGCCTTTTGGGAACGAGTCTTTTTCGGGACCCGAAAAACTTGGTTATTTGTCGGCGGAACAAGCGTTGGCTGATTATGCGGATTTGTTGGCGGCGATAAATCCCGAAGGACGTCCCGTGATCGCATTCGGCGGATCTTATGGCGGAATGTTGGCTGCTTGGTTTCGCATGAAATATCCGCATCTCGTGACAGGAGCTCTGGCAGCGTCGGCTCCCGTGCGTCAATTCGAGGTCGAATGCGATATTTTCAACAGAATTCTCACGAGTGTCTACAAAACGTCGTACAACGAGAATTGCAGCAAAAATATCGCCAAAGTTTGGGACACGATGAAGCAACAAATGGCAAATGACAAGTCCAAACAAGATTTTAACGCGAAATTTAAATTTTGCAAATTTTTGAACACGACACAGGAGTTGGATGAATTTTTCGATTATTTGAACGACGTTTTGGGAAATCTCGCAATGGTCAATTATCCGTACGAAAGTTCATTTTTAGCGCCTTTGCCGGCATATCCCGTTCGTCAATTCTGTTACGAGTTGAAGGAAGATTTGACGTTGAACGGAACTCTCTTGCTTGACGCCTTTCATCGCGCTTTGAACGTTTATTCGAATTTCACGGGAAAAACTAAATGTCTTGACATTGCTTCCGCTTACGATTCGAGTATGGGAGATGCCGGTTGGAATTTCCAATCTTGCACGGAAATGACATGGTCCAATTGTCAAAATGGCACAACCGACATGTTTCCGCCAAAAGCGTGGAATTTCCAGGAATATTCGGATGAATGTTTCAAGAAATTTCAGGTTAGGCCGAAAAATTACTCGAGAATGGCGCCCGGCGAGATTCGTTATGGCGGCGGAAATTTAGCTGGAGCAAGCAATATTATTTTTTCGAATGGGCTTTTGGATCCGTGGAGTGGCGGCGGCATTTTTAACGATCAACCGGGCATTCTGGTTGTTGTGATTCCCGAAGGAGCTCATCATTTGGACTTGCGTGCGTCACACAAAGATGATCCGGAGTCAGTTACGGAGGCACGGAGACTCTATGTGAAGCAGTTCAAGAAATGGATTGACAGAAATAGGAAATTTAAAAATGTCAAGAGAAAGTGAATCTCATAAAAAAAAAATTTTTTCGGAGGCAAAAAAAATATTGTAGAGATTTAAAATAAAAGCTTTGCATGAAAAGTAAACAATTTATTACAACATGAAATTATTGGACTTTTTATAACGTACCTAAATAAGAAAATTGCCTATTAAAAAAAAAACTAACGTAACAAAAGAAGTTATCCATGGTTTTGAACATTTCTGTACTAAAACTGCTAAGCAGGCTTGTATAATCTAGATCAATGATCTAAGAATCAAATCAAAAATCAAATCACGATCTGATCTATTTTGCATGCATCAAATCAAAAAAAAAAAAATTTCTTCCCTTAAGGCGAATAAATTTAATATTTTCATTTTTTGTCCCATGAGGATTTTCTCGAGGGGGGGAATTTAAAAAAAAAATTTTTGAATTTTTTGTTTATAATTTTTTGACGTTTTTAGACGTTAAACGTTGATTCTTAACATTTATTTAATTTTAGTTTATATTATTTTAAAATTTGAATTTAAAAGTAAAGAAAAATCAACAAAATCTCCCAAAATAAAAATTTTTGAAAAAAACTAATTTTGGTCACGTGACTTTCAAAAAAATTTTTTTTAACATTTCAATAGAAAATGTCGTAATTAAGCAAATTTCTTTAGTTTTTTGTATAATTTTACCATAAACATTAATTTTTCATGATTTTTCAATATAAAAATTCCAAAGAGTGTCAAAAATATTTGTATTTTGTATTTAATTTTTATTTTTGAAAGCACTTTAAAAATTTGACAAAAAATTGATATATTAAATTTATTCGCCTAACTTAAATTTTATTTAAATAAAAAATAGATCAGATCAAATTCAAAATTTAAAAAAAAAAATTTGACTTCAATTTTTTGTGGATGGTTTTTCCTCTAGCAAAATTAAGCGATTGCTGGAATTACTCGAGAAATCGACGTACGACATTCATTTTGAAAGCAATTATTTTGATTTGGACGGCTTGAATTTTGTTTAAATCAAAATATTTTTTTAATTTCTTAAAAAAAAAAAATTTTTTTTTAAGAAAATTGCTAAAAAAGTTATGTAAGAAAAGAAGTTATATGAAAATTCCAAGAAACAAACAGTTAAAGCAAAAACTATCCAAAGCCTCAAAATGAGAGCACTTCATGTGATAAGAAAAGTAACGGAATTCGTTTCTTTGTGAGATATCGTTTCTTTTTTTTTTAGAATATATCAAAAGCCACTTTATCGAGATGATGTTAATTATTTTATTTTAATTTTCCGCAATTTCTTAAATTATTGTAAGAAAATTGCTGAAAAAAGAAAAAGTTAATTTCAAACAATTTTTTTATTTTTTTCAAAATTTCGTTTTTTATTTTTTAATTTTTTGCAAACTACACTAGACTTACCTTGAAGTTTTCCATTCCCTGCGGCTTCAGGATAATGAAGTGGAGTCGAGGATCCGAATGATGACGATTGTTGTTCGGCCATTAAAAAAAAACGGTTTTAAATAAATGCTCGATATTTTCTTAAGAAACGATATCTCACTGAAGGAACGAATTCCGTTACTTTTCTTATCTCGAAAACTGCCCTCATTTTGAGGCGGCGGATAGTTTTTAGCTTTAATTGTCAGCTGCTTCTGTATAAGTTTTCAAAAAGTTAAAGTTTAAAATGTTTAAATTTCATGGTTTTTCAAATGGTATTTTGACTTAGAAAAAATAATAAAAATTTAAAATAAATTAAAAAAAATTATTTCGTGTCCCAATTTTTTTGCAGAGGAGGAAATTTTTTTAATAAGCGTTCAAAAAAAAAAAAAAAAACTTTTTGATACAAAATAACAAAACAACAATGAATTTTTTTAGACCGATGATCAAAAGTTTAACATTTTTGATTTATCTTCACAAAATTTCTTATTTTTTTTATGGAGCAATTTTCAACTAAAAAAAAATTTAAAATAATTTAAAAAAAAAAAAAATATTAAAAAAAATTTTTAAAAAATTTTTTGAAATTTGAAAAAATTTAATTTCTTTTAATATTTTTTGAGATGCAAACAGGTTAAAAAAATTTATTTAAAAAATTTGAAAATTTCTTGTAAAAAAATTAAAAATATTAAAAAAACGCCATTTTTGATGATTTTAGTAACTTTTTTTTTTATTTTGCCCCATTAAATTTTTCAAAAAATTATCATTACCAAAAGTTTAAAAAAGAGATTTTCGAAAAAAGTTAAGTGGGTGGACATCTGAAACATTTTTTCATCATTAGTAAATTTTTAATTTTACTAAAAAAAAATGATTAAATAATATTTTACTCGCCTTTACCTTTTTTATAGATCCTTTATATTTTCTGTAATATGATGCATACATTTTTTCCTTTTTGTTTTTAGCTGTTGTACGGCGTCCTCCAGACCTTCACGGAGTACCTGACAAGAGTTGATGTTTTGATATTTTTCAAAAATTAAAAAATTATCTTTGAATTTTGAAATGAAACAAGGGAGACATCTAAAAAATTAGGAGCAACCTACAACTATTTCAATAAAAAATGATATGGTTCACATCTTTAAATTTTATTTTTTAATTTTATTTTCATTCGATAAAAATATTGAACTGTGGTGTATAATGCATGTGACGTCTGTCGAAACGCAACTAACTATGAATAAAATGGCATGAAATAACTGGAATTTTAGTTCATCTATGTCAAACTTAAATGTAAATTGTAGCAATACAGAGTAATCATAATAAAATGTAAGATGAAATGTTAAGTTTTTTTTTGTGTAGAAAAAAAAGAAGAAATTAATTAACAACTAATTTAGCAGACTTAAAGAACATTCTTTAATTCCACGTCGAAAACGAGTGTGGCATTGCCAGGAATCACGGGAGGCGATCCCTTTTGTCCGTATGCCATATGCGGGGGGCACGTGATGCGACGCTTGCCTCCAACTTTCATGCCTGCGACTCCAACGTCCCATCCCTTAATGACTTCGCCGCCGCCGAGCTTGAATTTGAAACCGTTGCCCTTCTTTGTGCTATCGAAGACCTTGTTGTTCGACTTGAGACGACCTTCGTAGTACACGGCGACTTTTTTGCCGGGCTTCGCTTCGGGACCATTGCCCGTGACTAAATCTTGCACTTGAACGCCGCCTTGCAAGGTTTTGGGACCTTGTGGTTGGGACTTTTCCTTCTTTTGTTGTTCCTTTGAAGCAGCTTTGCCGTTCTGTTCGACGCCATTTTGCTTGACTTTTTGACCATCTTGTCCCTTTTGGAGCTTCTTGGCGGGCTGAGCATCTTCCTCTTCTTCGTCCGAATCTTCTTCTTCGTCGTCATCATCATCGTCGTCGTCGTCGTCCTGAAATAAAGAAAGAAATTTAAAGAAAATTTTTTAAACCTTTTAAACATTATTGAAAGAAAATTCATTTAATTTTTTTTTATATTTAAAAGTTTTTTAAGATTTAGGCCGCTCCAAATTTTTTTTGAACTTTTTGTCTGCAAAAGTCATAAATACTTAACAAAAAAAAGTTGAAAATATCATTTTAATTTTTTTTTATATTTTTTGATAGTTAAAAGTTTTTTAAAATTTAAAAACAAAAAAAAATAAAATTCTTCAAAATTTTTTAAAATTTTTAATATTTAAGAATTTTTGTATTGAAAAACGAAATAAAACATCTCTAAAATTTTTTTCAAAAAAATTATGTTTCAAAATTTTTGACATTTTTTTTATGAAATATTTTTTTTGTTGAAATTTTTAACTTGGAATACTCTTAAAAATTTTAAATTTTATATCTCATGAGATTTGAAAGACTTTTAGAAATAAAACAAAATTTAAAAACGAAAAAAAAAAATTTTTTTATTAAAGATGAGATTCGAACCCAGGACTTTGAGAACCGATAAAATAAAATTTAAAAACGAAAAAAAATTTTTTTTTATCAAAAATGAGATTTGAACCCAGGACTTTGAGAACTGATAAAACAAAATTTAAAAACGAAAAAAAAATTTTTTTTATCAAAAATGAGATTTGAACCCAGGACTTTGAGAACTGATAAAACAAAATTTAAAAACGAAAAAAAAAATTTTTATTAAAAATGAGATTCGAATCGGATTCGAACCCAGAACTTTGAGAACTGATAAAACAAAATTTAAAAACTTTAAGATGAGATTTGAACCGGAATCCTTTCTAGAGGTCAAAATTTGTACTAAAATCTGTACTAAAAGTCGAAATTTGTACTGAAAATTATTCTAAAGGTTAAAATTTTTCAAAATTTTGTTCAGAACAGGTTCAAAATGTTAAAACTGAAAAGAAAAGCTTCGAAAAAAATTCGAAATTTATATGAAAATTTGTCCCAAGAGTCAAAGTTTGTACTAAAAATTGTTCAAAAATTTAAAAAATTTGTACTAAAAACTCACATCATCTTCATCGTCATCCTCTTCAGCTTCCGCTTCCTCATCATCGTCATCATCATCATCATCATCCTCATCATCGTCGTCTTCCTGAGGCTTCGAGGGGTCAAAAGTGTCATCCATTTCATCGGAATCCGAGTCAGCTTCGCCCGAAACCAACTTTTCCAAGGCATTTTTTTTCGCGGCTTTGCCATTAGCGGCTCCCTTTTTGTCCGAAACGACACTGTCATCCGCTTCCTCCTCGTCACTCATGTCCATAAAGTCATCGGAGTCGGGAATGAGGAAGCCCGTCAAATGCACGATGCCCTCGCCCTTGATGCTGAAGCAAATTTTATCGCCTTCCGCGAAATTCAAGTCCAAACTGCGTTGCTTGTCATTATCCTTGTTGAGTGTGCACAAGATGTAGACATTGTTGTCGGATGTCAAAAGCACTTGGATGTCGCCATTTTTCGCGGAAGTCGTATCCAACGAGGCGGCAGACAGATGAAAGGCTTTACTCACAGTTTGTGAATACTTTTTGCCGTTTTTCAAGATGAGACCTGCAACGGAAACGTGAAACATGAGAATCAAACATGGCGAGATGGACATAAAAACAGCATGGGATCAATGTGAGTTTTTGGCGACGCGTCGAAAATATCGAATGCCGACGAAAAATCGCCACGCGAAACATTTCTCGGGCATTGAAAAACTTCCGAGACGCATGCAACACGTGAGAAAAACAAGTTTTACGAGAAATTTCAACGAAACTTGTGTGTCGGAATGTTTCCCACATGTGCGCCAAACTTCCATTTCCCATGTAAAGTCAAATTTTGTCGAAAATCCGAAGAAATCACTCACCCCAAAACATTTTTTCGTCAATTTGTGGTAAGAACTAAAGATTGAACTAAGATTTCTGTAAAATTTCACGATATTTCTCGTCAAATTTCAACAATTTTTGCGCTTCGAGAGTCAATGCGGCAAATGTGAGTCCACTTTTGATTCGCTTTCTGCTAATTCAGGTTTTTGTTTTATCACTTTCATTCGTCTCGTGTCATTTTATTATCGAAAACGTCAAAAAACGTAAACAAAAAATTAATTTTCGATGAAAAATTGTAAAAATTATTAAATTTCCATCAAAATGACGATCCACAATATGTACATTTTCGATAAATTTGGCACTTTGCTCTATTACGCGGAATGGAATCGCATCAAACAAAGCGGAATAACACGAGAAGAGGTAAAAATTTCATTTCTTTCCTCCAAATTTTTGAAAATTTTTTAATGTTTTTAATTTTTTCTCATTTTAGGAGGCAAAACTCATGTACGGGATGCTGTATTCCCTTAAATCCTTCACATCGAAAATGTCTCCAACGGATTCTAAAGAGGGATTTTTGAATTACAAGACGAACAAATACGCCCTTCATTACTACGAGACAGCGACGGGATTGAAATTCGTACTCAACACTGATACAGCTGCCACGGGAGTGCGAGAGCTTTTGCAGCAACTCTACGGAAAAGTTTTTGTGGAATATGTGAATCGGAATCCTTTGTGGGTGCCGGGTACGCCAATCGAAAGTGAGCTGTTCAAAGTGAAATTGGATGAATTTATCAAGCAAAGTCCGTTGTATAGCAGTAAAAGTATTTAAAAAACAGAAAAAGTGTCTTTTTATTGGCGATTTTCCATCTTAACTTTCAAATATCGAAGAAAATTTTAAAAAAAATTAATCGGCAAAAGAATTTAAACAATTTTAGACTTTTGTTTCGTCAAATATCGACCCAATATGCACAGA